>NC_054468.1:209287481-209644337 GCF_017639515.1 Carcharodon carcharias
GAGTGTCATAGGATCTTACAGTCATTACAGTAATGAGGGAGCCCATTGAGTTCATGCTGGCTCTCTATAGAATAACCCAGTCAGTTCCATACCCCTACTCTATCCCTTAGCCCTGCAAGTTTGTTTCCCTCAAGTGTCTATCTAATTTCCTTTTAAAGTTATTGGTCGTCTTTGCTTCCACCACCCTCATAGACAACCACTCACTGTGTAAAAATGTTCTTCCTCACATCCTTCTAAATCTCTAGCCTAAAACCTCAAATCTGTGTCCCCTGGTCCTTATACTATCAGCTATTGGGAACACTTTTTCTTTTTCTACCTTAGAGTGGGAGTGCATAGGGAGAGAATTAAAAGGACAGGAAACTCAGGGTCAATCTGTGAACTCTTCCCTTCCTCAACTTCTCTGTTGCAATTTCTAGGGATAAGCTATCAACACGGATGCTGACTTCCACAGCTAATTTGACTACACCTCCTTCTGACCTTCATTTTCTGTTAGGATTCTATTCCATTCTCCCAGTTTCTCCATCGCGCCTGTTCTGACAATGTCACCTTCCATACCAGTTCTTCCAATATGTCTTCCTATTTCCTCAACCAAGGATTCCCCCCACTATGGTGACAGGGCCTTCCATCATCTCCGCACCGTTTCCCACAGTTCTACTGTCACCCCTTCCCCTCCTTCACAAAATCACAATAGGATTCCCTTTGTCCTCACTTTCCACCCCACCTACCTCCACATTCATTGAATCATCCTCTACCACTTCTGCCACCTCCACTTTTATGCCCCCACCAAACATATCTTCCCCACCCCTCTCCTCTTAGACTTCTGAAGAATCTGTTCTGTTCATGACAGTGATCCACTTCTCAATTATCCCCAAAAGCTCCCCTTCTCACAGCACCTTCCCATCCAAATGCAAGAGATGCAACTCCTGTCCTTTTACCTCCTCCCTTCCCACTATCCAAAGCCCCAAACACTCCTTCCAAGTGAAACAGCAATCATATTGGACAACACTGCTGTAGGCTAAATGGACAAATTGTATGATACAGTATTGTTAAAAAGTATAAATGATGGCACAAGAGCTCCACATTTGCTGTCAGTGGCACTCCATCAAAGTGTAAGTATCTAGGTCCTGGATTATATTAAGGAGAGATTTCAGCTCATAACCAATAGTTGAAAGCCTTGAGCTAGACCTCAGAGTCAGCAAGCAGCATAAAACCTATTTTGTTTTCAAAGTTTCCCTCTATGATTTTCATCACTTTAATTATTTTCCACAAGAACATTCATTCACATCAATGCAATAAAGTATTTTTCCAATTACCTCTAGCCTTTTCATTTACTTAGAAGTCCCAACTGTGGGTTCTTATAGTCAAACACATGGCTAACTACAGCACGTTTCACCACAATGTAAACTTGAGAATTACCCATTTGCTCACTGGGCACTCAGCCATATTTCTCTCTGGGACCCAGTCCCCATTCAAAGCTGCTGCTACATTTTCCATTTTCTCACACTCCCAGAACTCAGCAGAGCTATCCTTTCCTGGTGGATGATCCTTGTCTCTCCGTGGCACTCACCAATCATTATGTACAGACTTCCCAGCACTTCCATGTCTCAGTATGACTGTAATGACTGATGACAAATTGTAGGCTCTGCTGGAATAGATCAGCCTAGTGGTAGCAGGGGTAACACAAAGAGCTATACTACCACCCATTACTTGAAAGGTGAAAGTGTAGTGGTTCAGCATCAGAACAGCTATGTTTAAGTGTAGAGGTCCTTGCCTGCAGAAGTACAGAACACAAATCTGCTTCCTTGGCAATAATGTGCCACATACACATGCTGATGTAACACAAGCACATAGCTCATACTATAGCAATACCATACTATATCATTTCTATTGTCGCAATACTGTATTATACAATTTGTACCCTAACAAACTATACCACATACCATTATTTTAATACTAATGAACCACGTAATTTATATTACACTAATACTGTATTACAAAACTCAACTGGTAGCAATACTGTTCCACATTCTCAAACTATAACAATACTGCACCGCTTAACATTTTTTCCATGTTTAATTGAACAGATCCCTAGCAGCATGCCTCGCAGAAGGTGGCAGCTGGAGTCAACACTGTTTATATTAACAGCACATGAAAATAGAAATAGCTGGCCTGTTGGGGACCAGTGGGAACTCACTGCCCACTGTCTGTGCCACCTTATTTCAATGGAAACCCTCTCTTCTTCTTACTCCTTAGCCAAGCATGGTGCAGATAGCATCCTGAATCCAATTTCCATGGGTCTTTAACATAGAATTGGTGCTCTCTTCTCCGGCTGGTCAACTGTGACTAAAGCAAAGCATCCTGTTATATCTGCTGCAACAGTCAGAGAACAATGTTCTCAGTGTGCTACACACACACACTGTATGAATATTGCAAACTGCTGCCCATTGAATTAGAACAATTATGCCAGTATTAACAGATCCAGTAGGATTATTGTATACATTCAATTACACATTGAATCTAACTTTTTCATGAGGAGTTTTTAGGTTGTGGTCAAGTACCGTGTGCCCTGTACATTGCTCCAAAATTTACTGGTACCTTGAGCACATGTGAAGAGATGTTAATGGCAGTATCAGTAGTAGTGCTCAGGCTATATTAAAATGTGTGAAAAGAATGTAGGTATATTCCTTCAGTCAACAAATGATTTCCTACATTTTCATTTTTAAATCAGATGATCAATATGTGTATCCCTTTGTTTCTTTCAGGATTATCCACAATATTGGATTAAGGGGAGGTAGTGGTATAATGGTATTGTCACTGGGCTGGTATTCCGGAGACCCAGAGTAATGCTCCAAGGGCCCAAGTTCGAATCCCACACAGCAGATGGTGAAATTTAAGTCCAATATAAAAAAAAAAATCTGGAATTAAAAGTCTGATGATGACCATGAAGCCATTGCTGATTGTTGTAAAATTCCATCTGGTTCATTAATGCCCTTTAGGGAAGGAAATCTGTTGTCCTTACCTGGTCTGGCCTACATGTGATTCCAAACCCACAGCAATGTGGTTGACTCTTAAATGCCCTCTGAACAAGGGTAATTAGGGATGGAGAATAAATGCTGGCTTAGCCAGCAATGCTCGTAAACAAATAAAAACTTACAGAATACTGAAAGGCCTGGATAGAGTGGATGTGGGGAAGATGTTTCCATTAGTAGGAGAGACTAGGACCTGAGGGCACAGCCTCAGAGTAAAGTAAAGACCTTTTAGAACAGAGATGAGGAGAAACTTCTTTAGCCAGAGAGTGATGAATATATGGAATTCATTGCCACAGAAGGCTGTGGAGGCCAGGTCATTGAGTGTATTTAAAACCGAGATAGATAGGTTCTTGATTGGTAAGGGGATCAAAGGTTACGGGGAGAAGACGGGAGAATGGGGTTGAGAAACTTATCAGCCATGATTGAATGGTGGAGCAGACTCAATGGGCTGAATGGCCTAATTTCTGCTCCTATGGCTTATGGCTCTTATGGCTAAAAAGATATTCAACAAACATAAACAGGGTTTGTAACACAATAAAAAGATTAATTCAACACAGATACCTAATGTGTCAGATTAAGTTGATTTAATTGGATAAGAAATAACCTCTCTGCAAACAAATTGATACTCAGCAAACATTGAAAAGATTTTTTCAATGAGATAATGTCCTTACAGGATTAACTTAATTTCAAGTGACAGCTGAGATCAGTGATAGCCTAAATTTGGTAAAGTTCAAGAGCAGTGCCTTACAGAATATTTATGTGAAGCCAAGGGATTCATCCACCATGCTCTTTGCTTGAGATTTATGGTTACTTGATTATGTTTTACAAACGTAGGATCATTTTGTCACTAAGTTATATAATTTTAGTGCCAGTTCGTTTCTGATAGAATCTTTGCGAAGGTTACAGATATGGTGGATCGGGGAAATAGAATGGATGTGGTGAACTTGGGCTTGCAGAATGGTTTTGATTGGACTATTACAAGACTTTTGTAGAAGATGAAGGGATACAGAATCAGGGGCTGGGTAACAAATTAAAAACTAGTTCTATTATAGTACTGTAAACACTGTGATTATAGTGATCAGTTCTGAAGAAAGATCACCGATCTGAAACATTGGCCAGAATTTTTCAGAGTAGTGACCCCACCCCAGCCCATGCTGAAAAGCTAGAGGCCAGTCCATTTCCACAAACCCTGACCTGAGTTAACAGTCGACTAGCTGTTAATTGGCTCAGGTCAAGACTTCCTCCTCCATCTGGGAGGAAATGAGGAAGCCCCGTTTCTGAGAGCCACTAGCCAGATGTCTGGCAGCTCTCCAGTCCCAAATGGGAGCGGTGGCCACTGCTGAGACTGTAGTCCATGAGGATCATCACCGGAGTCAGACAGCGATGTAAGTGGGGTGGTTTCACCAGAGATGGTTAGGCAGGCTCTGGCGAGGGGTTGGGGGGGGGGTGGGGGGGGGGGGGGGCGCCACAATTGGGAAGGCAGGGTGTAAGGAACATGAGGGTGACATGTTCCACTGAGGAGACCTCCGATGTGCTGTGTGCCCAAACAGGAGGGACCTCTTTCCAGCCTACAGCCAAGCTGCTAGGGTTTACATGGCAGCCTTGCCACATGGTGTGGGCATCACCGATGCTGGTAACAAAAACAATGGCGGCAGGAGGAGGCTCTTAATTAAGCATTAGTTGGCCACTTAAGGGCCTCGTTTGGCCCAAGGGTGGGTGGGCCACCCAAAACTTCCCCCACCACTGATGAAATTCTAGTGGAAGTGAGTGCCATGGCACCCAATTTTACACTTCCCCCACCTGCCAGCCCGCATGGAGGTGGGGGGCAAAATTCAGGCTGTTAGCTCTGTTTTAGAGGCTGTCTGAATTGACTCATGTCCAGGATTTTCTGTTTTTATTCATGTGAGAGCTGAGGTTCACTAGGCATTAAAAGCAGCATTTCATGTGGTTAAGAATTTAAACAAGCTAATAAGAACATAACATAAGAACTAGGAGCAGGAGTAGGCAATTCAGCCCCTCGAGCCTGCCCCGCCATTCAATATGTCATGGATCCTCATAAGACAAGCCCCGCATCTTTGGAATCAATCTAGTGAACCTCCTCTGAACCGCCTCTAATGCAACGACATCCTTCCTCAAGTAAGGGGACATATTGAATTGTCCCCATTTCGGCCTCAACTCCAATTTCCTACCATTTCCCCATAACCTTTCAACCTGTTACTAATTAAAAATCAGTCTATCTCCTCCTTAAATTTATTCAGCGTCCCGGCATCCACTGCACTCTGAGGTAGTGAATTTCACAGAGTCACGACCCTTTGAGAAAAGTCATTCCTCCTCATCTCTGATTTAAGTCTACCACCCCTTAGCCTAAAGCTATGGCTTCTCATTCTAGAATGCCCCACAAGGGGAAACATCCACTCTACCTCTGCTTTGTCTATCCCCTTTAGCATCTTATATACCTCAATTAGATCTCCTCTCATCCTTCTAAACTCTAGCGAGTATAGGCCTAAACTGCTCAATCTTGTCATAAGACAAGCCCCGCATCTTTGGAATCAATCTAGTGAACCTCCTCTGAACTGCCTCTAATGCAACGACATCCTTCCTCAAGTAAGGGGACCAAAATTGTGCACAGTACTCCAGGTGCAGTCTCACCAATGCCTTGTACAGTTGTAACATTTCACTATTTTTATACTCTATTCCTTTAGCAATAAATGCCAAAATTCCATTTGCCTTCCTTATTACCTGCTGTACCTGCATACTAGCTTTCAGCGATTCATGCACAAGGACACCCAGATCACTCTGCACTGAAGCATTCTAAAGTTTCTCTCCATTTAAATAATAAGTTGCCTTTTTATTCTTCCAACCAAAATGAATAACCTCACACTTAGCCACGTTAAACTCCATTTGCCAAATTTTGGCCCATTCACCTAACCTGTCCATTTCTTTCTTCATTGCAACTTACTTTCCCATCTATTTGGTGTCATCTGCAAATTTAGCTATAGTACCTTCTATCCCTGAATCCAAGTCATTAATATAGATTGTAAATAGTTGGGGCCCAAGGACCGAACCCTGTGGCACCCCACTAGTTACAGCTTGCCATCCAGGAAAAGACCCATTTATCCCAACTCTCTGCTTTCTATTGATTAGCCAATCCTCTATCCTAGCTAATATATTACCCCTAACTCCGTGTGAACTTATCTTGTGTATTACTCTTTTGTGCGACACCTTATCAAAGGCCTTCTGGAAGTCCAGATATACTACATCTACAGGATCCCCATTGTCCACTTTGCTTGTCACATCTTCAAAGAACTCTAGCAAATTAGTCACTCATGATTTACTCTTCATAACCATGCTGACTCTGATGGATTGCTTTTTGACTTTCCAAATGCCCTATTACTACTTCCTTAATACTGACTATTATGGCCTTTGGTATTCAAGACTTTCTCCAGCAACTTGTGCACATAATCTAAGTTGATGCTTTAGTGGAGCACTGAGACAATACTAAGCCAAGGCCCTGTTTGCCTACCCAGGTAGATATGAAACGTCCCAATACACTGTTCACAGGAGAGTAGGTGAGGAATCCTAGAAACCAACAGAACCAATTTTAAAAAATTAATTGTTTATCTCATTGTTGTTTGTGGCATCTGGTGATGTGCCAATTGTCTGCCGCACTTTTGGCATAACACTTCTAAATTGCTTCACTGGATGTGAAGTGTTTTACAAAATCCAGAGGATGAGAAAGGTTCTACATAAATGCAGCAAGCTCTTTCTTTTTCTCTCTTTCTCGTACATCCTCTCACACAGCGTTATTGTAACAACTTCAGAGGGTAAATGCACTGCCTAGGGGTGACACTGAGTATTCCAGAACAATACAGAGTTTCCTGGGGCAGGATTTTCTCTTTGTTGGGCGGGTGTGGTGGGCAAAGCAGACCACTGTCCGCAATCGGGCTCTGACCTTGATTTCATGCAGAGCGGGCCAATCAAGGTCCATCCAGTGTGAAACACGGATCCGCACTGGCTGGGAAGAGCTGAGCAGGAGCGAGGGCCTGTCGGCCGCTGGGCCCAATGGTGACCTGGTAGCCGGTTTAAAAGCAGCCCTGGAAGGCTGAAATGGAAGATATCTCCTGAACCTTTGCAATGGACTCGAGTCTGGCTGGACATGGCAAGTGGGAGGGCAGGTTGTGTGGGCAATCAATCCCCTGCTTTTTTGATGAGTGCCTCACTATCCTCCTGGAGGTGGTGGCTGCCAGGAGGGATACCGCTGTCCCCAGGGATAGGAGGAGGCCACCGCACCTCACAAAGAAGGCATGGGGGGAGGTGGCAGCAATGGTGAGCAGCCATGATGTGGTGCGGCGCACATGGGTGCAGTGCCATAAGCACTTCAAAGACCTGCTGCACTCGGGAAGATACCGCGTTGGTGTGGGTCAGTGTGCAGATGTGTTAAGGTCTAGCCGTCACCCCGTGGACCTCAGGGGTGCTAGAGTCTGAGTGCCAACTGTCAATCATGCCGGAGCTGGTCAAGGGGGTGAGCCCTGGCTGCCTGGACTGAGTGCCTTGTAGCTCGAGGGCCACGACTCGGAAGTGCCCTGCCAGGTGCTCCTCAGCTGGGGTTGGCCAGATTGCAATGGCGCTGCAGGTATAGAGTGGACTAATCAATGCTCCTCTGTTGTTTCAGGAGAAGACGGCCCACAACAAAATAGAATGGTCGCAGACTGGCAGAAGCCCCGCTAGCCTTTTAAGGGGAGGAAGTGGTATTGTCACTGGGCCAGCGTTCCTGAGAACTAGGGTAATGCTCTGTGGAGTTGAGTTCCAATCCCACCACAGCAGATTGTGAAATTTGAATTTGATAAAAATCTGGAATTAAAAGTCTAATGATGATCATGAAACCATTGCTGATTGTTCCAAAAACCCATCTGATTCACTAATGCCCTTTAGGGAAGGAAATCCGCTACCCTTACCTGGTCTGGCCTACATGTGACTCCAGGCCCACAGCAAAGTGGTTGACTCATAACAAATGCCCTAATTGCCAAGGGCAATTAGGGTTGGGCAATAAATGCTGGCCTAGCCAGCGATGCTCACATCCCATGAACGAATGAAAAAAAATACGAGCAAGACGCCCTGGAGCTCAAGAGCCAGCACGGCCCATGTGCAACCAATTGTGGAGAGGCAGGGGTGTCAGACAAAGGTAAGAGTGCAGTGCACAGAGATGAGACTTTCGGCTTGTGCAGCCATTCTAGTGTAGTCTCTTCATTGGAGATCCCATTGATCATTGGAAGATGATGGCACTGTGATGCAGATCTCCATTGTCTCACCAGGGTGCCTAGCATGCACTGTTTGATGACTTCAACTAATGACATGTCCTTGTTCTCCCTTTTAGGTTCGCCAGCAGGTGTTTGCTCTCCGGACTCCAAAGAGCCACCCCTGACACCAGAGGACCACGGGGCATCATTTGCACCTGCGTCACACCCACTCTATGAAACAGGCACCAGTGTAGATGCCAGCACCTCAGTGGGCATTAGAGCAGCGGCTAGTATGTCAGTGCACCTTGGTGAGGGCACTTCACAATCACTTGAGGTGCAGGCGGAGACAGAGATTGCCCAGGGCACCGGCAGTTGGAGGATGTCCAGCAAGATGTGCAGGAAAGTATGGCGGAGAGCCATGAGGGTATGTGTGCCATGGTCTCTGTTATGGAGGAGTCCATGTGGAGCATGAGCACTGTGTTGATCGTCATGGTCAAGCGCACTGCCTCCACCATTCAGACGGCAACTCTCCTGGACAGGCAGCTCCAGGGATTGCGCTCAGGCCTGCAAGCCCTCACACAGGCAATGACCACAGGTGGTCAGTGTCAGTTTGGCAAATGGATGAGGGACCCAGTATCCCAGCTAGGTGCCCATCCATCAATGGTGTGCAAGGAGGTCCAGAGCAACCTCATGTTGTTGCACGAGCTGCCTGTAGTCTCTGTGGGCTCCTCTCAGGGCACTCTGGATGACAGCAACAGCTCCTTTGCCCCTCTGCCACTGACCATGCATCTGATGAGGCTGCAACGACAGGGGAGATGCCAGTCATGGCACTGGCCACTCCCTCCCAGGCTGGGCCAGCACAGGCTCCACTAACCAGAGGGTGACTACCCAGGTCATCAAGGCCAACAAGACAGCAGGTTCAGACGTAGCACACGCAAGCATAAGGTAAAGGCAGCATGGGCACAAGAAGGAAGGAGGGTGATTTTATGTTCATTTATGTTTACTTTATCTACACTGGTCTGGGAATGAAGAACAGAGAAGTTTATGTAAACAATTGGAATTGTCAAAATGAAATAAATTTTGCTTTTGTTGTTACAGCCTGAGTGTGCTCCACCTTTTTGTTTCATTGGTGCTGGGTACACCAGTATGTAATGCTGGCCATAAGTGGCTCTAAGATTTATTACACCGGCACTGAGTGTTTTTTGTGTTCAAATAAAAGGGTCATCTCAGATATCCGGAATGGAGGCGGCAGCCTTGGCATGCAGTTGAAGCTGATCTTTGGTAGCCTAGCTGAAGAAGCGTTGGATCCAGGTGTCCCTGGTGACCCTGCCTTCCTGGAGGTCACTTAGATCTGCCTCCACGCCCTCAGCGTTCTCCTCACCGTGCTCCTCTTCTGACTCACTACTGGACTCATCATCTGTGGCCTGTGGAGCTGTGTCAAGATTCTCTTCCTTCAGAGGGTCCCCCCTTGCCAGTGCCAGATTGTGGAGAGGGCAGCAAGCAACCACAAAGTGACACCTGCTCTAGGGGGTATTTTAGTGCTCCCCCTGAACGGTCCAGGAATCGGAAGCGTATCTTGGGAAGACCTATGGTCCTCTCTAACACCGCCATTGTGGAGGCACGACACATATTGTAATGCTTCTCTGCCTCTGTTCTTGGGTGGTGGAGAGGCATCATGAGCCATCTCTTCATGAGCCCTTGTCACCCAGCAGCCATCCATCCAGTTGGGCTGGAGCACCGAAGAGCCTTAGCACCTGGGAGTGTCTGAGGATGTAAGTGTCATGGGAGCTGCCAGGGTACCTTGCACAGACTTGCAGAATCTGTGTCCTGTGGTCACACACTGTCTGCACATTCATGGAATGGAATCCCTTCCTGTTGTCAAAGGCACCCGGCTGACCCGCTGGCACCTTGATGGCCACATGTGTGCAGTCGATGGCACCCTGGACATGGGGGAATCCACCAATTGCTGCAAAGCCTCTGGCTTGCTCAGACTGGCTGGCCTCGTCTGTATAGTATACAATAAAGGTCAGTACCTGCCTCAACAGAGCATCTGTCACTAGCTTGATGCAACTGTGGACAGCTGATTAGGACACTCCACACAGATCCCCCACTGACCCTCTGGAAAGAGCCGGAGGCATAGAAGTTGAGGGCTGCTGTGACTTTCAGAGGGCCTGGCATGGGATGTCCACCCACACAGTCGGAGCTGACCTCAGGCTCAATCATCTGGCAAATGGAGGCCACCCTCTCCCTTGAGAGGTGGACCCTCCTTCGGATTGCATCTCAGACATATTGAGGTAGTTGCATCGCTGCCTGTAAACCCTGGCAGCAGGATAGTGGTGTTTTCTGTGGCCCCTTCCACCTTGGGCTACCTGCTGACCCTGCACCCCTTGTGCCTGTCCCTCCCCTGGATGCTGCACAGGGATACGTGGCCTCCTCTTCATTTTGCCCCTTGCTTCCTCCTCAGAGAAGGTGCCTCCAGCGGAGACCACAATCCCCATTATCAGAGTAACAGACTGTCGTTCTGACACCTGGAAGGGTCCACACGGTCTGAATCCTCCAAGGGCCTGGCAGACATCAATGAGTCCTGAAATGAAGCTTGGAAATACTAAGAATCAAGCCCTGAATAGAGATGGGGCTGCCAAATGCCAATAAGCAACCAGCAGCAAACTATCTCCAAAACTCCTCACTGCTCAAATTGACAACACTGCTAACCCTTTTTATCCCACCCTTGGATGAGGTTTGTGAAAATGTCGGCTGGCCGCCTGCCTGTTTAGCCCGTGCGATGAGCTGGAAAACGCACGGGCAAGGAAAAATTGCAGTCAACTGGACTCTTAAGGGCCTTAAGTGGTCACTTAATTAATGGTTGGCGCCAAGCGAAATATCATGCGAGTGCACGATGACGTCAGAACACTCGCCCGACATCATCGCACACTATTTTACTCCCAACCGGGGCGGGCAGGACATAAAATTCTGCCCCTGATCTCAGCCAGGATGGCAATAAGGGTAGTATCTGCAAGGCAGAAAGGCCATAAATTAACTGGGATTCCAACTCCTGGGTCCTTTCCACTGACTTGCCCTGGAAAGTCCAATCAGTAGAAGTCAAGTAAGGGCAGGGACAGGATCAGCTGTGATTATTTAATAACCTGTTGAAGTCACACATGAATAATTCTCACTAGGCTGATGTACTACTTTGCTGCTAGTGACCTGGACCTTAGCTCATCAAGCATTATCACCTTCAGGAGACAGAGAAATCAGTGTAAAATTGGCATAAAAAGGAGCAAAGTGTGCAAGAATTGGTGCCAAGTTGATCATATTGAAACCTTTGCAAAAGAGACAGTTGCTCATTAAGGATGGAGATTTTTACATTTTGAACCTTGTTTTATCGGGAACATTACACTACCTTTTATTGTTTTCCCTTTTTATGAAAAAATATTTAAAACTTTCTACTGAAAATTACATATTTACTTGTTTATGATGTTGATAGTTTAAAATGACAAGCGGTTTGTTAATATTAATAGTTCATATCTAGAGCAAGGCCTGATAAGATGTTTTAGTGCTTATTGAGGATAGGAGAGAGCTCCTATTGGAAGCTTATTAATAATTCCAGTATCTTAAAAGCAATTCATAGACAGAACTTTCTGTTTATTACCTCGGATAAGGAAACAAATATTTATGTGTAGTAAAGCTCAAGGGAGTTGGAATTTAATTGTGAACATGATCTAGATGCAAGAGCTGAAAGCCTTGAGTAAATTAGATTAGAAAAGACCCAAATATGGAGAGGTGAAGAAGGCGTGGGTTGGAATTGGACAGCAATGCCATGATTGTTGAATGAAGGGAGAGGTAGATTAGTGATAAAATAATAGTTACAGAAAATGAAGTTGTCAAGGGTGCTCTTGCTAAGGAGGCATGATAAAAGCTTTGAATGAGATATAGAAAGTGGCATTGTAATAGATTGACAATTCTAGTAAACTTGCTGCCAAAAGAATTTTTAAAAAGTATCTGGTAAGGAGCTTGGTCAGAATGGAGTCAAGGGAACAACTGGTGGGCTTCATGGAGGTGTACTTGAAGAGGGTGGGAAGTGAAAGGTAAGGGAGAAACAGCAGAGTGTTGGGTGTTGGGTGCTTAGTTAGGCAAGAACTGGGAAATTGAGTGTGAGCAGAGAAGGGGCTGGAGGAGACAGAGGCAGTGATGTTGATGTTCTTGGTTTCAGAAGCTAAGTAATCCATGGCCTCTTCATAGTTAGTGTCAGAGGCAGCCAATGGAGAAGGTGGTGCACGGTGAGGAAGAAGATTTGGAGACTGTTCTGCATATTCAGATGACCTTGGACATGCTTGTCAAATTATATTTACACTTCCTCTTAATGAGAAGAAACTATATGAAGGTAGATGTAGCTCCCCTTTTGAAATCCTATTATGTAGCTCCTGGCTTATGGTGGCATTGCGTATGATATTCTCAATACATGGTCATCATCTTTTCTCATCTGGTTCCCAGATGTACTTTTCCTTAGAAAGTTCACTCCATTTTGGATATAAGTCACAGACTATACATACCACTGTTCAGTACAGGTACATTATCTCAAATGCGGCCACCTGAAAAGCAGTGGTGTCCGAAAACTGGACAATTTTTTCCTGCACTCCAAGTGGCTTAATGAACCCTGACCCCACCCAACCCAGCTCAGAAAAGTTCAGGGAGCTGCTGCATCTGATGTTTCCCACGCTCCAAGTATCTTTGTGGTCGTATGTTTCCATGGAGGTGACCTTACATGGGCCACAGGCTGCCCAATCAGAAGGGTCACCCTGGGCTGCAGGGAGACAGCCAGCCTTGACTGGGTGGTCTTGCCACGTGGTTGAAGACAACATTGTGCTGCTGGCATTCTGCCGGAGGCAGCAGGGAGAGGCCCTTAATTGGCCATTGAAGGGCCTCAATTGGCCACTGGGCAGGAAGGCTGTTCTTAACCTTCCCACCACTGACCGAATTACATGGAGTCGGGAAGAGAGTTAAACGCATGGCTATAGAGTTAAATGCGTGGGTAAATAAGATTAGAGAGTTCAATGCGTGGCTCAAAGTTTGGTGTGGGAATGGCTTTCAATTCATGGGGCACTGGCACCAGAACTGGGGAAGTGGCAGTTGTCCTGCTGGGACAATCTTCACCTGAAGCGTGCTGGGACCAGTATTCTAATGAGTCATATAAGTAGGGCAAACGAGAGGGTTTTAAACTAAATAGTAGGGGCAAGGGTCAAGTGAGGGAATATGTGATAAGTTAAAGAGAGAGGACAAAATAAGTGAGTAACATAGCAATAAGGGAAATGATAATCAGAGAATTGCAGGAAGGAACTGAGGGTAAAAAATTAACTGTGCATCAGCAGATGAGGCTAGAGGTTGTGAAAATAGTAAAAAGGCAGGATTAACAGCTCTATATCTGAATGCACATAGCATTTGTAACAGAAAAGTTAAAATTAACAGTTTAAATAGAATGATATATGTAGAATCTGATAGCTATTAAGGAGACATGGCTGCAAAATGACAAAGGTTGTGACCTGAATTTTCAAGGGTACATGATGTTTCATAAGGACAATGTGCCACAAAAAGGTAGTGGGGTTGCTCTGTTAATTAAGGATGACATTAGTACAAGAGGGAGAGTTGACCTAAGTTCTAAAGATCAAGATATAGAATCAGTTTGGGTAGAGATAAGAAACAGTAAAGGTAAGAAGTCAGTTGTGGGAATAGTTTATAAGTCCCCTAACAGTAATTACAATGTAAGGCAGGGTATACTGGAAGAAATAATTGGGGCTTGTGAGAAAGGTGTGGCGATAATCATGGATGATTTTAATTTACTTATAGATTGGACAACTCAGATTAGCAAAGGTAGCCTGGAAGGTGAGTTTATAGAGTTTTTTTGCCATAGGTTCTTAGAACAGCACGTTTTACAGCCAACAAAGAGCAGGTTATTCTGGATAATGTGCAACAAGACAGGACTAATTAATGACCTCATAGTAAAGGCACCGAGGGAGCAGTCATCATACCATGATTGGATTTCACATTTAGTTTGAGGGATGGAAGAGTGGGTCTAAGACTAGTGTTTTAAACTTAAAATAAGAGCAATTATGAGAGTATGATGACAGAGTTGGATAAAATGAACTGGGATAATAGGTTAAGTGGTAGGTCAGTAGAGATGCAGGAGCAGACATTTAATGAGATGCTTCATAACACTCAGCATAACATCAGTGACAAAGAAAGACTCTCGGGAAAGGTTGCACCATCCGTGGCTAACTAAGGAAGTTAAAGATAATATCGAATTGAAAGAAAAAGTAACCAATTCTGTGAAGATTAGTGGTAGGTCAGAAAATTGGTCAGAATATAAAATGCAGCAAAGAATGACTAAAATATAATGAGGGAGAAATTAGAGTACTAGAGAAAGCTAGCTAGAAATATAAAAATAGATAGTAAGAGTTTCTGTAGGGTATTTAAAAATGAAAGGAATAAGTAGAGTGAGTGGTGCTCCTCTAGTGAATGAATCTAGGGAACCAATAATAGGAAATAAGAATATGGGGAATGAATTGAACAGATACTTTGTGTCTGTCTTCACTGTAGTGGATAAAAATAACCATCCTAGAAATACTTGTAAATCAAGGGGTGAAAGGGAGGGAGGAACTTAAAACAATTACAGTCACCAGAGAAAGGGTACTGAGGTTATTGGAACTAAAAGCTGACAAGTCCCCAGGGCCTGATGGATTTTATCCTAGGGTCTTAAACAAAGTGATAATTAAAATGGTAGATGCATTAGTTTTATTTTCTAAAATTCCCTAGATTCTGGAAAGGTCCCCTCAGATTAGAAAATAGTGAGTGTAACTCCTCTATTCAAGAAAGGAAGGAGACAGAGAGCATGAAAACACAGGCCAGTTAGGTTAACTAAGGTTAGGTTAACTAAGGATGACCATCTGTCATAAGGAAAATGTTGGAATCTATTATTCAGCCAGTGACAGCAGGACACTTAGAAAATCTCAATACAATCAGGCAGAGTCAACATGGTTTTATGAAAGGGAAATCATCTTTGACTAATTTATTAGAGTTCTTTGAGGAAGTAACAAGTAATGTGGATAAAGGGAAACCTGTGGATGTGATGTATTTGGATTTCCAGAAGACATTTGACAAGGTGCCACACAAAATAAAAGTCCATGATGTAGGAGGTAACACATTAGCATGGACAGAGGATTGATAACTAACAGGAAACAGGGATAAATGCATAATTTTTGGGTTGGCAAGATGTAATTAGTGGAGTGCCACAGGGATCAGTGCTGGAGCCTTAACAATTTACAATCTATATCAATGACTTGGATGATGGGACCAAATGTATGGTTGCTAAATTTGCTGATGGCACAAAGGTAGGTAGGAAAGCAAGTCGTGAAAAGGACATAAAGAATCTGAAAAGGGACATAGAAAGGTCAAGTGAGTGGGAAAAAATTAGCAGATGGAGTATAATAAGGAAAATGTTAATTTGTCCATTATAGCAGGAAGAATAGAAATATTATTGAAACAGAGAGCGATTGCAGAATTCTATGGTATAAAGGGACCTGGGTGTACTGCCACGTGAATCACAAAAAGTCAGTATGCAGGTATAACATGATTAGGAAGGCAAATGAAATGCTGTTGTTTATTGCAAGAGGAAAGGAATATAAAAGTAGGGATGTTTTGCTACAGTTGTACAGGTATTGGTGAGACCACATCTACAGTACTGTGTACTGTTTTGGTCTCGTTATTTAAGAAAGGACATAACTGCGTTAGAAACAGTTCAGAGAAGGTTCACTCGACTGATTCCTGGTATTACGGGGTTATCTTATGAGGATAGGTTGGACACATTGGGGCTGTATCCATTGGAGTTTAAAAGAATAAGAGGTGATCTTATTAAAACATTCAAGATTCTGAGGGGACTTGACAGGGTGGATGCAGAAAGAACGTCTTCCCTTGTCGGAGAGAGTAGAACAAGGGGACACAGTTTAATATTAAGCGGTGTCCCACTTAACACAGAGATGAGGAGAATTTTTTTCTGTCAGAGGTTCATGAGTCTGTGGAACTCTTCCCCAGAGTGCACTGGAGGAAGGGTTGTTGATTGTTTTTAAGTTAGTGATAGATAGATTGATTCTTGAATAAAAAGAGAGCCAAAGGATATTGGGGGAAGCAGGAAAGTGGAGTTGTGGCCACAATCAGATGAACCCTGATCTTATCAAGGGGCTGAATGGCCTGCTCCTAATTCATAAGTTTGTATGTCTAAATGTACCACACCCTACCCCGCCTTTGTTCCCAATTCTACAGCTCCGCCTCCCCTGCCTTCCAAGCCTTGTTCCAAGGTTCAGGCAATTTCTATATATGGTGTGGGATGAGGGAATATATACTGAGTACATGGAGTAGCTGTGGCTGCATGCACATCCATATGTTGGAGTGATCTTCAAGTTCCATTTCAGGCTTTTAAAGTTTAAAGGTGCGCTGGTAGAGGCCGAGGATAATTGTGGGACAGAGTAAAAGTAACAGAAATAGGAACAGGTCAGGTGCTAGTTGCGAGAATGATTCCTCTATCAAGATCGGAAAAATTAATCTCCCAACTGGCAACTCGACTCCCTGACATCCCTACTTCTATATTGATGTTTTCCAGCTTCTCCAGCTGTTATTCCTTTCAGTGCATACCTCTATCAATAGACAGGTTGAGAAAAAAACAGCACATAACAACGATTGTGGCCACTTTGGCTGGTTGGTGTAGCAGAATATCATTTGACTTGTCAGCGTGGCTGACAAGTTGCTTGATAATACATCCAGTGGAGGCATGGGATTCATTACAATTGCTTCAGTTTGAGGACAGCGTTTGCTGTCACTACTCTGCTGAAACTGTCTGCAACTTCTGGAGTCCATGGGCAGAATTTTATGACCCCATACTGCTGAGTTTGCAGCAGTGGGGGTGGGATGGGGGGTTCATAAGATTTTCAGGGTGGCCTTCCTACCATCCTCTCGCCTGCCTCTGACATGTCCGTAATTTTACACGGGGCAGATGGCGCATGCCTGCCCACTCCCCAATTAAGGCTCTTAAGTGGCCAATGATTAAAGTTCAAGGGCAGGGGGAAGCCTGGCAGGTCACCCTGAGCCTCAGGCAGGAAAGGGGAGCACACTTTCCTCCAAGACCCCCTTCCCACATCAGGCACACCCCCCTCCCTTCTCAAGGTCTGCCCTCACATTGGTGCTCCCCACCCCACTCCCATCAAAATTCCCGTCACCCCCACTTCCCCCGGGGCGTCACCTACCCTCCACGCTCTGAGATCCTCCTCACTTATCTGGTCCTGGACTCCGGGACTTAGAATCTGAGTACCACTTGTAGTGCCAGCCCTGGCCACTGCTGCCAAATAGCACTGCTGCAACTACAGAGCTGCTGGCAAATCAGATTGGCTGGCAGTTGTAATAGGCGGGACAGCCGCTCTAGTGGAAGTCCCATCTCCAGCCAATTAACAAGCCTCAGCGCAATAAATGGCTGGGGGGCTGTTTGAGGTCAGTGGGATGCATTCCTTGCCGACTCTTCAGGTGGCCCTGCGGGAAATCTTACCATCTAAAAAATCCAGCCCCACATGTTCAGTTAATCCTGGGAATCCAGAAGTTGCTGTCAGTGATTCTACTCTTCTCTACAGGGTGCACTTCTGAAATCTCCCCACTCAATTATAAATTACTATTCTACTGAGAACTTGCCCTTTTGTGCTATGAGTCTCACTGTAGAAACCCTTGAAAAAGTTACACTTTGTTGAAGAGTTGTAACTACATTTTTAAGTGTACTAAGTTTATAGTTACAGCTGACAAACCTCAATCGCCTTGAAAATATTTTTTTTATTTGTGAAATGTCAATTTTTTCCATTATGATAAAAAAAAGTCTACATTTTTAAAATCGTAACTTTGGAAAAGAAGTTTGTTTTTGCTATTTTAGCTCCTACCTAAGCCAAGTGTATGTCCCAATCATTTATTTTCCTCTCCATAAAATTTAATTAAAACTTAAGTGTAATCAGTGCAGTTTCCCTCCTGATTAGCCGTATGTGAGAATACTTTAATGTGATTGGCTGCTTATGCTGCTTGACCTGTGTGTGCCACCAGAGAATCTGGCATTCGCCTGCATGATCTTGTGTTGATGGTCACAGGCAAGGTGCAGTTTCATGAGTAGAATTCTTTGAGATTTATAAACAGGGTATTCTTCCTGCCAGTATTGTTATGGGCCATCAATCACCCCCTCTTATGCTCCCACATCTTAGGGAATCCGAACATATGGAAAAGACTCATGGAGAGAAACTGGTTTAGGCCATTTTGCGGTTGCAGAGTTGGCATTTAATGCTTATTCTGCACATGCTCGTATTGAAGCAGGCAGCACACAAACTTTGTGCTGCTTCCTCCTTTCAATAGTTTCAGCAGGCAGCCTTGTGTAGAATGCACTTCTGGCTGGCTGCACGTTCATCAGCAAACCAAGCAGCGTGACAGGCTAACCTGTGCTGCTGCAAGCTTGCATGTCTTAAAGGCAGCCTGTTCCTTTTAAAGAGGAGCAGCTCCCATTGCACTGAAGTTGCTGCAGACTTTCTGTAGCTGATTCGGAGAGAAGCAGAAGCGCAGGAACTGGAGCAACGTGCAAGAGTGAGGGCTTTCAGGTTTTCAAATGCTGCACTGGAGGCATTAGTACAGCAGGTGGAAATGAGGAGTGATGCAAAAATAAAGCCCTCAAAGCAAACCTTAAAAAGAGAATGGGACCAGGTGGCCATTGTTGTAGGGTGTTGGTTATCAGTCCGTAGGTTTTAATGAAGTCTTCATAACCTTAAGTAGGTTAACTGTAAGTATTTATTTACTACAAGAATTATGTACATATATACAGTAAAGGGTTCAAGCTATGAGCTGTCTCCATGCTTGCTGGTGCTCTACCCAACACTATCCAACACCCCTCCCTTTGGCCTCTTACCTGCCCTTGATCTTTTCATTGAGAACTGTTGGTGTGACATCGGCCGTCTCAATTTCTCTGCCCCTCTCAACCACTCTAACCTGTCTCCTTCTGAACTTGCCGCATTCCGTTCTCTCAGGTCCAACCCTGACTTTGTTATCAAGCCTGCCAACAAGGGGGGTGCTATTGTTGTCTGATGTACTGACCTCTACCTCACGGAGGCTGAGCGCCAACTCTCAGACACTTCCTCTGACCTCCCCCTGGACTATAACCCCACCATTGAACATCAAGCCATTGTTTCCACAATTGTCACCGACCTCATCTCCTCAAGATCTTCCCTCCACAGCTGCCAACCTCATAGTCTCCCATCCCCAGCAGCCCGCTTCTACCTCCTTCCCAAAATCCACAAACAGGACTTTCCCGGTAGACCGATCGTGTCATCCTGTTCCTGCCCCATGGAACTCATTTCTTCCTGTCTTGACTCTGTTCTCTCTCCCCTTGTCCAGACTCTTCCCACTTACATCCACGATTCCTCTGATGCCCTACATCATATCAACAATTTCCAGTTCCATGGCCCTAACCGCCTCCTCTTCATCATGGATGTCCAATCCCTCCACACTTCCATCCCCCACCAGGATGGTCTGAGGGCTCTCCGCTTCTTCCTTGAACAGAGGTCCGAACAATTCCCATCCACCACCACTCTCCACTGCCCGGCTGAACTTGTTCTCTCACTGAACAATTTCTCCTTAAACTTGTCTCACTTCCTCCAAATAAAAGGTGTGGCTATGGGTACCCGCATGGTCCCCAGTTATGCCCATCTCATTATGGGGTGTGTGGAACATTCCTTGTTCCAGTCCTACTCAGGCCCCCTCCCTCCACTCTTTTCTCGGTACATCAATGACTGTTTCAGTGCCACTTCATGCTCTTGTCTGGACCTGGAAAAAGTTATCAATTTTGCTTCCAATTTCCACCCCTCCATCACTCTCACATGGTCCATCTCCAACAGTTCCCTTCTCTTTCTTGACCTCTGTGTCTCAATTTCTGGTGATAGACTGTCCACCAACATTCATTACAAGCCCACTGACTCCCACAGCTATTTTGACTACAGCTTCTCACACCCTGCTTCCTGTAAGGACTCCATCCTATTCTCTCAGTTCCTTTATCTCTGTTGCATCTGTTCCAATGAACACCTTCAGTTTGTTCACAAGCATGACCCAGACCTTCCTGTCTCTTGCCATTTCAACACCCCATGCTGCTCTCATGCCCACATGTCCGTCCTTGGTGTGCTGCAATGTTTCAGTGAAGCTCAACGCAAACTGGAGGAGCAACATCTCATCTTCCGACTAGGCACTTTACAGCCTTCCCTAGGCACTTTACAGCCTTCCAGACTTAACACTGAGTTCTACAACTTCGGACCATGAAGTCTCTCCTCCATCTCCACCCCTTTTTGATCCGTCTCTTTTTTCTATATTCATTTTTATTTTTAATTTTTTTTTATTTATTTATTTCCCACTTATTTTCACTATTATTACTTTTTAAACTTAGTTATATTTTTATTCATTGTTTTATCCCCAGTTTTTAGCCTTTTTGTTAGAGTCCTCTATCACTTTCCAGAGTGCTTACCCTGGTCCTGCCATTATCATATTCTGCTTTTCACTCTTAATGTCACTATTAGCACCTCCTTCAGCCAGTACCACCATTGTTAACAACCCTTTGACCTTTTGTTCATGACATCTTTCACAATCTCTCCTTTGTCTCCACCTAACCTGGCCTTCTATCCAACTTCACTTGTTCCACCCCCCCTTAAACAATATATATCTCACAACATTTCTACTTCCTTTTCGCTCTTAAGAAGAGTCATACTGACTTGAAACGTTAACTCTCTTTCTCTCCACAGACGCTGTCAGACCTGCTAGGTTTTTCCAGCATTTTTTGTTTTTCTCTCCAACAGTAGACTGACTCCTAGGTGTGATTCTTTTACATCACTGTGTAAGCAGTACTGTACTCCATGCCACCGTTATACTGCACCTCCCCCAAGTCTTTATCCAGTGTATTTCAAGTTATTCCAGTTTACCCCACGTACTTAGATTGTTTTTACTATCCCAAATACCCCCTTCAAGTCTCTGGGCTCATAGGCTCAGGCGGTCTGGGGCTTTATAACCTTTCCATATCTTGTTTACACTGCTGTCGGAGGAGTGGTAGACCTCTGTTGCTTCAAGTAAACTCTGTTGATTTGGAGATTGTACTGGCGTCTGGATATCTTTTCATCCTCTACTTCCATTCCTTGGTATTGAACCACTCTTTGTCGATTCAACAGTAATAGTGATGGGCAGTTGTTGCTTCCTCCCATTTCTTGCAGGATGGGTAAATGTTGTGTTCATTTCCATGTCATTTTTTCCTCTTCTTCTTCCACCATGCGTGTCATTGTGATGCCCTCAGGTGGAGGATGGCCATTCCTGTTCTGAGGATGTGGCTTTTAATAAGCTCATCTTTGTGTTTGGCTGTGTGGTGTGCTCTTGGCAATGGATGGCTGCTTCTTGGTTCCAGCATCATCTGTGGTACCATCATGTTGCTGGGAATTGCAGCATTTGCTCTGTAGTTACAGTGTTGACCTTATCGACAGTCATCAGATCCGGAGGTTGAGGCTCTTCTGGTGGTTGGTTGCTCTCTTATATATCCCCTACTGGAGGCGTACTGGTAACTATCTGAGTGGTTCTTGGTGTGCAGGGGACAATTTCAAAGTTTGCGGATGACATAAAACTTGGGAAATTGTAAACTGTGAGGAGGACGGTGTAGAACTTCAAAAGGACATTGACACATTGGTGGAATGGGCAGATAGATGGCAGATGAAGTTAAATGAAGAGAAGTGTGAGGTGACACACTTTGGTACAAAGAACATGGAGAGCCAGTATAAAATAAAGGATACTATTCTAAAGTGTATGCAGGAGCAGAGAGACCTGGGTGTATATGTACATAAGTCATTAAAGGTGGCAGGACAGGTAGAGAGATTTGTTTCTGAAGCTTACAGTATTCTAGACTTCATCGATAGGGGCATAGAGTACAAGAGCAGGGAGGTTATGATGAACTTATATAAAACACTGGTTAGACCTCAGCTGGAGTATTGTGTAAAGTTCTCAGCGCCACACTATAGGAAGGATGTGAACAAATTGGAGAGAGTGCAGAAGAGGTTTACGAGAATGGTTCCAGGGATGAGGCACTTCAGTTATGAGGAAAGATTGGAGAAGTTGGGACGGTTTTCTTTGGAGAGGAGAAGGCTAAGAAGTGACTTGAAAGAAGTTTTCAAAATCATGAGGGGTCTGGACAGCGTAGATAGGGAGAAACTGTTCCCACTTGTAAATGGATCGAGAACCAGAGGGTATAGTTTTAAAGTGTTTTGCAAAAGAAGTAAATGCGAGGTGAGAAAAAGCTTTTTCATACAGCAAGTAGATGGAGTTTGGAATGCACTGCCTGGAAGTGTGGTGGAGGCAGGTTCAATTGAGACGTTAAAGGGGGCATTGGATGTTATTTAAATGGAAACAAATGTGCAGGGTTACAGGGAAAATGCAGGAGATTGGCACTAAGTTAAAATGCTCAGAGAGCCGGAGCAGACACAATGGACCAAATGGCCTCCTTCTACACTGTAACAATTCTGTGATTATATGATTGGCTTGGTTGACCAATGACGGCTTTCCAGCATCTGTAATGAAAATGGACAAACCTGCTCTGCAAAGTGAGAAGACAGTACTGATGTCGCTATAATTTACAACAGTGGTTGTCTTGACACCTTCTGCTGTTCTGAGGTGTTTCAGGGCTACACAGGCATCTCTGCTCAAGAGAGAAAAAGACTGATTATGGCTGAGTATATCAGCTCGAAGATTTGTTTGCTGCCAAACCTTCATAGTTCCAGAATCATGCATATGACCAGATATCAGATTCCTCTGGGCCCATAGAGTGGCATATCTGTTGTTTGAAGCCAGAGGTCTCTGAGATAGGGTTCTCTGTCCGATACACTGGCTCCTGTATCTAAAGTTTGTGAGATAGCCATTAACAGAAATGTCCACATTCCAGAATGAAAATCCAGGATCTTTGACTTCATCCAAGAAGTGTTGCTGTGTGTCCTCTTGGTGTACATTCTCGCCTCATGAACCATCTTTTGGGTCTTCCGTACGTTCATTTGCTTGGGCCTTGCACAGTTTGCCATGTGTCCAATCCTGTTGCATTGAAAGCATTGGGCTTAAATTGCAGGACATTGATCGCGCCTGTGAGGGCACTTTGCTCCACAGCACTGTTATTGTTGGGGTATTGCGTCCCTTGGCCTGGAGTGGCCATGTTTCTGTGCTGTTTAACTAACCAGACTGTGGAGTTTCCTTTGTACCACAGCTTACTTTCTCCTATTAAAATGGAGTTCAAACTGCCTAACAATCTAGATAGCTTTCTCGAGGGTTAGATCTTCCTTTGCTTGCAGAATGTCTGAGAGTGCATCGACCACTACTCCTACAACTATTCTATCCCTGATAAGTTCAGATCTTAGGTGTCCGTATTTGCAACCTTACGCCATCCTGTACAGATCATTAATGAATGAGTCAACAGATTCTCCTAGCTACTGGACTCGCTTATTAAATTTAGCCCCTTCAAGAATTTTGTTACTTCTTAGGTTAAAATAAACATTGAATAATTTTAGTACTGCTTCAAATTTAGCAGATGATCCATTGATTCCTTGTCTAGCAATAATGTTCTCCACTATTGGGCCTACCAAACGAAGCAATGTGTTACCCTGTTCACCTTCTAGTTGTTTATCCAGACCTTGAATCAATCATGTATCTAAGGAATCATTTTCTCCAAAGCCCCCAGTTATGTGATTGATCTGGCCCTTCAATAAGTTCAAATCGATCTATAAGAGTGGTTTTCTGATCCACGGTTAAAAAATTTTGAAGTGTAGATTCAACTTTAAGAGGTTACTGACATTCAAGATGGCGCCGCTGTCCATTTGAAGACATAGGGTTCACCCATGCCTGATCCCTTGTCTGGCTTCCACTGCAATGGCCTTGCGCTCTGCCTTGAAAACATTTTAAACATTGGCTGCTTGGATTGACCACCTGCAGACTTCTCCATTTCAGCACTATGCTTTAGGGTTATGAAAGTGTCGAATCCTGGCCTCTGCTGATTCCTTAGTCGCAATTCATCTGAATCAATTAATTAATCTTTCTTTCCTTTTTATAGCGAGCACAGACAGCACGGTGTGAGCAGTACTGTGCTCAGTCCCACGTTAACCCTTATACTACAGCCATTGTGATCAATTCCCTGAGCATCTGGCAGGTGTGCCGGAAGAAGTTCAACAACCTCACACAGGTGGTCAAGGTCAGTGAATGCATCTTCAAAGATCATCTCTCATCCACTGCAGCACTAAATTATTATGCTGCTCAATGCACCTCATCCTCATCACTCACCCATCAGCACCCCATGGCACTCAGGATCAGGCCTAACATTCAGATATTCCGCCTCAGCATCACACACCTACCAATGCTGCCAGCCCCATACTCACCTCTCACTGCTTCCACGTACCTCCAACTATTCAACCATGATAGGCACATCAGTCAAACGCATTGTATCATACCAACTGACATTCTCCCCTCTCGCTTGCAGTGGAAAGATCCACCTGCATAGAAATTGAGGGTGATGGTGACATTGATGGGCTCTGGAAGCACTGTTCTCAGCCTGCTGTGAAGCCATAGGTCAGGTTGTAAGAGGTGGTACATTTCAGTGACCACCCACTTGTGATAACACAGGCATCTCAGACACTGCTCTCTTCTGAGGAGAAGGTAGAAATGCTTCCTAAAGTGTTTCCTAATGGTCACACATAAGGTAGCCAAACCCTGAGTAGAAATCTTTGAGATTCATAAACAGGGTGTTCTTCCTGCCAGTATCATTATGTGCCAAATCACCCCCCGTTACACACCCACACCTTCGGGAATCAGACCATATGGAAGAGACTTGTGGGGAGAAACTGACTTAGGCCTGTTTACGGCTGTGGGTAGAGTATTCTATTGTGAACCCTCTTCCTCCTCCATCTGCGTACAGCTTCCCCTCTCTGCTGACTATGCTCCAATTGCACATTGAGCGGCAGCCCAAGAGGGACTGCAACTAAATCCCTCATACTTAACAATGTTTTCTTGACAGGGTAGATAACCTCTTTGTAAGGATGCAGCACCACTCCCTTGGAAATCCAACAAGTCAGCAAAGCTCGTTGAATAACAGTGTAGTACTTCTACAAACTCCGCACCAGCGAAAGTAAGTTGAAAGGCCCCCCTATCCAGCTCTACCTGCCCCCCCGCACCCACCCCCCCTTAAACCAGCTTATATTTCACCTCTTTTCTATTTTTCCTTAGTTCTGTTGAAGAGTCATACGGACACGAAACGTTAACTGTGTTCCTCTCCGCAGATGCTGCCAGACCTGCTGAGTTTTTCCAGGTGTTTGTATTTACGTTGAAAGCACCTCACTTGAAAGCTGGATGGTTGGCCCTTTAAATAAGACTAGTGGATTCAGTGGTGGGAGTGGGTTCCCTTACGCAGCTGAACATGTTGGACTAGGGAAGGGCATTAACTGGGTCTGCGCAGTCCAAATTACTGAAGCACGTGTCATATCAGCTGTACAGGCTGACTGATGTCATGACCCGCACTCTGCGTGTTTGCGGCGCACATACAGTACACCCATACTAGCGCCATCAGGACAACACGTGTGAGTCGTGGCAGAGCTGGCCAGAAGCATACTGGCCACCAATATTTCTCTTCAGTGCTTCCTCAACACCAGCACCAGCAGTACGACAGAGCCCAATCCTGCAGCCTAGGATTCAAGTTTTCTGCTACATGGAGTTAGTGGGAAAAAAAAATGTGCCGGCTCATTCTGGCATAAATGGATCAATAGGCTGGATTTTTACACTCCCCTAATGGAGGGTTTGAAGGTGCTTGTAAGATCCAGCGGGCAGTCTGTCCACTGCCTACTCACCCGCCCCCGGCCAGTCTGAAAGTTTATAGAGGGGATGGGGGAAGGGCGGGGGAGGGGAGGGGGGGGAAGGGGGAGGGGAGTGCGCGGGAGAAGCATTGGCAGTCTGCCCAGCCTTGAGTCTATTGAGGCCCTTTAATGGCCACTTAACGGCCTCATCCCACTGCCACTGGTTCTTTACCGACAGCGGGGTGAGGCGCACAAAACTCGACAGCTTTAGCTGTGTGGGCTGGTGTTGGGTAAGGGGGTGGATGACCTCCTTTCGGGGCTCCCAGCCCACACCAGGGGAGGTCACTCTCCCCTCCTCATTAATCATCCCTGCTGGCCTTTTGAACCTAATTCTCTACCGAACTCACCCCCTCATCAAGACCTCTGACACAGGACTTACCTGGGCTCCTTAGCATGGCGGGACGGCCTGCAGTCCCAGCAGTGGCCACTGTACCCGTCTGGCACTAATGGGTCTGCAGAGCTGCCAGCCAGTCAGATTGGCCGGCAACACTACGGGGTGACTTCCTCCCGAGATAGGGATGTAAGTCTTACCTTAAAGCAATTAACACTGCTCCCAGCATTAAATTGCTGTGGGGCAGCTGATGGGATTATGGGTGGGTTCCCCCAGCCCCCACAATTTTTTGGCCGAGGGTATGGGGACCATGGCGCCCTGTAAAATTCAGCCCAATGCATTGCCAAATGACTAACATTTGCAACAGCATCAGTGCCCAATTCCCCCTGCCCCCTAGCTCCACATGCTTGCCAATAAAGCAAAAATAATTGAAGGTCTTTGCCATTTTGATTGTAATTGATAGTGCAGATGTCAGCCCTGAAGTATTGTTGCAAATTATTCTGCACCAGGACACAAAGTTGACACATAACCTTGCTGTTGATCCCAAATCTGTAAAGGCACTGCTCCTCATTAAGGCTGCAAACATTTATGCTGGGGCAATAGATTTTGGTGGCAGGTTATCATATAATTACATCTTGAATGAGGCTCCCATTCAACGGATAGAGACAGCAAGACATTCTCCAGCATCCATACTAATCTATTATTGCCGGTACCTTCAGCAAATTTGGTCCCAAAATAGTCCTCAAAACAACTAACTTACTGCTGCTCTACTTGCCATCCGGGTGTTGAAATGCTGTGGCTGCTCAGAATCAGCCTTTAATTACATGCTCACTTTATATGGAGGTAGTCTCTGCTTCAACCTGTGATCAGCAGAATTAGAGGAAAGTTGGTCGCCGGCTTTTCTGATGCCATTTAACAAATAGTTATCATCTAATTTATACACAAATGCTTCTTTGACCGAGTTCTGAAACACATACTCTGTTAAACCCTACAGAAAATCTGCAAGTCTATAGTAATCACAACTTGGCATAATGGGCTGTCGTCTAAGCTTCCTCTGTTTTGAGTTCCAACAATAGGCACATTTACAGAGGAAAGTTGTGACCCTGCCATATTGGGGCCCTATATTGCTTTTCTTTATTGAAGTAAGACGTATTAAAAGTTGTATTTTAGTTTTTCAGGGTGGTTTCCATTTACATCAACATATAAACGTCTTTAAAGCTTTAAAGGTTTGTTCTTCGATAGTTCTTTTGATATCAAATCAAATACAACAATCAGTCACTAGAAGCTAAATATTCACCAAATTCTAGGTTAGCAACATTTTCCTGTGAATTGCTAAATCTAACATCTGTCCTTAGACTCTCCTTCACAACTTAGATTAATAAGCAATCACTTTGCACTTATTTGAATTACTATTTATGCTCTTGCTGCTTTGAGGACCCTGATCTGATCATTTTACTGTGAGGATATTGAGAGAAATCTCACACTACAGTTGCTCTCAGTCTCTTGTGCCTATGCATTTTGCTATCCTTTTACTCACCTTGTTAATAAATGTAAACAGTTACTCTAGTGGCCTTATAATTACTGTTAAATTCTACCCAAATTGTTTCTGCATCTTCCCTTTAATTTTCAAATTGCTTCTGCTATTTTCCCTTCAAGGCACAGAATAGGGACAATGTGACAAATCACGGACATCAGAAAGAAAAAGAAAAAGACTAGCATTTATATAACGCCTTTCATGATCACCAGATCTCTTAAAGCATTTTAAAGCCAATGAAGTACAAGTGTATGCAGCCTTAAGGTTCTACTGATCTAAATAAATCTTGCCATCTGCCACGCTCTTCAACTTTTGTGCTTCCTTATAATGTGCGTTGGGACTTCATCTAGGTTACTTAATAGTTCACTGCACTGACATTGTTAGCAGAGAAACAGCCATGCAATTTATTGTCACATCTCAAAATGCAGAATCCAATAATTTAGATTGTTAATTGTGTTAAGGATCTAAACATTATAAGTGCTAACGTTGAACTATAAATTGCATGTAGCTCATATTTCGGTGACCTCGATTTGCAACCCTAATTTTGAAAGCTGGGTTTAACTTTTTCTCAAATTGGCTCATGCCTAATGTCCAGAAGCTGGTGTCTCCTCTGTTTTGTAGCCTGAAATCAGGTGGTATGGTAGAGAAAATATGTTAAAATGGTGGGGAAACCTGCTGCTTCCGTGCCAAACACAATTTTCCCTCCAATGGTGAAGGCAGGCAGCCACCCTCACCACCTAATCACATGTGAATGACATCCAGGAGACACAGTCCACCAATCTATCCAGTTTCCCTCCCTACAACCCGTTGCATCCCTGAACCCAGGGACTTCCAGAATGGAAAAGCCAATGGTCCCTGTGTCAGCGTTTGCAATTTCGCTCAGCAGCATATTGGTGAGAAAAGGTTGATTAATAACTGTCCCACCTTCTCAGAAGGTCCCCTCACCTCCTTTCAGAGGTAGTACAGTACCATGACTTGTGAACTGTTCTGTAAGTACCCCTTTGGGGCTCCTGTGCCCTTTAACCTTCTGCCTTTTCTTCCTTTTTGTGCTGCAATGTGTTTCTCACCTTTTCCGCCGCTTGTGTGGCAGGTTCACTCTTGGGTGCAGGGTTTCCCCTGGGAGCCCACTCTACTGTTTTAATTCAGCCCAATGCAGGAAACCCAACTCGAGTTATGGCAGGGGTCAATGTTAAAATAATTATGACAAACTGTCAAAAATAGAAAAAAACTAAACTCAAGTCCAGTTTATCTATGCTTAAAAGGTATAAGCTGATCAAAGGGTCAGCAGGGTGTGTGAAATTAAGGCTTGTCTAACTAGATAAGCTAAATGTTTTGAGGAGGTCAACAGCAGAGCAGATAGGGGACTGTCTATGAATGCTGCCTATATGGACTTGCAGTAGGCATTCAATATGATTCTGCACAAGGGATTATTTAACACAGAAAGTGTACAGAATTGGAGGTAACTTTGCAACATGGGTTGATAACTGGCTGGGAGTAGCAGACAGAGAGAAAGGATAAAGGGTCCATTTTCTAAAAGCCAGGTGGGACAAATGGTGTCCCCCAGGGATCTGTACTGGACTTTTCATCAGATAGATTAATAACTTAGATGAAGGCATGGTACATCCAAGTTTACTGATGACGCTCAGTTAAGCGGCATTGTAAGTTTTGTAGATGGGGCAGAAAGTTGCACAACAGATTTAAGAGCATGAGCAAAATTGTGACAGATGGAGTTCAATGCGGAGATTATTCTCTTTGGATCTAAGAAAAATTAATCGGTTTATTTCCTTAATGGTGAGAGACCAGAAGCTGTGAAGGAGCAAAGGGATTTGGGTGTGATGTACACAAATCACTAAAATGTTATATATAGATACAGAAAGTAGCTAACAGCACGTTAATCTTTATCTCAATGAGGTTGGAATCAAGGGGAGTTATGCTTCATATAGTTGTACAGAATCTTGATCAGAACTCGTTGGTGTGCTGTGTTCAGTTTTGGCCACCACACCTCAACAAAGACATACTGGGCAGATTCACCAGAGTAATACTGGGATTTAATGAGTTAAATTATTAGGACTGGGTGCATAAACTTGGTTTGTATTCCTTTGGATTGAGAGGCATGCTTCAATCGAGAACTTTAAAATGGTAAAGGGATCCAATAAGGTAGGTACAGAGAAATTATTTCCTCTGGTGGGAGAGTTTAGAAGTATGGTGCATAGTCTTAAAATCAGAGCTGGGCCAGTTAAGTATGAAATCAGGGACTCTGACTGGAATTCCCTGGCCCCTTGGAGGTGACGGAATGGGAAAATAGGGGAAAACCCTGTCAGGATGGCTCCTCAACATAGTCCCAGAGCCCCGTCTCTGGATTAGTTTCCCAGGGCTGGGCTACCATAAGAATCAGCAGCCCTCTTGCCAGGGGCAGGTAGAATTAAGGCCTCAATTAACATCAGTTTTTAGAGAGGGATGCAATTTTTCTGGCATTGCAGGCCCCCCCACCAATGTACCCGAGACCAGTAGCATTTCTGAGGTGGCTTTGCACGGGGTCGTAGTGACATCATAGACAGTTGCACATGTCGGTATAAGGGATTGAAAAGGCTGCATGTGGTACATCTGCATTCGCATGGAGGCTGATGCCCCTGACAGTTCAGGTCCTTTGGTCCTTGCATGCCGTTTGCACCCTTTCATAAACATCTTCAATTTGAGGTGCCCCACTTGCTCTCCTTATGTCTGAGCAGAGTTCACCCATTCCTTTGACCACTCCAATTGGCCCCCTCCCGCCCGTATGCCACCCGTCATCTCTGATTAGACCTTAAAAGTGGAGGAAATTATGGCCACCTTCCATGAGATTGTGCAGGCAGGCAGATTGCTGAGATGGGTAGGGTCGGGAACTTGGAACTGGTCCCGACACAGGTGAATTTTGTAAGTTGGAGGATTCTGGTCACTATTTCACACAAAAGGCAGTAGAGATCTGGAATGTTCTCTTACGGAAGGCTATGGATGTTAGGTCAATTGGAATTTTCAAGGCTGAGATCAATAGATTTCTGTTCAGTAAGAGAGTCAAAGGATGCGGAGAAATGGTGAGTAAACAAAGCTGAGGTACAAATAAACCATGATCTAATAGAACAGGCTCTAGGGAATGAGTAGCTTAGAACAATGGGGCTCAGTTTCGACGTGATGTTTGATTTGTGCCCCAAGTTTGAATCAAGGGTAGATTGATGGGATCAATGAGTCCACTGCCTGTTGACAGTAAGGCAGCTGCATAAAATGAGGTTGGACAGTCTCAGCTCAGTTACTGGACATCACAAACCCATAACATAACTCATGAGAAAGTGCTAATCAGCAATCTATTCAAGGAGGATACAACACTGGCTGGGTTAAAATGCAATAATGATTCTGAGGTAAAGAATGATGTTTTTGCTGTCTACTTTAAAGAAATAACTTGCTCTTACGTAGTGCCTTTCATGGCCTAAGGATGTCCCAAAGCTCTTTAAAGCCAATGAGCTATTTTTTGAAGTATAATCACTGTTGTAATGTAGGAAATATAGCAGTCAATTTGGACTCAACAAGGTCCCACAAATATCAATGTGATAATGACCAGAAAGTCTTTATGAGTGCTGCAGTTTGACGGATAAATATTGTTCGGGACAATAGTTAGAACTCTCCTGCTCTTCTTCAAAATAATACCATTGGATATGTCACGAGGGAAGAGGGAGCCTCGGTTTAGTGCTTCATCTGAAAGATGGCACACCCAACAGCATAGTATTCCCTTAGTGTTGCGCTGAAGTGCCAACCTAAATTATCTGCTCAAATCTCTGAGTAAAGCATGAACTCACAGCTTGTTGACTTTGACATGTGTAAGCTTCTGTAGAACTATCGGTTGATGGTGTGGTATCACCTCTGTCCGTCCATTGGTCTGATGACCGGCTAATGGGTGAAACACCAAATATTTCTCCATTATTTGTAGTAACATGCTTGTTTCTTCACTGCTTAACTCATTCATTCTACACTTACTTGCTGTTATTTGCATCAATAATCTCAAATATTTTCTCTTGCACTGTTTTTCCAAATCTGCCTGCTTTTCCCATACCTGTGTTCACTAATTCATCAACTAATCCAATTCTCTAGCAAGGTTTGGTAGGGTAAATTTCACAAACATGCTCCTCCACTATGAAGCCTCGTCCATGAGGAAATATCAGTAAATTTCAGGCCCACTTGCTACAATTTTCTGTCCAGCTTCATTGTGATATGGCCACCATCAAATAGTTTGCCGATACTCTCTGTTAAACTTCATACATTGTTATTTCCTCAAGTGTACCATGTACCAAACTCATTTATGTTCCTCTGTAACATGTTATGTTAGGTTTTCAGTTGTTGGTGCAAGCCTGGTATCTATATATGCAGTCCAACCTCTGCTGCAAAAAAAGCACTGCTTAAGACGATGCAGGTAGACACTGTGACAGATTAGACATGGCATGAATGTAAACAACTGTAGTCTTTTAAGACATCTACATGGCTTTAACTATACCAAACAAGTTCTACTGTTGTTCCATTTCTTGTGGGAATTAATAAACTAAAAGAGATTCATTCCATCTGGTCCACATCCCCACAGATAAGGAACAAGCTATACTTTGGCTCGATACTTTACTCATGTTATCTGACATCCCCCTGCACTGCAGGAGATAAATTTTGAAATATGTGCTCACCAGAGTAATGACTAAGATCCTCCTATGTACCACAGTACATTACTGAGCGTGACAAGGTTAATGTTCTTCTCAAACAGAGCAAACTCATGCTGAATTCTACTAGAAAACATTTGGCACAAGTCACGGGGCAGCAGCATAAACAAAAAACACAGTTAGGAAATGACATTAAATGGTAGCCTATCTTTAGCAATGTAAATTGCCCAAAACAATTAATGATTAGAGGGTCCTTCCAGGTGCCTGATTGCTCTGTCCCCTCCCTCTTCACTTGTCCCTCTACTCCTATCCTTCTCCTTTGTCTCTCTCCTTCTGTCTCTCTTGCTGTCCCTCTCCTCCAATCCCTGTCCTCCTGTCCTTTTCCCTGTGCCTCTCCTCCTATCGCTCACCCTGTGCCTCTCCTCCTATCCCTATTCCTCTCCTCCTATTCCTCTCCCTATCCCTCTCCTCCTCCCCTTCTCCTTGTCCTTCTCCTCCTTCCCTGTCCTCCTGTCCTTCTCCTTGTGCCTCTCCTCCTGTCTCTCTCCCTGTCCCTCTCCTCCTATCCCCATCCTCCTATCCCTCTCCCTATCCCTCTCCTCCTCCTCCTCACCCTGTGCCTCTCCTCCTATTCTGTTCCCTGTCTCTCTCCTCCTGTCCCTGTCCTCCTGTCCCTCTCCCTGTCACTCTCCTCCTATCCTTCTCCCTGTCCCTCTCCCTGTCACTCTCCTACATCACTAATGTAACCCCCCTGTTTATGAAAGGAGTGAGGCAAAAGATGGTAAATTACAGGCTGATTAGCCTGACCTTGGTCATTGGCAAGACTTTAGAGTCCATGATTGAATGGCAGAGCAGACTCGATGGGCAGAATGGCCTAATTTCTGCTCCTATATCTTATGGTCTTATGGTCTCCTTCTGTCCCTCTCCTTGTCTCTCTCCTCCCATCCCTCTCCCTGTCCCTCTCCCTGTGCCTCTCCTCCTGTCCCTCTCCCTATCTCTCTCCTCCTATCCCTCTCCTGTCCCTCTCCCTGTCCCTCTCCCTGTCCCTCTCCTCCTATCCCTCTCCCAGTGCCTCTCTCCTTCCTCTGCTTCTTCTTCATCCACTATTTTTTCTCCTTTTACTACCTTTTGTCTTCCTCCTCTGCCTTTCTCCAGTCCCTCCCTTCCTATGCTTACCCTCCTTTCCATACTGCTCCTCTCCTCCATCTCTATTCTCCTTCCCCATCCTACCAGAGGGGTATGAGGGGTGCATTTAATCAGGTGGGAGGGTGCTGGATGGAGACCCTGTTGCCTCCCCACCTCTGCCCAATTAAGTTTGGAGAGGGAGAGCTTGTGAACAGCCTTCCCTCCTGGATGCTAACTGAGGCAGTTAGTGGACAGTTAATTCCCACTTAAAGGTCTCATCCCTCCACTGTTGGGAATCAATCAACGGTGGGCAGGAGAGACACCACATGGGAAGTCCAAAAAACAAACCCTTCTTGGGTTTGCTTGTGGGTTCTAGAAAGGGGCGGGGCACGTTCAAAGTGCCTGATCAAGGGACACAACATTGGGAAAGGGCAGGGCTGCTAAAAGCCACCCCCACTCCCTGCCCTTGCCTCTGACCCCCTTGCCCTCCCCTCTCCTGCGATTTCCATCCTGTCCTCATTCACCTTTGGCTTCAGGTCTCCCATTAATCCTGGTCAATTGGTGGATGCATTGCCAGCTTCTGCCATCATTCCCAGAAACTCTCTGAGGGCTTTCTGCCCCCTGGAGTCTGTGATCCTGGGGAAGATCTGACAGTGGCCGTTTAAGTACCCGATGGGCACTTAATATGGTGGGCCTTCCCCAAATGACGCAACGTGGCACTCTTGCCAGCTCGCCAGCTGGTGGGCGTGTCCCCCGTCATCCGGATTAAATTCCTCCCAACGTGTCCTTCCACAGGAGATCAACCAATGTATACTTAAAATAAAAATTATTGAATCATTAGCTGGAGCGGGAAGAAGCAGGGCAGCAGTAGAAAATAAGAGAAACTGGCTTAATGCAGCAGGATTGAGTGGACCAAGGCTAGGCATCTGGTAGTACGAAGAAAGAAACAAGGAGTCCAAGGCTGATGATGGGCTGTAAGTTGGAGGTGAGGCGGCAAGGTTGGGGTTGGGGCTGGGGCTGAGTCAACAACTGAAGGGGTGAACGGCAGAAAGTTGTCCACTTACAAGAACGTGATGGGATACACCATCAGTAGCAGATCAGATCTATAATGATGGATGTGGCAGGTGATGATGTAGGAGAAGTAGAGTGAGCTGTAGAGTTGGCATCAGGAAGTAATGCATGAAGTGGCACAAAACTGAGCACAAGAGAGTGGGATCTTAGGAGGCGAAACAAAGGAAGAGAATAGGGGGAAGATGAATGACTGCATTCATCTGTCATGCTAAGTTGGGAACTAAGTCTTGGAGAAAAGAGAGGAGTGAAAATGCATTTTTAAAATGCAGTTGCAATAAGTTTTTTTCTAAATGATGAATAATGGGACAACTGACCAAACATTGAGCTTACAACATCTGAGTCAAGAATAAAATTGTGACTATCATATTGTGGATGAGGCTCTGCAAGAGATGCTGGCAGCAGATGGTGGTGAATCATTGATATGTAAGCTCAATAGATTTTGTCAGAAAGTAACTGCAGCATACAGAGAGAAACAGGTGACTTAGGAATACTGATGCCCAAGGCTTCCCACCACTGGGGGTTTTCATCACTTCAGGTCTGGGATTGCTGTAGAATAGTTGATGGCAATTGAGACCAGGGATTAATCAACAACTTCATTATTGTTGAATCACACAGCCATCAGGATAGTGGAAGACGAATTGGTTGGACCTTGGTCTTTTTTCATCTATCAATTCCTGTGTTCCGATGTTTCAGCAGTTTAATAGCTGTCTCCAGTTAAGGAGACGCAGAGGCAAAAATGTTAGGACATAGGATTGCAACTGTAATTTTCCACTTGGTTACATTCCGAATCCTAACCACATGAGACCTTCCAGCAGATGACCCAGGGGTGCAGGGAACGGGTCGCCTGCATACTTCATCAGCCAAAAGATACCTTTGGAGAACAGCAAAAACCTTCAACAAGTGGAAAACTGAAAAAAAATAATATTTCAATAAAAGTTTTTTATTCAAAGCACTTGGTAAGAATATTAAATTGCTGGAATTCCAAATTTAATTTTCCTCTTTAATAGTGTTGAAAATGAATTTGTAGACAGGACAGCAGATACCTTGTAATGCATTCTGCAGTGCTGTCAGAAATTGTGTGCATTTCTTAGTTGTGACTTCCCATTTTCAAACCTGCTAGCACGGTGAAGAAATCAAAATAGAGCACAATGCACTAAGGCTCTCTTTGACAAAGTAAGATAGACTAAAGCGGGGATTGAAAGCAATGGCTACTTATTAAACGGAAATGCAAGGAGAAGCCCTATAGTACTATTCCCCATAGCCCTACAATATGGCCCTTTTATTAAGCTGAGCTGTCCCACTGCCTGACTTGCCATGTACTTAGCTCGGCAAGCAAATTATGATGCTAAAATTACGAAGGAGTTGTCCTGATGAAAGGTCATTGGCCTGAAACGTTAACTCTTTTTCTCTCTGAAGGGGCAGAACTTAATGCCCTCCCCTGAGGTGAATTTAGAGGTGGTGGCAATTAATTGGGCGGGAGGTTGGCAGGTGGAGTCCCCGCCGCTTTCCTGCCTCCATGTCGATTAAGTCTGGGGTGGGAAGGCTCAAGAATGGCTTTCTTGATCAGCCACCGATTGCATTCATTGCCCACTTAAGGGCCTCAGCCAACCACCACTGGTATTCAACCAGCAGCAGATGGGGGACTCAACATGCAGGAAGCCCAAATTGTGGACTCCTGGGGAGGGGTGTACTGGGCCTCATTCAAAGGCACTGTGTCTTATCAAGGGACCTGGCATCGGGAAGGTGGAGCCCTGCTGAGAGCCACCCTCCCTGCCCTTGCTGCCAACTCCCCTCTCACCCCGATGTGGCCCCATTCCCCCTTCAATCACTTATGGTCTGTGGTTCCCCCAATGATCCTGGGCCTCTGGTGGCTACATTGCCAGCAGCTACCATTGCTCCCACTGGCAGTGCTTGCAATACATAGCTGCTGGCCTCTGATTGGCTGGCAATTCTCAAGGGCGGGGGGTACTTCAGCCTCCTTGCTCCTTGATCCCAGTAAGGGACCACTGCTGTCTGCTTAGGTGCTTGATGGGCACTTATTTTGGCGGGCCTTCCTGAAAGGAGGCGATGTAGGACCCTCACTGGCTCTCTAGCCGGCAGGCGAGAGCCTCACCACCTTCGTTAAACACTGGCCAGTATTTCAGCATTTCCTGACTTATTTCAAATTTGTTGATGGATCATCCTCTTAAACTCCAAGTTAACCTAGCATTTTCTGGGCCCTTTTTTTTAATCCCACAAATTAATTCCAGCTCGTGGGAAGAACTTTGTGCTGAATTGCTCTTGTCTAGTTTACAAACTGTTTCAGTGATTTGGTAGGGTCTTCCACTGGGGCTGGAGGGTGAACGGGATCAGTGAATAGGACAGGGGGTGGGGGGAGGGCTGGGGGGGGTGGGGGGCAGAACTGTCCATGCCCACTGGCGCGGATGTGTTCGGTGGCATGAGCGGACAATATGGTGAAAAGATCAAAAATTGGTTTCAGGACATTGTGAAACCAGATTGTGATCGTCCGCTCAGCCCGTCGATGGTGGGCCGCGTTTCCCACCATCGGGAGTCGGGAATCTCAGTGTAATACATCAGCATTTCATTATAAGGCTAGCCCACCAGACTTATCCGCTCTCTCCCCCAAGCCTCCCCCCACCCCCGCTGGATTGTCCGCCGAACGCCAACGTGTTTCGCAACAGCACATAAAAGACGTGCACTTGGTGAGCAGCACATTGAGGGGAACTCGGAGGTGAGTGCACAGTAACATTGCTGAGTACTTGCGAGGGATGCCTGTTGGACATTAAAGTTGAGGCACGTTGGGGGGAGCGGCCAAAGGCTGCCCTGTGGTTGAGCGGTGGGCGAGGGAAGCAGTCATGCATTAGGGGAACCTCGTATAAAGTAACGATACCTCTTCAACTGAGACAGTTCAGGCACAGCCACATTGATATGATTGGAGTTGGGTCTCGGCCTATCTGCCCATTCAAGCAACCCAGAGGCATCAAAGTGCCACCAAGTGCTCCAGAGCTTTCTACCCCTCAGGCAAGAACTGCAAATTAATAAGCGTTTTAGTGGACTGCAGAACAGTTGGACAACTGTGCACGTTGTACAAGCTCCTTACTAAAGCTGGCCTTAGAGCAGTCACTGGTGGAGGTGCTCACAGTCCCTTGCAATGTCATCACTCCAATTTGGTCCAATCTCCCCCATGGTTCAAGCTTACAGTGCTGCTTTTGCAGCGTGGGTTAGGAGAATGCCTGTGCCTGAACTGAGAGCACAGTATGCAGCCCAATGGGCAAAGCTGTCGCAAATTGGTCCAGTGGAGAGGAAGGTGGGGTTTCAGACAGCCATGCAGTGCACTAATCTCTGGCCATGCAAGTGGTGGCCAGCACTCTCTGGGATGCATTAAGGAACCTTCGGACTTAACCAAGGTTCTTAGTATACCCATGCAAACCCACACATCTCTCTCATTCATCCTTCAGGAGGAGTACATCGGGATCATGGAGTCTGGTGAACTAGCTGTATGCCTCGTGGCTTACAGAGAGCGAAGGCGATGGAGAAGAGAGTGACTGAGGCACCAAGCTGTGCAGATTGAGGAGCAGCATCCTCTGGAAGAGGGGGTGGCTGGGGTTCCCGCACAAGCCACCGAAGAACCACAGTGAACTGTCGCTGGTTGGCGCCTAGCCAGACCCAGGGTCTGCCTTTCATTCCTGCAGATGACCGAGAACCAGTGTTGCCAAAGACTGCGCATGTCTAGGGAACTGATTGGTCACATCTGCCAGCTAATGCAGGATTTGGTGCCATTGGGACATAGATGGGATGAGGACAATGAAGGTATTTGTGAGAGAGTGAATGGTGATGTCCCTTGAACTGGCAATGAGTAAGGGCCCTTTGGATGTGTGATGGGTTTGTGAATGTGTGAGTTGAGAGTGATGAGAAGAATGATTTACCCTGAAGGAACAAAGGAGATCATTCACCCTCTTGCGGCACTGGGTGGCTGTCCTCTTTTGAAGGGTGTTAACACTGACCACCGCTGCCACCGCCTCCCAAGCCGGATTAGTGTGGTTGCTGCCCATCCTGTGGCCAGAGCAGGGTAGAGGGCATAATGGCAAGCCTCCACTGCATCCAAAAGGTGCTCGAAGGACATGTCATTAAACCTGGTGGCTGAAGTCCTTCTGCCTTTTAGGGCCATGTCTTCTTTGCAGCAGTCGTTTACCCACCCACTGCTGCACTTAGTGCAAATCTGGAACTATTCCACCCAGGGAAGATGGAGGTGCTGGGAGAAGGGGAAGGAAGTGGGTTCTGCACTGGAGGCCCATTGACAACAGGTCTTCAAGGAGCACTTTTCATACCTCAAAGTCTTCAAGGGGACTTCCACTGAGTTACTTCACCTGCTGCCATAGATTGCACAGCTTGCTGCTGTCAAGTTCAGCATGGCCCTTAAGTTTTATCATAGGGCTTTTTTCAGTTTGTAGCAGATGACATCAGCAACATATCACAGTTTGCTGCAGATTACTGTACCGGAGAAGTCACCAAGTCCTCTATGTCAAGAGGAACAACTAGGTCACTTTTCCAATGGACAGAGTGAGCAAGACCATGGGGCACTTGGCCGTACTTGATTACAAATATTAAGGCCTAGCGCTAAATCCAGAGTAAACAAATAATCCAATTCCATATGCACATAATAGTTAACAGAAATAAGTAAGATCATTCTTGTGTAAACCTTCAGTGCCTGTCTTTTGTGCTGGCTGACCTATCCTAGTGCTATGAAGTATATGCCCAGTGGCTACTACTTGGGAAGGGCGAGGCTGCTGAGCATCCATTGAGGGCACTTAGATTACCTTCTCTGATCACTGCCTATTGCCTGGTGTTGTGTGTAACCTCCTCTCCCAAGAACAGAGTGGATTACTGACAGTCTTGTGAGCTGTTTGATAATGTGGTTGTCATGGTGCAAAAGTGCAGATGTTGTCTGCAATGTGAATGTGGGGAAGTGAGGGCTGCAGTTGTGGTGAGAGGCAGTGCAGAGTGTGTGAGTAGAAGGTGGGCACTGTGACTGGAAGAGAGTGAAGGTCAGTGGAGGAGGGGAGTATTGTCAGTACTGTGGCTGCTCTCATTCTTTTCTCCTCTCCATTTCTTTTTGTGTCTCTCTTGTTTCTTCTTGTATACCTTCTACTTTTTCTCTCTTCTCCTATATGGTTCACACACACATTGTATATTGTGCTGCCTATACTCTACTCCCCTCTGATTTTTTTTTGTATTTTCTTTTTGGATAAGTCTCCTGCCCCTTCTATGTCATGCAACTTGTCTCTTACATTTCACTTGACTGAAGTATTTAATACTAGACATGTACCATTTAGGTTTAGTATTTCTTGATTTGTTGCTCCAGAGCAGAAATAAAATTTGAATCAGACTCATGACCTGCAGTCACATAACCAGATGTAAAGCTATTAATTATATTGATATTTAACAACTAAATTGTTATGAATGATCGTTTTCACCTAACAATTACAAACATTGAACAAAATGCATCTCAACAGCATAACCAAAACACATGAAATATAGATTACTAAGTTTGACCTTGGAAATTCTTGTCATTTATTGGTTAATAACAAATGACCAGCTGAAATGAAAGAAAATCTTTTCAGTGTGATTACTGTCTGCTAAAACCATTTTCTAGTAACTGATATTGAAATGAAGAAGCTGGCACAAATTATTAAGGACATCAATTATGTTTTATTTGTTGGAAGCAGACATATATTGGATTCTGACTTTAGAAAAAAAAATTGAAATGCAAATAAGATTAGTTCCACAATGTACTGTCACTCCAGCACTAACAGGTTCTATGCAATTGGTTTTATTCTATTTATCTTTTTATAACCTAAGACTGTTTGGTAAGGATCTGCGAGACTTCAGCTTGTAAATCTTTATACACGGTGTTAATCAAAGATCAGGGAGGATGTAGGTTTAATAAAATAATTTACAGAATAGGATGACGTACACTATAATCATGATATGTAACATTCTGTTCTATTGTGTAAAAGTCACAATCTTCCTCTTATCCTCCCTCGTTCTTTGCTCAGTAGTTTGCAGTGACACAGCGCTATTATTGTAGAAAACATTCCAAGATGCTTCACAGACAGCATGTGAATATTACAAGAGTTAAGTGAGTAAACTGAAATTTTTGAGGGAACTTTTGGAGGCAGGAACAGAATCGGCATGGCAGAAGGGTTTAAGGTGGAATTGCAAGGAATGGGGTCAAGATGACTGAAGGTCTGTGACTCATTGTGAGGCAGAGAGAGAGTCACTAGCAGGGGGCCAGAATCAGAGATCCAAAGGACACACGCAGGCTAGAAGAATTTTCAAGCCATTCAATAAAATAATCGATTTTTGCAGCACAGCATTATCACAAAACACTTTAGTGGTTGCTGTAGCTAAGCCCATTGATGTATTTCAATTGTAGGATGAGCTCTCCAGTGGCTCAGTGGGTGAATTTACTGTGTGTTGTAGTACTGAGCCATACAAGAAGATTACAGCTTCAGTCTCTGCTCTACAGAATTAGTTTGAGCAGCAGTAGGGGTGCGACAGTTGTTGTCAACATCTTGGAATGATCAGCTAGGGTTTGCTTCCCGATCACTCTCCAGTTTCCCCGTTGGTAAAATGCACATGTGTGGATGTCAGGTGAAGGTAGGATCGGTCTAATCACCCACTGACACTCGCTGTTTAGGCTCTCCTAGGAGGAATGGCCACCAGATGAGCACGTGTACAGATCATCTGGGGCTTAGTAAACTGTATCTCACCATGAATGACAGAACAGAACTGTGCATGCTGACCCTTCTACCTAGCTATGAGCATTTGTTTCCTCAATCAGTTCATTAAACTTATATCATCATGTAAAACTGAAGAGATGAAGGAGTAAGGAAAAAATTAATTACACTTGAGGCCACTTTGAGTTTCTCCTCACCCCAAAGCATGAGCAGAAAGATGGAAAGAATTTTCAGAAGTAGCTGGGTATTTAAATAAAATTGCATAATAAAAGAACCAAAACAGATATCTGCAAACTATTCTGTGATCTCAGGAAGAAAGAGAAAGCCATCAGTCCTGAACTTGGAAGAGAGGTCTGTTCCTTTGTTGTCACTCTAAGTGAACCAAATGATTGGGCTCTTTGCAATGAATCTGAAGTGGGCAGCACTGATTCTGAGAGGTGTATCCATGCAGCCGTTACGTTCATAAATCTAAACATGCTGTGCTGATATTCCACTGAGGTTCCACTGGTCACCCACTGTAACTCCAGCAGAGGACTAGCTTAACTCCCAAGAAAGTGGTGCAGGCCCAGTTCTCCACTGTGTCTGCAGTTTCTTATTTGCTTTGTAAGGGGTGGGATGTCTATCTGCTTCTTAAAAGGCAAATGGTTGTTGGGGAGGGGAGACAGAGGCAGGGACTCCCTCAGCCAGCGTACCCATTCCTGAACCTACATAAAGTCTCAGCAAGTTGCTCAGATCCTCAATGCCTTTAATTTTTTTCTAAAAAGACTTATTGCAGGGAACCAAGGGAACTATGACCAACTTTAGAGCAACCTCCTCTCCAGCACCAACCCTCCCCAGACTCCCCACCTGGCAGGTCAGCACAGGGGTCTTTGACAGGCACAAGCATTTACATCGGACTCAGCAAGCTGCAGAGGACTAAACAGACAATGCGTCGCAGGATTCAGGCTTTTCAATATTAGTTTGACTGACCAGTAGCAAAGTAAGTGCATGGGTTGGGGACTGTAGTTGGAGGGGAAATTGGAAGAGATGTAAAAGAGACTGATAATTCACTGCTGTGCCCACCAAAGATCAATTTTTCCTGCAACATTTTTTTTTCACAAAGGGATTACGAAAAGAATGGCCGACGATGTTTTATTTAAGGAGTGATGAAATAAGACATGCCTGCTTTGGTCAGATCATTTAGAACAGTGGCTCAATAGCCACCCTGAGCTGAGGTCCCCTATAAATTCCCTCAGCTATTCTGATCTTAGCAGGTGAGGTGAAAGGAGGGGCACAGAGAGGGCACAGTGCCATAGCGCAGAAATATCAGCCAGGGTTCTCATCCCTATTTGTATCCTGAGGCCCCTGTTGGAACATGCACGGGTAGATTTGGACTAGGGATAAGATTGGCTAAGAGGTCCGTCAGTTAAGCAGCATGCTGATATTCAGGCTGGGATTTTCTGGCCCTGGAATGGCAGGTCATTCACGTCCATTCACTTTGGCGGGACTGGAAGATCCTGCCAGCAGGAGGGGCTGGAAAATCCTGCCCTCAGTCTCCAGGATCACATGAGGAGGATGGGTACTTGGTTAAGATACCAGCTGGTAGCCTCCTCCAAGCGTGTCTCACTGCCTTCAGGGGAGAAGGTGGGGGGTGGGTGGGGTAGAGTGGAAAGCAAAGGAAAAAAGTCTTGGTGGAAGAGGAAGATTAAAAATAATACAATACTCCACAGGAACGATTCTTTGTTTATCTACACTTTACTCACCACTAGACCCTACACTTAGGACTATTTGTCAACACTCAGCCACAACAAAAGACAGCAACCTATTTTGATTTTTATTACTGATCACAGGGATCTATAATGTAGTGTCAACTGGGATTAGTGACAGAATGATTGCTGATGGTGATCATTTGAATTCAATGCATTCCATGTCAACATTAGGCATTCACTGCAGCACAGCAAGTAATTTTGATCTGATTGTATAATCATCGTTAACTGAAGAGCAGCAGCCCAGGTGCCTTAATCAGAGTACTCATTTGTTCTCAAGATGATTTTGGCAGTAATCAGTTGGTGTTACAAATAAGGAACCAGTTGTGCTCTTACAGCAGATGATTGAGTTTCAGAGTCAGCAAGATAGTTATCCCAGAAAAATGAATCGTTTCTGACTAACATAATCCTTCAGTTCCCATGGTGGCTCAGTGGATAAATACACCATGCACTGTTAGTGATCTGGATAAAACTGAAGGCCGCCAAGTTCACTTAAGTTGAGCAAAACTGGAAATGTTTTTGTATCTGGCAGTTGGGGTGCTAAAAGGACTAGGGAAAAATAATGACCTGGGCCACCTACCGCCAAATGCTATCCTAGAAAAATGAGCAATTGAAGAGGATATAAAAGCAGAATAGTAAATGCCGGAAATCTGAAATATAAACAAAAAATGCTGCAAATACTCAGCAGATCATGAAGCATCTTTGGATGAGAAAAATAGCTAACATTTCAGATCGTTGATCAGAACTAACAAAAAGTCAACAATATGAAATATTAACTCTGTTTTTCTCTCAGCAGATGCTGCCTGACCTGCTGAGTGCTTCCAGAGTTTTCTATTTGAGGAGGATGTTGGGCTGAATTTTGTTCCAGCAACATGGGTCCCCCCAACTGGTTGGAGAACTGGCAGGAACCATGTGTCATTTCCGAGGGGGGAGGCCTTATGCAATTAAATGTTGGGCCTCCCACAAGATATGACTCCTGGAGGGTGAAAATCCCATCCCTGAGAGCTGCTGGTCAGTCAGAGGCTAGCAGCTCTCCACTGCAAGCAGTGCTACCAGGAGCAGTGGCTGCAGCCAGTAATGCACTCAAAGCCCAGCACCAGGAAAGATGCAGGAGCCCAGGGCACAGTTGAATGAGGGTGGGATTGGGGTCATTGGGAGGGGCCGCTGGTGGGGACAGAAGGGATGGGGGGGTTGGAGGAAAGGGCATTTGGGTGGCTTTCAATAGCACCCCCCCCCCACTTTCTGATATTGGGTCCCTCTATCAGGCACTGAATGCCTGTCACCAGGGACCCCTCCACCAACCCCCCCAACTTGCCCACGAGGCTGCATGTAAACCCAACAATGTTTGCTGGGCAGCCTTCGAGATACATGGGAACGCCATATGAGTTCAGGAGAATTTCTGAGCCACCACTTAATTCCGATGGACTGAGGAATAATTGGCCATAGCGATTCTTTGTGAGCCTAAGTGCCTTCCTGCCACTGGCAAGTGGGATTCCCCATCTGGCCCTTCGTTCCCCCAACTTACTTGGGGACAGTTTTCATGATGTTGGGAATCTGATGCGGGTGTTCCCACCTGATGCTCACCGTGCCCACTGCAGCAAGCTCCATTAAATCCAACCCATTGTGTCTATGATATCTGTCACAAGGCTGATTGGCCTGCCCCCACTCATTGTCAGGGTTTGGTCATGAAATTGAGGCAGTTGAGTAAGGTACTGAATGGTGCATGAGCAAGAATTCAACATAGCCAAGAAAGGAAAGGAAAATCTTTCATGTATCCTCGACCTTTGTCTTTTTCCTTTTATGGTCATGCTTCAACAGAATATTGGAGAAAATGGTCAGAGAGATATCAATCCACCAGCTCACCTCTCACAGCAGCTTACTCAGGCAACCACTTTAGCAGCTTAAAATTAATAGCATAGTAGACAGAAATTTAAGATATCAGGTTTGCCTCAGTCATGCACTATCTTGTTCCCCAAACTGAATTTGAATCCTTTGCTACTTGCTTATGTTGCCAGGCAACAGCTGGGGGCAAAGAAAACGTCAATCTTCTGTTTTTGTATTCCATGGTGTTTTCCAGCCTCTCTCTATGGGGTAGATCTTGAGTTTGTGAAATGGGTGAAAGTGAATCAGCAGTCAGTGCAATTCAATTGAAATAAGTATTGTCAGAGATGCTAAATTGGCTGCCAACTCATTAGCACCCTATTTCAGTATCACAAAACGTCAAGATCTACAACAATGTTTCCAATCACCCATGTTCCTTTCTGAATTCACTGTGCCACTTTCTATCTCTACCTTCATTTTGTTTCTATCTCTCTCAATGATTCTTGATAAAAACAGTTTGACTATACTGAATCCCAAATCCTAGTTGTACCACCATAGGGGGGTACCTTGAATGAAAAGAGCACAAGAAACACTAACATGTTTCTGTGGATAACTGCAAATATTTCCATTAAATTATTTCAAATTAAATTTTATATGTCTGGTGGCATCCATACCCCAGTGCAGAATGGGCACAGGATGCTTTTCAGTGAAGTGATTCCTTATGTGCCATGTTATATTGGCACACCGAGGTCCAAATTCTACCCAAGGACTTTTCAGCAGTCACTGCAGTACAAGCAGTGCCAAAAACAAGTTGTTTTCAAGAGCAAGTTCCTTCGAAGCCATAAGGAGAGAAGCGCACCTTCAGATTCCACAGCACTCTATTGAGAGCTGGCATGGTCTTGATGGACCGAATGACCTCCTCCAGTACCGTTATGAGCCTATGACATTCCTAAGGGTTGTTGTATGCCTGTGGTCAGTCCCACCCTCTCATTGTTCCCCTGACCATTCCCGGGACATACGGGAAGGCCAGCACAGGGGGTGATCTGGAACTGGAATGCTAACAATGGGCAAGCTGCCTCCAGAGACACAACAAATGGCAGCAACTCAAAGAAACTATTCAAATGAGTCCTGGAGGCTAATTTTGACCAAGTCTCCCATGGGATGGGCTATTGATTCTGCATCCGAAAATGGACTGTAATATAAAGGGTTAACAGGTAGGATATGCTAATGAATAATGTAGATGATGTATCATTGAGATCAGTCAGTCATGTGTTAGACTCATGAGAGAGAGGTTGGAACACCATGATCAGGAGCCACATGCCTACTCTAACCTGTTTGGATGTAGTACTAATAAACAAATGTTAAGCAAGTACCAGGTTATGGTTATAGTCTGTCTAATAGCTACACACCATTTCTAGTGTCCACAGATAAGAAGGACCATCTCAGAACACCAACCACCAACCACAACCAATTTGTAGCCTCAAGATTTCAAAAGGTGCGTTTGGGCCTTTTTAATATTGTTATATTGTTAATATTGTTATTGGCCCAAGGCTATGGGCCAAGTGCTGGTAAATGGGATTAGGTAGATAAGTCAGGTGTTTCTCATGTGTTGATGCAGATTCGATGGGCCGAAGGGCCTCTTCTGCAAATGGTGTGATTCAGTGATTCTGTGAAGAGCTGATGTATCAAAAATCCTTCTTCATTCCTCATCAACTTACTGGAGAAAGAAATCTGGAAGTTATGTGAGTGAATGAATGAATGAGTTTCTCATAAAGTGCAAACTGAAGCACTAGAGATGAAGGAAAGGTTTTGTGCTGCAGTATAAGTACAGGAACCAGAGACCAAGTAACATTGCCCAACATAACATTCTAAAAGCAGCCAAAGAACAGAGGCTTAAGTTGAGCTGATGTCAATCAAGCGCATCAAACCACCACCCCCTCCCCCCCACAACCTGCCCCATCTGATAAAAATCCTATTCCTTTCCTCAGTACAATAGTAAAGTCAAAACACAGCTTATTGCCAATGCATGTTCCAGTTCAATGTTCCATAAAGTGGTAGAAAATAAGTATTACCCAAATCCCTCAAAGCTCAACCAAGAAAAACTACTGGTTCTACTTGGTCACACCTGCCTATTATGGGGTTATGAAACAGACAAAGTTTTTTTCTGTATATTTACTTCCAATTCACTATAAGGGCATGTTTTAGTGATCAAACATAAAAGTCAAATGGATCTCTTTGGGATGCTAATCACTGGCAAAATTCATAGCATTAACAACACACAAAGGGAATTAGGCATGAAAATATTCAATTCTTAGCTACAAGTGAAGGCCAAATGCTTTCAACATTAAGATCATCAATGCCTAATAGAAATAACTACAATAAATTAGGGTTTACGCCAACATTTTTAAATTCTATTTTTCTCTCTCTGCTTCTGTTGTTTTACTTAAACAGCAAATATCAATGATATCAAGGGCACCTACTCAAAAGAGTTTTTCAGGCAAACAGTGTGAAGGAACTGAACCAGCATCAGTATAGAACAGTGCATTGTTGGGTTCAGTAATCAATAATCGTTCGCAGAAAGTACCCCTAACTATATTACTTGTAATACAAGAATGTAAAGAAAGTGATGGAACAAAAAAAAAATAATCTTAATTCTAGATTCCAATTTAATTTATCTGATGGTGAGACTTGCACCTTAATCTTTTTATGAGAAGCCCTTCCAATCGCTCATGTGTTAGGCTCTCATCCAGTACAGAACTCAGCAACACAGAACAGTGGAATCCAAATTTTATTCCCAGCCTGCACTGATTTTAGCTGGGCCAGAAACTGACACATTACATTTGGACTCGGTAACCCTATGCTTCAGAGAGGAAAAATCACCCAGGGTCCTGATTCCTGATAACTAAATAGGCCAGTTCTAATTTTAGGACCTTGTCACTTTTTTTTCGAAACGCCCTTCAGGGCAAGTAGTTTCACTGTACAACAACAGCTTTCATTTATATAGCACCTTCAATGCAGTAAATCATTCCAAGGTGCTTCACAGACAGAATGTGACACCGAGCCACATAAAAACATATTAGGCTGAGTGACCAAATATCTGATTAAAAATCTCAAAGAAATTCTAGAACTTAGGGCCTAGGCAACTGAAAGCATGTCCACAATGTTGGAACATGAAAAAGGAAATCGAGGATGCACAAAAATCCTTTTGTTATTTGAAATGCCTTGATTAAATCAGCCCTCAACCTTCTAAATTCAATGCAATATAAATTAAGCCTATATGATATAAGCCGTAACCCTATAAGAACTGGTATCTTTCTGGTGGATCTAGGGACACTGTAACTCAGCTGTTTCCTGACCCTATCTTGGCTCTGTATAATTCAAGCATCGCCTCCATATATTTATATTTCAATGCCCTTGAGAGAAAAACCACCTTTACGCTAACCTTAGTGTACCTTTTTGCTAGGTAAGAACAGAATAGGACCTAGATATGACCTGAAAAATTGGATTTAAAATATATAATAAAGATTGATTTTGTATGGTCTTCAAGAAAGTAATAGATGGACTTCTGGAAATGAGAGTGATCGCACCATGTGGAGTATAGGAGTAAGTCAATCAGGATAATAAATAATGGGATTGAGACGTTCTGAGCTGGTCTGATTTCCCATTAGGAGTCGGACTAGAATTTAAGACAGATGACTCTTGAACTGACTACAAATCTCTGTTATTTTTCTTCTCCTGGAAAATTGGGACTGTTGGAGGAGGTTGTGTGGGGTGTGGGGGGTGTTGGCGGGGGTTGGGGGGGTGTGGTGATGGTGCAGTGCAGGCATCCAGGAGGAGAGAAAGGAGTGAAATATGGTGATGAAATGAGACAAGGATTTTTTAAAGTTAATTCTTGGGATGTAGGCGTCACTGCAAGGCCCACATTTATTGTCCATCCCCAGTTGCCCTGAGAAGGAGCTGTTCGGCCTTCTTCTTGAACCACTGCTGTTTGTGTGGTGAAAGTGGTCCCGAAATACTTTACATATGGGTTCCAGCATTGCGACCCAATGGTGATGAAGGAACAGTGATACGTGTCCAAATCAGATGATTTGAGACTTGGAGGGATGTTTAATCCATGCATGTGCTGCCCTTCTCCTTCCAGAAGGTGGAAGTTGTAGGTTTGGGAGATGCAGCCAAAGATAAATTGCTGCGGTGAATCTTGTATATAGTACATACTGCAGCCATGGTGGTGGATGTTTAGGCTAGTAGAGGTGGTGTAGATCAAGTTGGTCGCTTTATCCTGAACTGCACTGAGTTTCTTGAGTGCTGTTGTAGCTGCACCCATCCAGACAAATGAACAGTATTCCTTCACACTCTTGGCTTGTGCTCTGAAGGTGGTGACGAGGTTTTGAGGTATCGGGAGATGAGCTATTCACTGCAGAATATCTAACCTCTGATCTATTCTAGTAACCATGGCATTTATATAATTGGCCCAGTTCATTTTCCTGTCAATAGTGATGCCCAGGATGTGGTGTGGGAATTGGCAATGACAATGTCATTAATATGATGGAGAGATGGTTAGGCTCTGTCCTATTGGAGACAGTCATTGCCTGAAAAATGTGTGGCTTAAATGTTACTTGCCATTCATCCACCCAAGCCTGCATGTTGGCCAGGTCTTGATGCTTGCAGAAATATGGGCTATTTCTTTATTTGCGGAACTGTCTGAACACTGTGCTATAATAAGTAAGCTATACGACGGCCCCTCAAGCCTGTTCCATCATTCAGTATGATCATAGTTGATCCTTGACTTCAATTCCCCTTTCCCGCCTGATCCCCGTATCCCTTGATTGCCTTGGAGTTCAAACATCATCAGCGAACAGCCCCGCTTCTGACCTTTAGATTAAGGTGAAGATCATTGATGAAGCAGCTGATGACAATTCAACCTAACCTGCCGCCCTAATGATCTCCTTCGGCGATGTCCTAGGGCTGAGAAGATTGGCATCCAAGAACCATAATTATATTCCTTTGCGTCGGGTATGACTCCAGTCACTGGAATTTTCCCCAGCTCCCATTGGTAGTATTACTACAGTTCCTTGGTGCAACACTCAGTTAAATGCTGTTTGGATGGCAAGAACACTTATTCACCTCAACTGCAGAATTCAGCTCTTGTGTCCATGTTTGGACTTATGGCTGTAATTAGATTTGGAGCCAAGTGGTCCTGGAGGAATTCAACAAGGGGCAGAATTTTGACCTTGGCGGGCAGGCTCGGCGAGGGCGGACAGGAAGCTGACTGCCACCCAGGATCAAGGCTGGAAGGTGATTTCACGCTGGCGGGCCAATTAAGGTGAGCGGCAGCGCTGCCTGTGCCAGGGTGGGGGGGGGGGGTGTTGGTGGATGGTGGGTGAGGAGGGTGAGCGGGGCAAGTGCGAAGTTCACGCATGCGCGTAAGTGCACGCTTGAGAATCTCCCTGAAGCAGCTCTGTGCCTCAGGGAGATGAAGAGTTTTCAAAAAAAGAAATAAAGATTTGAAAAATATTATAAAACACGCCCACTCATGTGACTCTGCCTTTGATTTTTTTTTTGGAAACCTCATCCTACTCATAAGTAGGGACATGTTATAAGTGAAACTTTAAAAAAATTATTTTATTTTTATTTGATGTTGGAAACCTCATCCCGCCCATGGATGAGGTTTCCAAAAAACGCTTGGCCTTTTCGCCTGACCGGTAAGGTTGGACAGGCGGTGTAAAATATAAGTTAATTGATACTTCAATGGCCTTAACAGGCCAGTTGTCAGTGGGCATGCTGCTGATTCCCACGTGCACCTGCTGATCGAACTATTACGCGACTGCATGTTGACGTTGGGACACTCGCCCAACGTCAGCACATGTCATTTCATGCTCGAGTGGGTTGGGTGAGTGCCCGCCTGCCGAGTGAAAATTCTGCCCATGAACATCAGTGAGCAGTTCATTGCTGAGTAGCTGCCACTTTACACTGCTATTGATGACTCCTTCCATCACTTTGTTGCTGATTGAGAGTGGGCTGATAGGGCAGTAATTGTCTGGGTTGGATTTGTCTATCTTTTTGAAGATATGGCACACCTGAGCAAATTTCTACATTGCTAAGTAAATGCCGGTGTTGTAGCTACGTGGTTGAATTTCTACACCAATATGCTCAGCTACGCTGATTTATCTCATTACCAACATTAACTGGAGTACTGCCACGTGCTCCCGAATTGTTTAATGGGTAAAGTGAAAAACTATCAGATCAGAAAGAAAACCTGTTTCAACCTGCATATGAGTGAGTGTTATCTATCTAAACATGCCAAAATGATTATCCACAACCCACTCTGTGCACGTTACACAGCCTATGTACAGACATCTGTGCAGCATTATGCAGCCGCCCCCTGAGGGTGTATTCAAATGAAACCTCTGTCTCATTTTTTTTTCATCAGAATGAATCTTCAGGTTTTGCAGTGGAAATGTGGGCAGGAAAGCAATTAAAAGCTTGAAACATAAAATCATACAATAAACTTTTAAGAAACAGTTACTTATAAAATCAAATGCATTCAACTGAGACATCACTCAGAGTAAATGAGGTCAGCCTCCACTGTTCTGTCCATCCTTACTTTGCAAGCTAATTGCCTCACAAAGGAATTTTTAAATTCCACTGACTAAAAGTAAAAGTACCATTTTGTAAATCTCTATAGCAAAGCGGCTTGGAAATTATCGCTAGTCCCACATGAGCTTATGGGTAGAGATGAATTTATTCTCCCCTCTTTCAAGGGCCCATATATCACACACAATTTGTCAACTCAGAAGGCAGGCAAGTGAGTTAATCCCAGGTTTCTTCAGTCCCCCTTAGATGCTAAGTGATTCGTAAGATTAACACCTCTACCCATGCCACCAACTGGGCAGGAGTCAGGATCATGGTTTGAGCTCCAGTGTGTCAGAACATTAAAACCTCCAAATTATAAGACGTAGGAAGAAGTTGATTTTGCCCTCCGGGTTGTACTTCATATGATTCTAGAAAGATTGCTCCATTCAACACTAAACAAGTGGCAACTTTGTACATGCCAACTTCTTAAGGGATTTGCATCTCCATTATTCCATCCAGCCCTATGTTCCTGAAGATCATTTGGAATGAAAAAAACAGAAAATGCTGGAAATGCACACTTAGTCAGTCAGGATGTGAAAGATAAAAATGGATTAGTGGGTGTGTAAACCTTCAACAGAATTCACAACTGAAATAGTAAACTGCCTTTCCCTCTCAAATGCTGATCAACATGCCATACATTGCCAGTGGTCTGTTTTTATTTCAAATTTCCTGCATCCATCGTTTTTGTTTTATCTATACCATTAGGTGTAATAAATGTGATACTGAGACTATCAGGTTTGCTATTGTCTCATAGGCAGCTGCACATACAGTCTTCAAAATCCATGGACACTGAAGATAATGGCCCTGACATCATGGTAGTGATAATACCCGACATGAAGCTAAACTAAAAATTGTGTACATTTTAGTTTTTCTATTTATTTAACTGGTGGATAGTTAGAAGCAGAATTTAAATGTTAGTTTCTATGAGGCAACAGCTATAAAGGAATGCCATTCCTTTAAATGAACTTATCCATTACTGTTGATAATAAACATTTTCTGAATGTGTTGGAGCTTTTTTTTTAGTTCTTTCATGGGAAGTGAGCATTGCTGGCTAGGCCAGCATGTGTTGCCCATTCCTAATTGCCCTTGAGAAGGTGGTGGTGAGTTAACTTAAAACCTTCCAAGCTTTAACAGTGACTTGCTTACCCATCAGAGGGGCAGGTGGTAAAGAATTTAAGCAGGTGGATGGTGGTAAAAGACAGGATTGCCCTTATCTTCCAAGATAACCCAAGATTGTTTTGGCTGGGGAGGGCGCTGGATATTATAGATTGTCGTGGGCAGATCAGATCTGGTAACTGATAAGTAGGTTGTGCATCACACGCATTCAATTAGTTTCCCCCTCTGAATTGAGGGAGTAAAAATGGGGGGCTATATCAATATAAGTGATATGTGTGCATTAAAGTGATTGTTTTGCTGGGATAAAGCACAAAAAAGAAGCAAGAGAGCAATTATGCAGGCTGGCCACAGCAGAATTAGCATGTTTGGAAGAGGACCAAAGACAAAGGAAATTAGGATTCTGTGAGTCAGTTTATAAGGGAATGGAAGGGAGAAGGTAAGAGTTTTTTTTAGCCATACGTTGAAGATGAGAACAATAGGGGTGCCGATGACTAGGCAATTGATAAGGCAGATAAATGTTCAGCGGGGATTGGCATGTCAGTTATTAAGACGTCAGCTGCCAAGTCCTATGTGTGATAACAAGGTCAAGGTGGGGTTATATTCATTCAAGGGATTTGGGCGTTGCTGGCTAGACCAACATTTATTGCCCATCCCTAATTGCCCTTGAGAAAGTGATGGTGAGCTGCATTCTTGAATCGCTACTCCATGGGGTGTAGGTATACCCACAGTGCTGTTAGAGAGGGAGTTCCAGTGTTTTGATCCAACGTCGGTAAAGGAACAATGATATAGTTCCAAGTCAGCATGGTGAGTGGTTTAGAGGGGAACTTCCAGCTGCTGGGGTTCCCATATGTCTGCTGCCCTTGTCCTTCCAGATGGTAGTGGTCGTGGATTTGGAAGGTGCTATCTAAGGAGCCTTAGTGAATTCCTGCAGTGCATCTTGTAGATGGTACACACTGCTGCCACTGTGAGTCAGTGGTGGAGGGAGTGAACGTTTGTGGATGGGATGCCAATCAAGCAGGCTGCTTTGTCCTGGATGGTGTCGACCTTCTTGAGTGCTGTTACAGCCGCACTCATCCAGGCAAGTGGAGAGTATACCATCACGCCCCTGACTTGTGCCTTGTGGTGGACAGGATTTGGGGAATCAGGAGATGAGTTACTTGCCACAGGATTCTTAGCCTCTGACCTGCTCTTGTAGCCAAAGCATTTATATGGCTAGTCCAGTTCAGTTTCTGGTCAATGGTAACCCCCAGGATGTAGATAATGGGAGATTCAGAGATGGTAATGCCATTGGGTGTCAAGAGGCGATGGTTAGATTCTCTCTTGTTGGAGATGAACATTGTCTGGCACTCGTGTGGTGCGAATGTTACTTGCCACTTGTCAGCCCAAGCCTGGATATTGTCCAGCTTTTGCTGTATTTGGATATGGACTGCTTCAATGTTGAGTGTCCAACAATGGGGAATGTTTTACAGGGGTTAGATTAAAAGAGAACAATGACGTCAAAGGAGAGGTGGGCTGGGAAGCTGGGGTTTTATTCACAGATGTTATGAAGTTGCTCAATGCGGTAGCCAAGTGACAGTAGAATGCAGGACAAACCTGCAAGGTTGACACGAGACTTGGGGCTTTTGGTAAACAATGAAAATTATAATCATGCAGGGCCAGGAAAATTTATCTGAGCCCTTCTGAGACAAGAGTAAGCATGATACAATCGGGAACAATCTCCTTGAAGAAGGAAGGGGAAATACTAAGAAAGGAAGACCTGCATTATTATAGAACATGTCTGAATACTTCACTATAATGAATTACTCTGATGTACAGTACCTATTTTTATGAAAAACATGTCAACCATTTTACACATAGCAAATACCCACTGTTGGTCAGGACAACTCCATGCTTATCTTCAAAATGGGATCTTTAACAACCATGATTAGGCAAAGGGCTCCTTAGTTTATTGTGCTAATTAAATGAAAACTATGTATCACCCTCCTAATGTAGCACTGAATATCATTCAACTTACACTCTGGATTCGGACTTGAGCTCAAAACCTTTCATTGATGAGGGTGATACCACAGAATCAAATCAACACTTATACATGAACCTGCTTCGGAAGACTACCTAGTGTATCCTTTTGGATAAGGCCAAGATTGACCTGGACTGTGATGCCTCCACGGCCATTCTCACCTCCCATAGCTCCACACTCACCCTGCACCACCACCATCAGCCCCACCGCCAACCGCTCCCCCCACACACCCCCCCCACCCCCCACCACCTACCCCACCCACCCAGCCCCCTTCACTGAGCACATACCCAAACATCTTACCAATCCTCAATATCTTAACTCATGTGAAGAATGGTTATTTGAAGAGACTACAGGAGTGCTCTATATTCAGGACAGCATGGGGAAAGCTCAGAAGGAGGTTTTGGTACTTGTTAACATCTGGTCCACTAGTCCCATAGAAATACAATCTGTACTGCTGAGGATACCACAAATTTTATATTAAACACTGAGAATGTATCACAGAATAATAACCTTAAAACTAACTCTAATACCAATGCAAACACGTTTGCTGTAAGGCACACCAAACACATTGAATGATTGTTTTCTAGCCTGCTGAGTTCTCTGTTAGCTTGCCAGCTGTGAAGACAAAAATTCAAGAAATATAATACATTCGCTGCCAAATCACTGCAATTGCATTTTCACAGCAATAAAAACCTATTGAGTTTGTTAAATCTGTCATTTTTGGTAAAAAAAAAACACAAACCAAAATACATGAAAGGAAGCAAAAGTCAGTTGTTGTTTACTTCTAAGATGAAATTTTTGCTGTCAGAATTGATGTCGGATTACAGAATTTAATCTGTTTTGTACAATTCCATCCATTTTATACCTTGTCTGGGGATAAACTCAATTTTGGACTGCAACACCACTGCATTGTCATTCAGACTGACAGATCCAATATGATTAACTGGCAGCAAAGTACTTAAAGAGCTTCTCTGGCTTGAGAGAGGTTATGTAACACACACCCATTTTCTGGAACTGCCTTCTCTCAAGTCTACACTGTTCCTCTGCCATGGTGGCTTGATTATTGTGATTTGCTGTAGCGGGAGACTACAGTAGTGTGCTTATTGCAGTGGGAGACATCAATGTGCGATGATAGAACACTTTCTAATTCAGCTACCCAAGGGTGAACATCAATAATCTTAAGTCAAGCAAAGCACAAGCTCATTGTAAAGTAAAGCTCTGTCTACTCTGCCTCCACAATGTAAGTCTTCAGCAACATCAGGTGCAAATTCCCTACTACATCAATGTGACTGTTTCCCATTTTCCACCCTTGTCATCCCATCTCATGTTTGAGTGAAATTGTCAATTTATTGCCCAATAGTGTCAAATTAGGGAAAATTTTGTGCGATGGCCCAAGCAGAATTCAAACTGGATTCATCTGATGAACATCGTAGGACTCTGAAGCCCCAATTTCCTCATCCTATTATAGGAAATTTGGGGTGGGTCTTTGGCTGGTACACTAATCCTTGCATTATCCTGACTCATTTTCCTGGTGTAGGGATTATATTTGATGGGGGTTGGTTAGCTCTGTTGGCTGTAGTGCAGTGCAGAGTAATTTCAATGGCGTGGGTTCAATCCCCATACCAGCTGCGGTAGTTTACGGGGGAGGTGGGGGGATGCCGAATTGTCTTGCCCACTGCTTCATGAGGAGTGGTGCCCTTCAAGCGAACAGAGAGGGATGCCTTTATTGCATTGTGGACTATGGCAAATTACCAGGGCTGTATTTGTATGAGAGGTGAACTGGCAATCAATAAGAATCAGGCATTAACAATTAGGGAAACTGAGGAGGCAGTGCAGCCAGATTGCAGAATAAGTTCAGAGGCCTAACAAATTAAGAGGATACAGAAGTATTCATTGCTGGTAATTGGTTGGGAGGTAGGGTCTCTGATTGTCGGGACGTGACACATGATGTTCCTCAAGAATCTGTACTGGGACCAAAACATTTCACGCTATCTATTATATTTATATATAAAGGATTTGGATTAAAGCATAGAGTGTGTGCATGTAAACGCATGATAACTAAGGTTAATGAGCTGCAGGCACAGAAAGCTACATGGGAATATGACGTCATGATGATAACAGAGAACTGGCTCAAAAAATGACAGAGTACTAAATATTCCTGGGCACAAGGTGTAAGTAAAGAAAGGCGGTAGGGGTGGGGGTGGGGGTGTTGGGGGGGAGCTGTTTCAGTATGGATAATGGAGAATATTAGAGTGCTGCAGAGAGAGGACATCCTGAAGGGGTCGCAGACAGAAAGTGAATCTATTTAGTTTGAGTTAAGAGACAATAGAGGTACCATTAAACTACTGGGTATAGGCTACCAACCAGTGGAAAAGATATAGTGGAGCAAATTTGCAGGGAAATTACAGCGAGGTGCAATACTACAGAATAGAGATAATGGGAGTCTTCAATTATACAAATACAGACTAGGATAGTAAAAGTCTAAAGGGCAGAGATGGGGAAAGCATTTCTGAAGTGTGTTCCAGTGAATTTTCTTCATCTTATGCTTCTGGCACAACAAGGGGGGAGGCATTTCTGGACCAGGCTCTGGGTTAAATGGGCCAACTATCTGCCGGAAAACATTTAGGGAACAGTGATCATGGCATCGTAAGGTTTGGGTTAGTTATGGATAAAGATAAAGAGCAATTTGAGGTTATAAAAAAAACTTATTTGGAGGACGGCCAATTTCAGTGGGGGTGCGAATGAATCCAGGTAAATTGGAAACAAGGATTAGCAGGCAAAACTGTAACAGAACAATGGGCTACATTTAAAGAGGAGATGGTTTAGGTACAGTCAATGTACATTCCCAAGAGGAGGAAAGGTAGGGCTACCAATGCCAGAGCTCCCTCAAGAGATAGAGATAAGATAATGCAGTAAACAGGTGCTGATGGGAGGTGTCAAATGGATGATACAAGTGAGAGCCAGGATGAATATAGAAAATTCACAGGGAAATTTAAAAAGGTAATAAGAGAGGCTAAGAGAGAGCATGAGAAGAGACTGACAACTAACATAAAAGGGAATCCAAGAATCTCCAATAAACATATAAATAGTAAAAAGATAGTAAGAGGAGGAGTGGGGCCAATTAAGGACCAAAAAAGGCAATCTGCCATGAAGGTTGAGGTACTAAATGAGTATTTTACATCTATCTTTACCAAGGAAGAAGATGCTGCCCAAGTCATATTGAAAGAGGAGGTAGTTGAGATACTGAATAGGTGTATGTTTACTATGGGGTCGCTTTGCTCACAAATCGGTTGCACGCTTATCTGTCAGCAGGTGAGTCAATTACAACGTACTGCTGATACATGTCTGCACGAAATGAAGCACATACTGGGCAGAATCTTTGGCTCGGTGAGCAGAGGCAGGGCCCGCTCGCTGAGGCATAAAATGACGCACGGTGACATCGGGCGTGCATCCTGACATCACCGCACGTCCTTCAGGTTTTCAGTTTGGCGGGCACACAATCGAGTTGACTGCGTGCCCGCTGAACTGTCAAAGGCTTATTAAAGCCGGTTAACTATCAACTGGAACAATTAACTGAGCTGCCCGTCCAACCTTAAGGTTGGCAGGCAGGCGAAGAGCCCAGGCGGCCTTCGCATTTCTCATAAAAACTCATCCACGGGTGGGATGAGGTTTCATGAAGGTTTTTAAAGTCTCGTAAAAATTTTTAAATAAAATTAATAGACATGTCCCAGCTCCTTCTTTTATTAAATTCTTTTGAACCTAAACTAATCTCCCAGAGGCAACTCCGTGCTTCAGGAAGATTTCTACTCTCTTTGGCGCGCATGTGTGAAAGAGCGCAAGCCCTGACTCTCCCTCCTCCCCCCGTCCGCACAGGGAGTGCTCAGCGCTTCCGGGCATGTGCCACACTGGGCGGGCATTAATTGGCCAGCCCACGTAACATGGCAGTGCCCAGCCGATCACAGGCGGTGATCGGCTGCGCGCATGCCCAAACCCGCTCCTGCTCAACGCCCCCCGACGGAGAGAAAATAACAGAGCACTAACATGATGTATGCTTCTCCAGCCAGACCCTACTCTAGGCTAACATTAACATGGTCTGCCAGGCTACACAGCTTTTGGGTCTTACAGTCATATGCTCAATCTGTTCACATTCTCTTAAAGGCGTATTGCACCTCAGATTACCACATTCCTCCCCCTTTACTTGAAAGTACATTTTACAATATATTAACTATTTACAAAAATGAGCTATTTGCAAATTCAGTCTCACAGGCAGTTTTTTCAAACGTGTTAACCGTCGTAGTTCTACAGCTTTGGAAGGTTTATCTGAGGCCTCCCTCTCAGGGGTTATCTGTCCACTAGGCTCCCCAGTAGGGACCTGTAAGTTTGCTTCTTCAACTCTCTCAGGCTCAGCAGGTCCTACAGGTACTTCCAAAGCAAGAGACGTTCCTTCTACTTGTGGTGTAGACTCCCTATGGGAATGTTTTCGCTCTCTTTCAGGCCTCATCACATGCACTCGTGCTGTCCCTCCCCTCCTAGTTCAAAAAAATGAAGGGCAGCTGTAAGGCAGCTTCTGAGAGTCAGGATGCTGGGCAAGGCTAAATTTAACACAAAATGATCAGCTTCCTGCTGTGTAAAAAAAAAATTTCGGGGCCCTGTTAGTAATTTTGCTTTCTCTTCCTACGCATCTTCTTTTGATGGATTTTCTTCTTGGCAGCACTGACTTTAATCTCGGCTTCCTCTTCAACATCCCTATTGGTCAGATAAGGCACAGGTATCAGCTCAACTTGAGTGAACTCAATGGTTGAGTCTTCCAGCATTTCCTCATCTGTCAGTTCCTTTGAAAACTCAGGGGTCTCTACTTTTAAATCTTCTTGTCTTCCATGGAGCTACTTCTTCAGTTCTTCCATTTCTTTTTTAAATTCCTGGAGAATTAAGTACTGTTGTGCTTTCTCGGCTAATTGATTCATCACCTTGGCCAGAGATTTGTGGAATTCTTTCTGTTCTTCCTCATATCTTTTTGGTGGTACAAATCGGGATCTGAGGGAATCTTGCAATATGCAGGTTGTATTTTTCTTTTTGGAAGTTACTCACTTCAACTCCACAAGTTCCTTTTGTTGAGTCTTTACGAGCTCCTTTTTCCAACAGCAGCAGTTCCTGCTTCTGATTGAGATCTCTCTTAACCAGTTTCTTCCAAGGAGACACGGTCCTCTGCCTACTATCACCATGAGGGGTAGGTTAACACACTGAATGTTGTACTGGAGCCTTGCAACTCCCTTTCACTTGTGTGTCTTCGCCAGTATATGTCTTTAATCTGGCATCTGAGTTTTCCAGCTTTAGTGAGTGGCCTCCTCCATTCAGTTACTTAAATGTGCGTTCTCCTCTGACTGTCGTGGATGCGTCTGTATCCTACTTGTTTCGAATGGATTTTCTGTTGACTTCTACAGTCACATAGATTGGCTCTGTTTTACCCATTTTTACGTCATGTAGCAAGTAAATATCTGACTCTTGTTTCTTTTGGCTCCTCCATTACATAAATTTCATGATTTCTGCCTTTTTATTTGAAATTTTGCCTCAATCTTTCTTTACAATATCACAATGTGCCCATTGTGATGGCAGTAGAAACGCTAGGTTCATTTGTAGGCTGTCTGGTTCCAATTCTGTTATTATTAATGTGGTTTTTATCCGTTAAGTCATTGCTTTTTGCTGTTCTGTTAATGGTGGCAGTTTCCTGCCTTTCTGCCAAGCCCTGTGCTTCTGCACCATTTCTGGCCGGACCCTCCCTCCTGACATGATGAACAGCACCATTTTGTGCTCCCTTGATTTCTTCTGAGTCCCTGACTGTGCTTTTCATTGCGAGCACCAACTCCAGTGCCTTGCTGAAGTCTAAATTTGTTTCTGACAGCAACCTTTTTTGAATGGCGTCTTTGCTAATCCCACACACTAATCGGTCACTTAACACGTCATCAGTCAATGTCCCGAACTCACAGTGCTCTGTCAATTGTTTTAAGGCTACAACATAGTAAGCGACTGTCTCTCCAGGAGCGCGACACCTTGAATTGAATTTAAGATACTGCATTGTTATCAAGGGTTTTGGCTGAAAGTGGCTTTTTACAAGATTCACCAACTCATCAAAGCTCTTGGAATCTGGCGTGCTGGGTGCCGTTAGACTACGAATTAGGCTGTATGTTTTACTGCTACATATCAATAAGAGGATCGTCTGCCTCTTCTCCTCCCCCGATATGTCGTCGACTTTTCTTGGTATTGTTGACTGGTCGTGTTTTGCCTCGTCGCCAGTTGTTATGTTCTATTATGGGGTCACTTTGCTCGCGAACCGGTTGCACGCTTATCTGTCGGCAGGTGAGTCGATTACAATATACTGTAGACGCAGAGACCAATACGAAATGAAGCACATATTATTTATTTGCACAATAACATGATGTGTGCTTCACCACCCAGAATCTACTCTAGACTAAAATTAACCTGGTAGCCCACGCTTCACAGCTGTTGGGTCTTACAGTCATGTGGTCAACCTGCTCACATTCTCTTAAAGGTATATTTCACCTCAGATTACAATAGGCTAAAAATTGATGAAGGATAAGAACTGGATAAACTGACTGTAGTTAAAGTTGATATGTTACCAGGGCCAGTTGGAATGCATTCCAGGATGATGAGATGATGAGGGAAGCAAGGGTGGAAATTGCAGAGGTGTCAAAATCTTCTCATCTTTCCATTTTGGGGGTGGGGGGGGAGGGGGAGCGGCAGCAGGCATGGGCTCGATTGCCACCCTCCATTGGGTCCGCTCTGACATTTTACGCGGGCGGGCCAATTAAGGCCCGCCCAGCATACTTACCAACTCCCGTGGATAGCGGGAGTGTGCGGGCAGTGGCAGGCATGCACAGATCGCCGGGTCTACTGTCAACCCGGCAGTCTGTTTAAAAGAAGGCCTGGCAGCCTTCATAGGCTGCTCACAATAGCCAGTTCTAGGCCACAGTTCTAGGTAGGTGTGCAGGCCAGCCCGGAGGGAAGGCCACAGGAGCAGGCCAGGCTGCGGGGTAGGCCAGCGGGGGGCTAAAGCGCCCCTTGTTTTTCTGATGGATGCCTTGCTGCCCTCTTCGAGGAGGTGGCAGCACGAGAGGAGGTGCTGGTCCCCCAGGATGCAGAGTGCTGACCTGAATGTTAAGAGTCCAGAAAAAGCTGCTGAAATGCCTTCTGAAGTACTGCAGATCACACAGGCAAGTTTAAAAAACTTTCTCCAATAAATACTTCACAGAGCAGATTCACGAGCCCACTGAGCCCTCTTATCCCACCTGTGGATGAGGTTAATAGAAATATCTCCTACCCGCCTGCCCATTGCGCCCATGCGCCAACCCAAAGATCGCACGGGCGCTGAAAGATTGGCGTCAATTGAAGACTAAAGGGCCTTAACTGGCCTGTTAATTAATGGCAGGCGCCCGTCGGACATCATTGCGCGCGCCCCCAGCAAAATCACGATGATATTCGTTGGGACGCTCGCCCGACATCACCGCGCATCATTTTACACGCCGACGTGCGGGGCCCACCCCCCACACGTCAACCGAAACATTCTGCCATAACCGTGGAATCTGATCAGGTAACAGAGAGCGTTGATACAGTTGATGTGGTGTGCATGATTTCCAAAAGGCGTTTGATAAAGTGCCACCAAAAAAGCTTGCTGACATAAAACCTGCGGGTAATGTGAACTGCAAGGAGGATGGTGATCGATTTTGTAAGATTATGAGATTACCGACCAGAGTACTAACTGTTAAAATCTAACTTTATTATTAGAAATTAACATCGAACTTTATTATGGACTTGCCTTGGTAGTAAAGTGGGAAACGGCACATTATAGAAAAGATGACAAGGTGGTGGACTTGCAACAAAAAGCTGAGACCTTGAGAATATCTGTGGGAATTGCTTATGCATGTGAAAACACAGGATCGGAATGTCTTGGCCCCTCCAAAAGGTAATACATTGGAGCCTCGAGATAAGAGACAGTTGAATGCAAATTAATTTGAAGAACATTGTGTAATGGTGTGATACTCATATGGAAGATACTTGATTTTTAAAATGAATTCATGGGATGCAGGCGTCACTGGCTAGACCACCATTACTGCCCATCCCTAATTGCCCTTGAGAAGGTGATGGTGAGCTGTCTTCTTGAACTTCTGCAGTCCATGTGGTGTAGGTACACCCACAGTGCTGTGCGAAATGGAGTTCCAGGGCTTTGATACTGCAACACTGAAGGAACAGCGATATGGTTCCAAATTAGGATGGTGGGACTTGCAGATGATGGTGTTCCCATGCATCTGCTGCCCTTGTCCTTCTAGGTGGTAAAAAGAAAAGGGCAGCAGAAAATATGTTCACAAATGGGGCTGAAGATGATTGGAGTGAGGAAAGTGTTAATTGGTTAGGATCCAGGATAAAAGAGACCCTGACTTTGTCTCTATGTGGTAGAGAAATGTAGAAAAATAGACAAGAGCAAACAAGACAAGACACAAGGGAGAGGGAAAGAGAAAAAAAGATAAAAAGGGCCCAAAGGGCAAAAGCTGCAAGGAGAGAAGTCATTGTGCACCTTATCCAGTTATAATACGGAAAATATGTAGCCCGCATTAGACTTATAATCACTAACTGAGTTTAACCTATAGTTTACCTGAAAACTTAAAAAATTGTTCTGACTTTATCTCATTAAGGTGACTGAATGTTTTTCCAGTCTGTCCCCATATCAATTTGGTGTTCAGAATCCTCAAAATCCAACAACTTCAAGAGGACATAGACAGGCTGGTGGAATGGACAGGCATGAGGCAAATTAAATTAAATGTGGAGAACTGTCAAGTGATACATTTTGGGTAGGGAGAATAAAAAAGCATATGGGATCCAGATATTTACAAACAGAAGTATAGAGTACAAAAACAAGGAAATTATGATGAACCTTTGTAAAACGCTGGTTCAACCTCTGCTAGAGTATTATGTCCAATTCTAGACACTATACTTTAGGATGAATGAGAAAGCTTTAGAGAGGGTGAAAAAGATTTATGAGAATGGTTCTGGGGATGAGGGACTTAAGATATATAAACAGATTGGAGAAGCTGGGGTTGTTCTCCTTAGAGAAGAGAAGATTTGATAGAGATATTCAAAATCATGACAGGTTTAGACAGATTAGATAGAGAGAAACTATTCCCATTGGCTGAAGGCCCAAGAACTAGAGGACACCAATTTAAGGTGATTGTCAAAAGATAATGGTGATATGAGGAAAAAAAAAACGAATGAGAGTATGATGGAGGCAGATTGAACTGTGGCTTCCAAAAGGGAAATGGATAAACACCTGAACAGAAAAAAACACAGGGCTACAGAGGAAGGGCAGGGCAGTGGGACTAGCTGAGTTGTTCTTACAAAGAGCCGACATGAACTCAATGGGCCAAATGGCCTCCTACTGCGCTGTAAAGGGATGCATATCCAAGTCTACAGGTAACACTAAGTGAGGGGGAATAGGAGGTCGTGTAAATAGAAGCAAGGAGTTACAAACAACATGGGGAGAAATTAATTCATGTAGCACTGCTTCAGGTCGGATTATTCAGACAATATTTATTCCCTGAGTGCAGACTCAAATGGCTTTCTCCAATGATACCAATGTGGAATGGCATGCAGCGCACGCAGGTAGTTGCCTGCAATGCCGCCTGCCCTGGGGAATCATTGCAAACAAATTTCTTCCCCACAGTTAATGTGAGTGGGCAAAATTATGGCAAATGAAGTCCATATGGGTTATTTGAATCCAAGAAAGATGAAACAGAATATTTTCTTAATGGTGAGAGATTGGAGTTGTGGAGTAGCAGAATGATTTGGATATCTGTGTGCACAGGTCACTGAAGGCTGGTATACAGGTACAAAAAGCAATCAAAAAGGCTAATAGAATGATGTCCTTTATCTCACTGGGTTAGAACACAAAGGTGTGGAACAGATTCTTTGGTTATATAGAGCATTGGTAAACTCCACCTGGAGTACTGTGTTCAGTTTTGGGCACTTCACTTCTGGAAAAGAATCTTTTCCTTGAAAGGGATACATCACAGATTCACCAGAATTAGATCAGGGCTTAATGGGTTAAATTATAAGGACAAGTCTGGTTTATATTCACTGAAGTTTAGAAGGAGAAGGGGTGATGCAATCAAGGGCATTCATTAACATTGCAGAGATTTGATAGGGTGGATACAGAGTAATTATTTTCTCAGGCAGGGGTATCTAAAACAAAGCTGCACAATTTTAAATTTGAAGATAGGCAAGTTATGAATGTAATCAGGAAGCACTCTATCGCATAACAGATAGTGGAAATCTGTAAGTATCTCCCCAAAAGACTGGGGACAATGGGCCATTTCAAATTTCTAAGATTGTAATCAATTATTTTTTGTTAGTCAAGGATTTCAAGGAGAAATGGAAATGAGATATGGATCAGCCATGATTTAATAGAATGGCAGAAGACTAGGGGCTGAATGAGCAAATGCTTCATTCCTCTCCACCCATAAGGGGCATCAGTTGGCCATCCACTGCTGCACCAGGCATAATGGCTAACCCTCCTCCAGGCAATGCAGCAACATGCAAGAACTCGACTCCTTGTCATATACATACAGTGGGTGAGGAAGAGCAGACAGTAGCCATCGCTGAGGGGTCAAGGGAAAATAATTTAGGTTAGGTGAGTAGGCAATGGCTTCCCACTCTTTCCACCTCTATCCCAAATTATTTGAGCAGGATCAAAGATTATGATCCAGGTCTTACAGTTAATTGATAAGTGAGACATTTATCCCATTAGTATGGTTACTTTTTGCACCTCTTCCATTTTTGCCCCCTTCTCTTCTGAAGGTATTACCTCCTGGTGTGTGCATATCTCTGGTAATTTAGTGACCATTCCTGATGGGTAAGCATAGACAGGGAAGGAGCAATTTTAACTTCAGACTGGTCACGGCAAGCAGCAGCTGGACTGTGCCTACAACCTCCTCTGTTGTTGTTGCTGTAAGGCACAAGACAGGGCTCATTTTACTTGTAACCAATGAGCTGCTAACCCCAAGCAACCCATTTGCTGGCCATAGGAGGGTAGGTAAGCAGCCAGCTCCCTCGCTGAGGCGATCGACGGTTGTTGCTGAGTTGAGGGGTGCATGGGGCATATGATAGTCAGGCAGTGGGCCAGAGCTTTATTGTAGGCCCAGAAAGAGTGTTCTTGCTCCTCCTGCTGTAGCCCCTCCGCGCCTTCACCCACATTATACATCTGCCTGAAATTATTTTACGTTACTACATAGTATTTATTTCTTATCACTTCCATTCACTCAACCTTTTTATTAGCTGTGTGACATTTCAGCTCCACTCATCTGCAGAGGAATGCATATGTACTAACTATCCTGAATAATTCAAAAAGTCAGTTAGACTTTCTCCTCTTTAATCTAACTGAGACAATGATTTTTACTAATTATGCCTTGGTCTATTGTTACTCATTTTTAATGTGACGGCTGTGTTGCATCTGTTCATGACTGTTTTCATTTGCATGCCATACTAATCGATTGTCTAGTGTGCGTTGTCATGCTGTGGATTATATGTCAATTCTACACTAAACATTTTTCATAAGTATAATTAATATTAATGATGATTAATTCATAGTGCCAAATGCTATCCACAACAGAATAATATTACTGCAGTATCAATTGTGACATGATGCTCTCCTTCTGTTGCTTAATCCAATAAATTAGAGAATCGAGATCAGGATTTTCAGTGTAGTTTAGCGGCTAACACTGCAATCTGGAATATATTAACCACGAATTTTAATGTAAACTCATATTGCAAAATTTTAGCTCCCTTAATAATTTGTGAGCAAAGGCGCTGCCTAATGTGGGCCTCAGCCTCACGACAAGGAAAATTCCAGCTTTGATCCTTGGTCTGTGCTGGTCTTAACTGGCCTCACAGTTGGGCTGCTTCAATTGACATGAGCATTCAGAGCTAGAGAGCAAAGCTTCACCAGGTTCGCTGCTCTTAATTGTCATCCAATGATCCCTGCTGGAAGATACATTTGTGCATCCAACAGCACAGTACATAAACAGGCCATTCGGCCCAACTAATCCATGTCAGCGTTTATGCTCAACAAAGGCTTCCTCCCACCCAGCTTCATCTTATCTTATCATCATAACCTTCCATTTCCTTCTCTTTCATTTCTTTATTTGGCTTCCCCTTAAATGGATCTATGTATTTGCCTCAACTATTCCTGATGGAAGGGACTTCCGCACTCTCACCAGAAGTTTCTCCTGAATCCCCCAATGGATTTATTAGTGACTGTCTTATCTTTATGGCCCCTAGTTTTGGTCTCACTCAGAGTGACTATGATGCCTTCCTCAGTCACAGTTGAATAAGCTGTTGACACTCATGCTCTAGAATCACACATGATGAATGATCAACGGGGTGAGCTGCCAGAGAGCACCAGTGCCAGATGCAATCTTATCTAAGTATGATATTCTGTCTTCAGGAGGAGGAGGAACAGTGGACAAGGGAAAAATAAGATATCTTGTGGATGGAGCCAATAGTTTTCACATAGAATTGCACAGCCCTTCCTTCATTTTCCTTCATATAGGATAAATGTGATGAAGAAAGCACAACTTGTAGAGGCTAGAAAGAAAGGCCATAAAGAAAGCACAGGCTAGAAGAGCTCAGTCCTGGATACATTAAATGAGTCTCAATGTAACTGCTTATCACACTGTAATCTGCAGACTTTCTAACATTCAAGGTTATAAGAATCTCATGGTTTTAATTTTTATGACTGACAATAAAAGTCTCACAGAAATATGAAATCCAGTTTGGTAAAATACAGAAATGATGGATATTTGGGAATAATTATATTCATGATATATTTGAAGGAGCAGATGGTTTATATTTAGAATGGATACCTGAGAGAGATCACAAGGTAGGAAATCTAATAAAAAAAGGTTTTAGTGACTTACATGAAGAATAATAGATAAAATGTCATTAATCTTTTTTTCGGACTCTAAACTGTTTGCTGAATTTTCGCAATGGACTCTGTATCAGGGAATAGAGCAACACAATGGCAGAAGCGTTGAACAGGTGTTTTGTGTCTGTCTTCACTGGAGAAACTTCCGAAAGATTCTTGAAAATCAAGAGGTGAAAGGAAGGGAGGAACTTAAAACAATCACCATCAGCAGGGAAAAAAAGGTGCTAGGAAAAGTATTTGATCTGAATCCTGACAAGTCCCTAGGACCGAATGGTCTGCATCCTAGGGTCTAAAAATAAATGGCTACAAATTAGTAGAGGTGTTGGTTATAATCTTCCAAAATTCCTCAGATTCTGGAAGGGTCCCAGCAATTGAAAAGTAGCTAATGTCTCCTTCCTTTATTCAAGAAAGGAGAGAGACAGAAAGCAGGAAACTGTAGGCCAGTTGGCCTAACATTTGTCATAGGCAAATTGCTAGAATCCATCATTTAGCTAATTATAGCAGGATACTTAGAAAATCATAATGGGATCAGGTAGAGTCAACATGGTTTTGTGAAAGGGAAATTGTGTTTAAATAATTTACTAGAGTTCTTTGAGGGAGTAACAAGCAAGATGGATAAAGGGGAACCTATAGATGTGGTGTACTTGGATTTCCAAAAAGCCACAACAAAAATTACTACACAAAATATGAGCACATGGTGTGGGGATAACATGTCAGCATGGATAAAGAATTGGTTAGTTAACAGGAAGCAGAGAGTAGGTCTTTTTCAGATTGGAAAGCTGTAACTAGTAGAGTGCCACAGGGATCAGTGCTGGGGCCTCAACTATTTATAATCTTTATCAATGACTTGGATGAAGGGATTGAATGTATAGTAGCTTCACCACATGGGCTGCAGCAGTTCAAGAAGGCAGCTCATCACCGCCTTCTCAAGGGCAATTAGGGATGGGCAATAAATGTTGGCCTAGGCAGTGATGCCCACATCCCATGGTGAATTTAAAAAAAAGCTAAATTTTCCAATTCCATACCAAGGTAGGCAGGAAAATAAGTTGTCGGAGGTAAAGAATCTACAAAGGGATAAAGGTAGGTCAAGTAAATGGGCAAGAATTGGTAGATGGAGTATAATATGGGAAATTGTGAGCTTGTCCACTTTGGCAAGAAGAGTAGAAAAGCAGCATATTATTTAAATGGAGATTGATTGCAGAACTTGGTGGTACAGAGGAATCTAGGTGTCCTGGTACATAATCACAAAAAGTTACTATGCAGGTACAGCAAGTGATTAGGAAGGCCAATGGAATGTTGGCATTTATTGCAAGGGGAATAGAATATAAAAGTAGGGATGTTTTACTGCAGCTGTAGAGGGTCTTGGTGATACCTCAAATGGAACACTGTGTACAGTTTTGGTCCCTTTATTTGAAAAAGGATATAATTGCATTAGAAGCAGTTAAGATAAGGTTCACTCGACTCATTCCTGGGATGAAGGGCTTATCTCATGAAGAAAGATTGAACAGGTTGGGCCTATACCCATTGGAGTTTGGAAAAATGAGAGGTGATCATATTGAAACATCGAAGATCCTGAGGGGACTTAATACGTAGAAACCGGGAGGATGTTTCCTCGTGTGGGAGAGACTAGAACTAGAGGACACAGTTTAAGAATAAGGGATCTCCTATTTAAGATGGAGATGAGGAGAATTTTTTTTCCCTAGGAGGGTCACTAGTATGTGGCACTATCTTCCCCAGAAAGCGTTAGAGACTGGATCATTGAATATTTTCAAGGCAAAGTTAGATAGATTTTTAATAGATAAGGGAATCAAGAGATATAGGAGGCAGACAGCAAAGTGGAGTTGTGATCACAACCAGCTTAGCCATGTTTTTATTGAATGGCGGAGCAGATTCGAAGGGCCAAATGGCTTATTCCTGCTCCCAAGTCTTATGTTCTGCATGACCCCCTGACTCCCGCCTCCCCCCCACTCCCCCCCAACTCCCCCGCCAATTACTTTGCATTCAGTGTCAGCTAACCAATGGTGATTAAATACACAAGAAAAAAATACAAAAATCTGTCTTTAATTTCAGGAATGTGGTTTAATGGACAGTGTAACATCTCCACTGATGCTCTTGCCATTGTAAAGGTATCCACGTAGCGATGACTGTTAAAAAAAGTTATCTCTTCTGTGTCAAAGCTCAGTCTGTCATCATTTATTCACAGAGCAGAGATTTGATGTGCTGTACCACTGCACATGCCATCTGGTATTCTGTGATTCTGGTGAGATACTCAGTTACACCCAGGTTGCACAAGACTTCCAAACCATTACCAGAACTGAGCATTGGAGAGCCAGTCAGGGTACAAATCTTCAATGCTCTCAACAGGAGTTAGCCCATGTAGAAACTTGGGGCATGCATAGAAAAACTGCCACCTCGATCATATGCGGTGGAAGTGAACGACCAAATATACTGGCACAACCACAGGCATATACGCACAACTAGTGAAGCTGTTCCTTCACAGCAATCGGCAGGTCAGGAAGAAGGGATCTCTTCAGCTATACTGAGTACAGAACTACCATCAACCCCAGAGGTCCACGTGTCCCCAACAACTGCAATGGAACAACAACAGTTGCCACAGCAACAAGTGCCATGGGAACAACACTCTGCAGGCAAGGAACGTCCTGTGCTCATTCTGCCAGAATTTGTAGAGTTCACAGGAAGGCAACTCATTCACATTGTACACTTAGGTATAAGTTGACCATCACTCTGTGTGCATCTCTAGTGCATCCCATGACTGTCAGGATTCTGGTGGCCCATGTGCAGGGTGGGGGGTGGGGGTTTGCAATGAACATTTGCTTAGGCCTCCCTCGATCCCAGACAAGGTCTCCATTGGCTGCCTATGTAAGGCATTTATCAATATCTTTTTAAGTATTATTCTTCAGAAATCGAAGCCACATGCTTGTCCTATCCTACTGGTGGGGCTCACATGCACCTTTGTGGAGATGCTATGTGTTGCTTCACTGGGCATAAAATTCCTCACACAAACACTGGGTCCTAACTGAAGCTGAAGAGTGGAAACATCTGTCATAGGGAGTGTTTATCCCTAGCCCCATCTTTAACTATCAAATGCCTGAGTTCCAGTCAACTTCGAATTTTTTAAACATGTGGATAAATTTGGTCCTCATACGTGAGGAACTGATGAAATATTGGCCAGGGTGATGTGATGCCTAGGCAACCGCAACCACTCACCCACACACACACACACACACCCACACATGCACACACACACCCACACACACACACATGCACACACACACCCACACACACACACATGCACACACACACCCACACACCCACCCCCACACCCACCCACAAATACATACACACACACACCCACCACCACACCCACCCCCACACATACACACACACACCCACCCGCACACACCCACCCACACACACCCACCCCCACACCCACCCCCACACACATACACACACACACCCACTCGCACACACCCACCCACACACACACACACCCATACCCACACACACACACACCCACACACACACACTTACCCACACACACACACATACATACACACACACAAACCCACCCACCCACACACACACACATGGACACATGCACAGCCAGGCATCAGAATTTTTAACATTCATTTTATATAGAGAACATACAGAGGTGGTATTTCAAATTTAAGGACAGCGGTGCTTCACCAGTATCTTCTCAGTGAGAGGCTATGGCAAGCCAGGTAATACACTTTGTAATGATTGCATTTCAAAATCCAAACAGGTGGAATTTTGACAGTGGTCTTCCCTACCCAACAGCAGAACAGGAAATGGATATCACTTCTGCTTTCTTGCTGGTTCCAGCGTGATTAAGGTTTATAAATGCCGGCAGTGGGCATGGGATATACTCGCAATCACACAGCCGGTGAAGCTTTTCAGTGGTGAAACCCACCATCAGCTGTCAATGCAACAGGTATGGGCGGGCTATAAAAGAGCCTCCTGGTCAAACGGGGAGGCTCCGCATCACGGCCAAAACTTTCCTGCCCAACTTGGTTGTCTTTAACATAAGACTTATTAAGAGCACACAAGTGGCATGGGTGTTTTTCAAATTTAAATTTCACTTGTAAATAATTCACATAACATTGGTTTTCCTTTATACATGTGTGCATCGTCATTATTCATTGAGACTAGCTTAGTCAGAGAGCTAAATATACAGGGTGTTTCATGGCTGGCACACATTGATGGTTACAGGGGAGTTAGGATCATGTCTTTATTGTGAAAGAAACAATGTTGTGTTTTTGCATTCACTTCTTATTGAATGTTCATGTTAATGTCCAGTGTTGTACTCACCCTACTCTGTGGGACATGGCTAAACTTGCAGGTTCAGCTGGCCCTCCCCTCTATGCATTGTAAAGGATATTGTCCGCGATCACTCTCACTGGGGATAATTGAGGTGTTGTAGGTGAACTCAAAGCCCCATAAGGACTCTGTTCAGCCAATGTCCTGAGATGGACCCACATGTGAACAGTGCTGGCACCCTTTAGGCCCCTCATTTTCTTATCCCATTTCCACACCTTTCTCCCGCCCCCACCAGACCCAGGATGCCTCGACCCTACCCTCTGTCTCCCTTTGATCCGTCTTCCATTCCTCCATGCTCCAGACCCTCCTGCGCCTGCCACCCCACACCACCCCCACTCTCACCCCTGCCCACTACTCACTCACCCTTTCCGGTTCCAAGCCTCCAGGTAAGCTGCCATTTTCATCCTCCACTCCCTCATGCTGCAGAGTTCAACAAGATAAACCGCTGCCCTCGGACGCAACTGCACAAAGCCCCACTGATACATGCCACCTTTAAATGAACATGAACCGGGTGCCATAAGATTCTCGTGTGCCGCTCATTTTATCATGAATGGGGGGGTGTAATTACATGAAATGTTTCAATATATTGAGTATTTGTGGCATGAAAATGTATTACAAGTAGGAAACCGCCACAGGACAGTGTGAGACCCGACCTGCCACAAACACCACTGCTGAGTTCATCTCTAAGTTTGAATCTGCCATCGGGAAAGCCAAATTTCAGCACCCACTTAAGTAAGTCCCCTGCCTTCCACATTTCCCATTCTTGCAGGCCCCATAAAATCCCTCCCCATTATTTCCTCTTGTGGGGAAATTCAGATCAGCAGAGCATCATTTTAAAATTAGACAAATTAGCCGGTTGGGAGCAAATTCAGAAAGCACTTTTCTCACAGATTGCTTATAGAAATCTGGAACTCTGTGCTGAAAACGTTGAGTGCTAGAAATTGTCAAGGCTGAGATTGGTAGATTTTCCTTGGGTAAAGGTATTGAGGGCATGCCTTGTGGTACAGTGGTAGTATCCCAGCCTGTGGGCTAGAAGTTCCAGGTTCAAGTCCCACTCCAGGACTAGATGGCTTAGGGGGGCAGGTTCATAAAGTGGCCATACATGTTGATTATATCAACCTGTGAATCCGTCCAATATCCCTGATGGCAAGTGGTAAGAGCAGGAGAGTTTCCTAGTCAGTCATACTGTGCAGGGCAATTGGCAAACCACTGCAGCATTTTGCCAAGCATAATCAAGGACCAATCCAATAGAAGTCCATGTGTGCCAATGCCCTCTTAAGGCATGGTACCTGGAGGGGTATCAAGGCACATGGAAGAGAGGTGGGAAAATTAAGCCACTATATAATTAAAAGCCAGAAACAGCTCAGGGGCTGGAAGGCTTGTTATGAAGGGTTAGAAATTTCCTGGAAACGGCACAACCAAGTCTCCATTATTTTCCTGGTGGGTTCCGCTGGACCGACAGCAGGATGCGATTCGACTCATTGATGCTGGAGCTCGACACCAATGGCAAATTGGAGGAACGTCCATGGCATGTCGGGTGGATCCTCATGGATATGGCTCTGCTGTGAAGCAGCCCACGGAAGTTGGAAAGTCACCGTTGAGGATCTGCTCATAACGGATGATTGTTGAGGATGTGGAGAGGAAGGTCAAGCTGTGTTTGGGAGAGGCAGATGTTCCAGGGGTTGGGAGTTGAAGGTCTAGGATTAGCTGGGAGAGGAAGAGGTGTCAGGATGGGGTGAAGTTGGGAGTGGGGAATGAAGGTGTTGGCGGGGGAGGTTGAGAGGGGGAGGGAGTACAAGGGAAGGAGGAGGTAATGGGGAGAAGACGGCAACTGGGAATGTAGGTGTAAGGGGGGATAGAAGGTGTAAGGGAAGGGGTTCAGAGAGGGGAAGGAGTGCGGAGAGGGGAGGGAATAAGCCACAGTATAATTAAAGGCCAGAAACAGTTCGGGGGCTGGAGGAAGAAGTAAGGGTGGAGGAAGGAGTCGGGAAGGAGGAAGGATTAACAGTGGAGGAAGAAGTGTGTGAGTTGAGAGTGATGAGAAGAGTGAGTTACCCTGGCGGAATGGGTGAGACCATGAAGCGGCACTGGGCGGCTGTCCTCTTTTGCAGGGCATTGGCACTGACCACCGCTGCCACCGCCTCCGATGCTGGATTAGTGATGCTGCTGCCCATCCTGCAGCCAGAGCAGCGGTAGAGGACATCATGGTGGACCTCCATGGCATTCAAAAGGCGCTCAAGGGACGCTTAACTGAAGCAGGGCCTGCAGTCTTTTTGCCTTTTGTGGCCATCCTATCTCCTGTGCGGCAGTCCTGGGCTGGAAGCACTGAGAGGTGTGTGCATGGCTGCAGTTTGAATGTGGCACCTGGTGTGATGAAGCGGTGAGGTGATGGTGTGGCGGGCAAATGAGAGCCTGCCCACCATGGAAATGGTATGTTTCCTGGGAATGCATAATTAATGTGGCAGGTTTGGGGCAATATGGCATGAAAAGCCACCATTGTGGCTGGCGGATAAAATGTGGTTTTACCTGCCCACTACCGCATTTAGTGCAAATCTAGGACAATACCGCCCATTGATGAACTTCAGGCCTATGTTTAAAGTCACTCAACACCACTGTACATACTTGGATATACTGACTGAAGGCAGAGTATTTGAACAGTTTCCCGTCTGTTTCGCAAATTATCTTCATGCCTATGCAGAGTATTGCAGCAAGGAAGATGGAGAAGAGGGTTGGTGAGATGACACAGCCTTGCCTGCTGCCTTTAGTCCAAAACCAAAGTCACTCCAACCTTAGTCATTGAGCACCAGTGTGCAGATGACACTTGTGTGTGTGCTTACGCAGAATCTGAGCTCCAGGTAAATGCTGACTCCTTCTCCGAAATATATGAGAAAATGGATCTTTCATTAAAAAGCCAGAAAACTAAGGTCCTCTTCCCAGTATCTCCACACTGCAACTCCTTCCCACACCAGTGAAGATCAATGGTGAGATCCTGGAAAATCTGGACCAAACCTTGGGAGTTTCTTCTTGATGGAGGCAGACATAGAAAATATTAATCATCATTGTGATGATTTGCCAGCTCAGTCTTTGACCAACTGAGGAAAAACATATTTGAGGATCAGGGTTTCAAGCCTGGCACTATGGTCATGGCTTACTAGGCAGCAGTGTTCCCCATGCTCCAAAATGCAGCGAGTCCCCATTTTATGTGTCCCCTTTTAAAGTGGTTTTGTTTTAAAGGGCTTCATTTTTTTATGCCAAGGTTTTACGGCCCCTCCTGCCCAGTGGGATATGACAGCCCTGTCAGATTGAATGGGGACTTAAATGGCTCACTGCACCCGCTGGAGGGAGACACTCTGCAGCAGGGGCCGTAAAATCCTGGCCTATGTCGGGGTTCCATTTAAAATGCATTGTTCTCTGTGGTAACGGGTGTGAGCAGTGCGATGATGCCATCATGTGTCGGGTGTGATGAGATCATCGAGTCCCTGACATTCAATAAGAACATGGGATCTGCCCCAGTCCTCAACTCCTCTTTTGTGCCAGCTCCTCAAAGCCGGCAATACCCCAATATTTTAAAAATCTACCTCCTCTTTAAATATTTCCAGTGATCTAGCCTCCACAACTCTCTGAGGTAGAGAATTCCAGGCCATTCACTACCCTCTGAGAGAAGAAATTCCTTCGCGTCTCAGTTTAAATAAGTGTCCCCTTATTCTTTAACTATGTCCCCTAGTTCGAGATTCCCCCACTAATGGAAATATCTTTTCAACATCTACCCTGTCAAGCTCCCTCAGAATCTTGTACGTTTCAATAAGAACACCCCTCATTCTTCTAAACTCTAATGAATTAAGGCCTAACCTGTTTAGCCGTTCTTGATAAGTCAACCCCTTCATCCCAAGAATCAACCTAGTGAATCTCTTTTGAACTGCCTCCAATACCAGTGTATACTTTCTTAAATATGGGGACCAAAACTGCACACAGTACTCCAGGTGGGACCTCAGCAACACTCTACAGTTGTAACAAGACTTCTCTATTCTTAAACTCTAAGCACCTGGAGCAATACAGGCCAAAATTCCATTTGCCTTCTTAATTACTAGCTGTACCTGCATGCTAACCTTATGTGTTTCACGCACAAGAACCCAGATCACTCTGTGCTGCACTCTTTTGAAGTCACTCTCCATTTAAATAAGTCTGTCTTTTGATTTTTCCTACCAAAGTGTATGACCTCACACTTTCCTACATTAAACTCCATCTGCCAAGTTTTTGCCCACTCATTCAACCTGTCTATATCCCCTTGCAGATTCCTTATGTCCTCATCACAACATGGCCTCCCACCTATTTTTGCATTGTCAGCAAATTTGGATACATTAGACTCTGCCCCCTCCTCCAAGTCATTAATATAGATAGTAAATAACTGAGGCTATAGGATTGATCCTTGTGGCACTCCACTAGTTACGTCTTTCCAATCTGAAAAATACCCATTAATCCCAATTCTCTGTCTTCTGTATATTAAACAATCCTCAATCCATGCTAATACATTACCCCCAATACCGTGAGCTCTTATCTTGTTCAATAACCTTTTAAGTGGCACCTTATCGAATCCCTTCTGGAAATTCAAATACACTACATCCATCGATTCTCCTTTATCAACTCTGCTTGTTATATCCTCAAAGAATTCTAGCAAACTTATCAAACATGATTTCCCTTTCATAAAACCATGTTGACTCTGTTTGATTGCATTAAGCTTTTCTGAATGTCCTGCTATTTTTTCCTTAAAATGGAATCTAGCATTTTCCCAATTACAGATGTTAGGCTGACTGGCCTATAGTTTCCTACTTTTTGTCTCCCTCCCTTCTTGAATAGGGGCATCACATTAGTGGTTTTCCAATCAGCTGGGACCCTCCCGGAATCCAATGAGTTCTGGAATATTTCGACCAATACCTCCACAATCTCTGCAGCCACTTCCTTTAAAACCGTTGGATGCAGGTGCTGGTGATTTGTCTGCCTTTAGTCCCATTAGTTTCTCAAATACTTTGTCCCTCGGGATAGAGACTGCTACAAGATCTTTCCTCCCATTAGCTCCTTGCTTATCTGATATCTTTGGGATGTTTATAGTGTCCTCCACTGTGAAGACTGAAGCAAAATATTAGTTTAAATTATCTGCATTTTCCCTGTTCCCTGTTATCAATTCTTGAGTCGCATCCTCCAAGGGTCCCAAGCTCACTTTAGCTACTCTCATTTTATATATCCATAGAAGCTCTCGCTATTTGTTTTTATATTTCTTGCCAACTTACTTTCATAATCAATTTTCTCCCTCTTTATTAGCTTTTTAGTCATCCACTGCTGGTCCCTAAAAAATTACCAATCCTCTGGCCTGCCAAGAGTTTTCACCTCTTTGTATGCCTTTGCTTTTGATTGGATACTCTCCTTGACCCCCTTTGTTAACCACGGCTGGTTCAGCCTTCTCATCGAGTCCTTCTTTTTGACCTGGATAAATTTTTTGCTGAGCGTTATGAAATATCTGCTTAAATGTCTGCCACTGCTCATCCACTGACCTTCCCTTTAGTCTATTTTCTCAGCCCGCTTTAGACAACTCTATCTTCATAGCTCTGTAATTGTCCTTATTTATGTTGAGGACACTGATTTGGGATCCGAGTTGCTCACCCTCAAACTGAATTTGAAATTCTACCATGTTGTGATCGCTACCCCCTAGAGGATTCTTAACTATGAGGTCGCTCTAAGAAACAATCCCTGATGCACTCTACAAAGTCGTCTTCCATGTTACCCCAGCCAATGTGATTTGTCCAGTCAATATGCAGATTAAATCACCCATGGCAATTGTAGCACCCTTCTTACACACCTCCATTTGTTCCTGATTTATTCTTTCTCCTACAGTGAAGCAACTCTTCGGTGGCCTATATACGACTCCCACCTGTGACTTCTTCCCCTTGCTATTCCTTATTTCCAGCCAAACTGATTTCCACATAACCATCTATTGCACCTATATCATTACTCACCACTGCACTGATACCTTCCTTTATCAGCAAAGCAACCCCATCTCCTTTTCCATTTTACCTATTTTTCCGGAACGTCGAATACCCTTGAATATTGAGTTCCCAGTCTTGGTCACCCTGGAACCATGTCTCTGTAATAGCTATCAAGTCATATTCATTTATTTCTATTTGTGCCATCAACTCATCTATCTTGTCACAAATGCTGCTTGCATTCAGATAAAGAGCCTTATGCTTTGATTTCTTACCATTATTATTCATTCTGGTTCTGATTTCTGCTGCACTCTTCTGCTTATATTTTCTGCCCCTTCCTGCCACACTTAGATTATTGTTCACCTCTTCACTACCCTGCACCTCTGCTCTCTCATTTATTTTTGATTTTGTAAACTTCTCTTCAGTTGAACCCTCCCCCCGACTAATGAGCTTAAAGCCCTATCCACAACCCTAGTTATGCGATTTGCCAGGACACTGGTTCTAACATGGTTCAAATGAAGCCCATCCGAACGGAATAGCTCTCTCCTTCCCCAGTATTGGTGTCAGTGCCCCATGAATCGGAACCCATTTCTCCCACACCAATCTTTGAGCCATGCATTTACCTCTCTAATCTTATTTACCCTATGCCAATTTGCACGTGGCTCAGGTGCTAATCCGGAGATTGTTACCTTTGTGGTTCTGCTTTTTAACTTATCCCCGAGCTGCTCACAGTCCCTCAGCAGAGCCTCTTTCCTCGTCCTACCTATGTCGTTGGTACCTAGATGGACCATGATAACTGGATCTTTCCCCTCCCACTCCAAGTTCTTCTCCAGCTCAGAAGAGATGTCCTTAACCTTGGCACCAGGTAGGCAACACAGCCTTCGGGACTCTCTGCCTATGCTGCAGAGAACACTATCTATTTCCCTAGCTATGCTACCCCCTATTGCTACTACATTTCTCATTTCTCCCCTCATTTGAATGGCGCTCTGTACAACGGTGCTGTGATCCGCTTGCTCATCTTCCTTGTAGTCTGTGCCCTCATCCACACTGGGAGCAAGAACCTCATACATATTGGTCAAGGGCACTGGTTGAGACTCCTCCAAAGCTAAACTCTAGATTCCTATACCTGCCTCACTCGCAGTCACACCCTCCTGTCCCTGTCCATGGACCAAATTTGGTGTAATTAATCTAAGAAGTGTGACTGTCTCCTGAAACACAGTTTCCAGGTAACTCTCCCCCTCCCTGATGTGAGTGTCCACAGCTAGAACTCCAGTTCATCAACTCTGAGCCAAAGTTCCTCGAGCAGCCAATACTTGCTGCAGATGTGGTCACCGTGGATTGCACCAGCGTCCACCAACTCCCAGATGCTACAGCTGCAACAAATCGCCTGCCCAGCCATCTCCATTCTATTTAATTAATTAATTTGGATGTTAGATATTTTAGAAGTGAATTTCTTAACTGTATTCTTCAACTGTAATAGCATCACCTGATTTAAACCACTTGTCCAATCAAAAGAGATAGGATGAGATAGCCACCTGTTTTCCCGTGACATCACAAACTGGCTCTGACAGGTAGAAACAGGTTCAAGGGGCACTCTGCTGCCAGTTTTTATCCCCCACCGCCGCTGCCCTTCTCACGCAAGTCCACTCTCTTTGTGCTCCCAGCTCTCCTCTTGCTGTTTTATACTGCGAAAATCGCGGCTCTCTTCTTGTTGTTTTAAACTAAAAATCCCGGTTCTCCTCTCGCTGTTTTAAACATTTGAGGAACATGGATGTTTTTGGTGCATTTTTAGGTACCCTTTCATTTTTAGGCACAACTTCATTTTTAAACTGTTTTCTTTACTATACCCTACCAGTTGAGGAACTCTGTGGACTTTATTTTTTGAAAGAATTCTCTGATATACTGTGCGGTACTTTGTTTTTCAGATTTCTCTGCTGTTTGTGTAGTATGTACCTCAGGAGCTCCTGAGGACTTATGTTTTTAAAATAATTCTTTACTGTACAGGGGTACTGCTCTGCACTGTACTGTACAGTACCTTTGTTTGAGGAACCTGTTGTAAACTTGGTGTTTTAAAGAGGTCTCTGCAAGGAAGAAGGCTGGTAAGGCAGCAATTTTAAAGTCACTTACTGTATTGTACAGTATTCCAGACTAGTGATCCTGTCTGACCAGAACCGCCCAACAAGTGGTGGTAGCAAGCCTGCTGCTGCCAAGAAATCAAGAAAACCATCACAATCGTTCTTTCAGCTAGGAATGCACAGCGCTGCTTTGTTTCAATTTTTATGTTGATTTTTCTGGGCAGTAATTGTCCTCAGGAACCTAACTCTGGCTTTAACATTAATTCCTATGGGAAACAATACTTCACTTAAAAGTCTTTCACTTAAAGTGGTGATTTTCAGGAACATAACCACTACTTAAGTGAGGACTCCCTGTGCTTCGAAGAGTTGGACAACCTACAGCAGGTGCCTCAACACACTGGAGAAGTACCACCAACAGTGCCAATGCAAGATCCTCCAAATACAGCGGCAAGAAAGGTGGTCCAACAACTGTGTCCTCTCCCAAGCCAACATGCCCAGCATCAAGGCTCTAATCACTTAAAACCAGCTCCGCTGGACAGGACATGTTGTACATTTGCCTGACACCAGATTCCCAAAGCAACTGCTCTGCTCAAAACTTGGTTGTGGCAAGAGACTCCCAGAAGGACAACAGGCAGGCTTTAGAGATATCATCAAAGTATCTCTGAAGACGTCAAACATCCCTGCCAACTTGTAGAGGCCCCCAGCCTGTGACCACTCAAAATGGAGAAGGTTCATTCTGGAAGGCAATGAACACATCGAGAAACTTTGTCAGGAACATGCAGAGGCAAGGTTGAGGTGTCAGAGAGAGCAGACAAATCTCCAAACAACCCATCTACACAATCTTTCATGCACCACCTGCCACATCCCCACTCAATGTGACAGAGTCTGCAGATCACACATTGGACTTACCAGCCATTTGAGAACACATCGAACTGGAGCAGAAACAAGTCATCCTCATTCCTGAGGGACTGCCTAAGAAAGAGGGAAAAGACAAAGACATACATATCGACTTGTGTCGAATGGTTCTGAGGGAGTGGATAGGGATGGCTTAATCTCATGCTGGTATATAGGTTGACCTGTTTTGTCCATTGGTTGCTGGGGTACTATGCCAGTTCCAGCGCTTATGCTGTTAGCTGTAACTCAGTAGTAATACTCTCACCTCTGAGTCAGAAGGTGTGGGTTCAAGTTCCACTTCAGAGACCTGGACATATAGCCTAGACTGACACTTCAGTACAGTGCTGAGGGACTCTGCGTTGCCAGAGATGCTGTCTTTCAGAGATATTAAACCGAGATTCTGCCTGCCCTCTCACATGGACATTAAAGATCCCACACCACTATGTGAAGATGAGCTAGTAAGTTCTTAATGTGTGAACTAATATTTATCCCTCAGCCAACATCCAAAGTATATTTGGTCATTTATTTCATTGCTGCTTGTAGAAGCTTGCTCTGTACAAATTGATTGTTGTGTTTTCTGTATTATAACAGTGATGCCATTTCAAAAGTGCTTCATTGACTGTAATGTGCTTTGGAATCTCGTTAGGTCATGAAAGGTGCTATATAAATGCAAGTTCTTTCTTTAATTTGTCATTCTAGTTGGTTTCACTGTGATGGTGAAATTTGCAAAATTTGACTCCATTCTAGAATTTCGATATTGAATTTATGTCCAAACTTTGGAATCAAAAATTTGACACAACAGTATGATTGAGAATCCCAGTTTGATGGTATAAACTCAGAGCAGCTTAAAACTGGAGCACCTGCTCAAAATTCAATTTGTAGTGAACCCTTACAGAAAGGTGACTTCTATGCCATCAATCTGGGTTACTTTACAGTCTAGATCCCAGAGATAAAAGGGTAGTGTGCCATTGGGTATAAATCTAATCAAAAGGCTTAGGTGGCAGGTATGTATAAATGGGTAACGAAAACAGAATTACCTGGAAAAACTCAGCAGGTCTGGCAGCATCGGCAGAGAAGAAAAGAGTTGACGTTTCGAGTCCTCATGACCCTTCGACAGAACTAGGTGAATCCCAGGAAGGGTTGAAATATAAGCTGGTATAAGGTGGTGGTGGGGGGGGGGGGAGAGAAGTGGAGGGGAGTGGTGTGGTTGTAGGCAAAAGCAGTGATAGAAGCAGATCATCAAAAGATGTCACAGACGGCAGAACAAAAGAACACATAGGTGTCGACGTTGGTGATATTATCTAAACGAATGTGCTAATTAAGAATGGATGGTAGGGCACTCAAGGTCTTGCTCTAGTGGGGGTGGGGGGAGCATAAAAGATTTAAAAATATGCCAGACCTGCTGAGTTTTTCCAGGTAATTCCATTTTTGTTTTGTATTTTCAGCATCAGCAGTTTTTTGTTTTTGTTTTTATCTCTGTGTTTAATTGACTGCCACCGCTCTTCAAGAAATGCCTACCTCCTTGAAGAAGTTCTGTTCGTCTCTGCGACAAGATATATTTCAACCCTTCCTGGGATTCACCTAGTTCTGTCGAAGGGTCTTGAGGACTCGAAACGTCAACTCTTTTCTTCTCCGCCGATGCTGCCAGACTTGCTGAGTTTTTCCAGGTAATTCTGTTTTTGTTTTGTATTTCCAGCATCCGCAGTTTTTTGTTTTTGTTTTTATCTCTATGTATAAATGGGTACTTGGGAGTAATTACAAGGCTGCAACTTAATCAAGGCATTCAGATGGTTAATACATACAATAATAAATACCGAGGAGTGATTATGAACATGCAAGCTAGTATAGGGATTCCGATAGTGTATATGAAGAAAATTGAACACTGAAGGTGACTATAAGACTACATTCTAATCAAGAAGCTGAGATTCTTGTCCAGCATGATGATGGAAAATTATAGAAGCGCCCACTACATTGCTTTTCACATTGGAACCCCATAGCCGTGATACTATTACCACAAGTCTGGAAAACTAAGTCAGAGAAGATGGGTTCTTTCTTTTTTTGTATTCATTCATGGAATGTGGGCTTCACTGGCTGGGCCAGCATTTATTGCCCATCCTTAGTTGCCCTTGAGAAGCAATTTACCTGTTGTTTCTTTCTCTGTCTCTGCTGCTTCTGTTTTTCTCTTAATTTTCTCCTCCACTTTCTTCCCCATAACCTTTTGTCCGCTTTGCACTTCTCTCTGTCTTCTTTCCTTTAGGATGGTGAGTGGTGTGGTAGGGAAAGGTTGTTTTTTTGTGTTCATAGGGATCTTTTCTTATTTCTCTACTTGTTATTCACGTTACCCCCACCCCTCTCTTTTTCGTCCTTCTAGGTGAAGATGACCAAGTTCAACATCTGCAGTATTTGATAGGGTTCCGGTGGGTACTTAGGTGACTGCTAAGACTAATCTGAACCTGTAGGTTCTGCTACAAATAGGACAGGATACCACAGACAATTAGTTTTGAATGAGTCGCTGGCTTGTGATTTCCTCACCTTGAGTCTTCCTTTTGCCTCTGATATACACTTGATCTCAAAGGAGGCTGGACCATTTTTATTTGGTTGTGCTAAGTGACGTGATCCTGAGTGAGCTTCTCCCAGGACCCAAAGATGATATCAAAGCTTCTAAATGAAGCTTTCAGAGTGTCCTTGTCGTGCTTCCCTTGGTGCTCATGAGCGTGCACCACTGATTCCTTTGACTGCCATGAGAGCGCACCCCAGATTCCTTTGACCCCCATGAGAGCGCACCCCAAATTCCTTTGATCCTCATGAGAGCGCACCTCAAATTCTTTTGACCCCCATGAGAGTGCACCCCAGATTCCTTTGACCACCATGACAGTGCGCCCCAGACTCAGACTTTTCACAGTGTATTTGCTTTGGTAAGCCCACCCCTACTCTCCCATCAAATCCCTTACTCCTTGGACTTTCCACCACCCCTTCCATACATCCCTTTAATTCTGTTCCTACCCCTACTCATGCCCAATACTATTGTTATCCATTCCTTTGTGAACTATCCACTCTATCCCCTGTATCGTCCCCTCTCCATCCCTTTGGTGTCAATTACTTAAACCTTAACTGTACACCTTGCGCTCCCAGTTACTTCCCTAAGAAGCCAGAAACCCACTGACCCTTTTCCTTCATTCCCACCTTCTCCTACTCTCCCCATTTTTCTGTTTTCTCTGATTACTTTCAGAATTCAATATTTTCTTTTAAAGAAGAATGTGGAAAGACATTCTTTCTGACTCTCCCTTTATTAATCGCCTTCTCACCCTCTCTATCACAGATGTCAGCAACTAGAATGCTTACATTCTCTGTCAAGAAAACATAAATGAGATAATTAGAGGCTTTTTTTGGTCGCTTCAAAATTAAATCCCTCTTTTGAAAAATGAACTAAAGTTAGGATTAAGCAAGACTGTGGAGTTAATTTTATTCTAACTTATCAGGTGGGAAAAGTGTGCGTTTAGCTCAGCTGATCATTTTACATCCGCTCAATTTTACTCTTCATTAAAGCAACATAACCATTTGTCTGCCATACCTTCCCATGAACAATGTCTGCATATACAACTTGATACTACCACAATTTTATTTACAACACATTCTGTGCATACATCCTGACTTCTTGCTACCACTGTGATTCCCTTAGGTCTAGGTGTATGCTGTACAAACCCTTAAACCTAATCTAGTGACAGATAATATGAGGTGACTAGCAGTGTGTTGGTGCAGGAGCCTCTTGAGACAGGGATGTCTCATGGCAGTTACATCCTGAGATTGAACAGCTCGGGCTGCAGTTTTTGTAGAGCTGCCTGTGAAGTCTGATCATTTAGGTCACATTTGTAGACGTTGGAGGATCCACATCTACTACCATCCTGAGACAGCAGCAGTATATGTGTTCATTTCTGGCATATGACCAGTGCTTGCCACTGATCTACTTGCAGGGAGCAAATCTAATCGCACAAACATGATCCAGTAAAATGAGTTGTTATAATATGTTGATGAGAGTAGCATGCAGCATGCAGTTAAATATGATGTGAAGTGCATGATGTAAAAGTTTGTGAAGGAACTCCTCCAGGTGAAGTCTGAGACTTTAAACAGCACTGAGATTTGATGGGAAGCAATATATGTGAGTTCACACCTCACTCCATTTCCCCTTGGCTTTTCTCTCCAGCACAAAATCAAGGGTCAGATTTCATCTCGCATTCCTAGGGCAGACATATTTCTGAGGATATCACGATCTAAACTCTTTATTCAATTAAAGGAGCACTTCTGCTCCTCTGGGGCCCTAAAAAAGACTTCAGTACTTACGTTTAGCAGGCCTCTGCTGTTCCATTACCCTTGGAGCTGGTTGGAGTATGCAGTGTGCAGGCTCCAAGGCCCAAATATTTTGGATGGCAGGGTTCCCCTTCCCGTCATCCCAAGTGTTGACGGGGAACACATCCCTGCCGGCTCTGCCTGCCCCGCAGCCATTTCATGCTCGGATGAGCGTTAATTGGCTGCAGGCGGGACTTCCATCCCTCACCCGGGAGGAAGTCCCACCTTAGAAAGCTGCCAGCCGGCAGCTGTCTAGTCCCTGCAGTGACAGGAGCTGCAGTGGACAAAAGCAGATGTGCTTGAAGATGCCTGAGCCTAAGTCCTGGGACTGGACGGCAAGGTAAGAGATCCTGCGGTTCCACGGTTGAAGGCTAGGGGGGAGTGGGGGGGTGGTGGTTGGTGCAATGGAGGATGCAACTGGCCGACTGGGGTGTTGGGGGAGAGCCTGATGGGGGTGGTGGGGGAAGGGAGCTCCAGCCGCCACCAGACCTTAATGGGGGAGGTGGTAGGGGGCGCGCCCAAAACCAGAAGGGGGCTTCTGATGGAGGCACCCCCCAAACTCCCCTTCCCACCTGAGGTTCAAGACCAATCATTTTCAGGCTTCCCCTAAACCTCAGGAAATCCTCCCACCTGTCTAAAAATTGAGGCTGGGCAGGAAACAGCACCTAATAATTGGTCACTCAAGGGCCTCAAATGGGGCAAGGGTGGGCAGCCCGTCCGAGGCCTTGCCCACCCCAACATAGCATTGGTGTGAGGTCAGAGTGGGCGGGAACCCAGAGGGAATCCTGTTCCTTCTATCTCATGCACCCATCCCCCCTCCGCCTAAAAACCTGCCGGCGGGGCAGCATAAGATTCAGGCCCAAGTTCTGACCTAAAATGGCAATTTGTGTCCTATTTACATCAATAACCAAAATAAAGGAGGACATTTGGCTGAAACCCAGCATTAGGCCATATTCAAAATGGATTTGGATGCATTGCCTATATTAAAGGAGCAGTAAGGCTACCAACCCCATCTGCGGCTATTAGCAACAGGCAAAGGCAGCGAAAACCGATCCTCTACACTTTCCAACTTTGGCCATGTCTTGCATGGGTCTCAGACCATTGATGCAGGACATCCTGACTGGATAAAATATTCGCAGCATTACCAGCAACAACATCAATAATATTCAGGATATGTCTAAGAATTAAATCATTAGACCTGGTTATATTTAGGGACACTGTAACAACTCGTTGAACACGTAAGCATCAGAGTCAATCACTCATTGTTACTAACTAGAAAAAAAGAGTATAGTAATAAATCACAACCCTAACAAAGCATGAACCACTCTGCACATTTTCTCCATTACTTTAGTGTGCTTAATTGCAATAAAAGGCAAACTCAGCCAATTCCCTGTTGTTTATGCTGTTTGACTGAATGAATGCTTTGAGGCACTATATAGCCAGCTGGAAATTGTCCAAATTTTCTGATCAGTATATCATTGTAATAATATTGACAATATGTCACCATCACAAGTATTTTTCTTACTTTTTACAACACCTATGTCTTACAATCTTAAAAATTAGTCACTCAAGTGCAGTCACGTAGCATTAAATAACTGCTGCTGGCTATCTTCTAAATTACGTCAGACCAGGGTTAATACAAGAAGACAGTAAAAAAAAATAGTGCCCTTAAATATCACAACTTTGTCACTGGAGAATTGAGATGCTCATATACTGATGCGACACTATGTGCGACTTAATATTGTAATATGCATGCTTTGCCAAAAGTTTAAGTGGCTTTGGATTGGTAATGTAGGCTTTTTAATGGAAGAATCAACTTGAATGGTCAAGGCCAAGAACATTAAAAGAGAGGGCAGGGTAAATGTGGCACCAAACTTGCATTCTAAAAGTCTAAAGATTATGGCAGACAGAAGGACGGAGGAAGGTTAGGAGTTCCACAGTTCCAACGTTCCAAGAAAAATATGGGAAAAAATGGAATGCAGTGAACTTTAATTTCAGCATACTAAGGATGCGGGAAGAAGGATTGTGAGAGAAAATACATGAAAAATTAAGGGAAGAAGGAAGAAAGATGAGCAGGATTATGAGGGAAATGAGTTGGGGGAATCGCAGCAAGCCAGAGATTGTCCAACAGCCAACAAGCTTTATCTTAGGTGCTACCTGGAGTTGGGAGTCACGAGCGCTGTGGCTAAACCTGCAGATGATGCAAGCAGGATAAGCTACAGAAGAATTTTAAAATATATTTGGAAAGTGGCTAGACAAGCTGGCACATGAAATATAATTTAGCCAATTACATAGTGCTTCATTTGGAGAAAATAAAATCCAGGAATGAACTATTACTTAAATGGCAAAAAAATAATGTATGTGAAAATTAGGAGAGATCTGGGATCTTGATCAACAACAAATTGAAGCGTTTGCAACAATGTTCAACAGCAGTAAGTAAAACAAATCAGGTGTTGAAAAGTCTTTTAAGTATTAAAAGATCAATATTGAGCTGAAATAGGGAGATAATCCTGCCACTTAATTAATTGTTGTACGCCCTCAGTTAGAATAGTGAGAGTAATTCTGGTCACTGCAGTTTAAGAAGCATATTGCAATGATGCAAAGGATACAAAAGACAACAATCAGAATGATTGAGGGGATGGAGAGATGGGGGTTGCGATGAGTAATTATGCAAATTGGGTATGTTATCATTGCTGAAAAGGTTGTGAGGTGATGTGGTTGCTGTTTTTCGGATTCTAAAGGGATAAGAAAATGTAGAGCACCACATTTCATCTAGTCTGTAACAGTGGAATGAAGGACACAGTCCCTGCCTGAAGGGCAGCTAAACTCAAAAAAAAATCAGTGGAAGCAATATTTCAGTGAGTGAGTGGTCAATCTATGGGACAGACTGGAAATGGTGGGATCATTCAGTGTTGATTTAATCAAATGCAAATTAGACAGGTTTCTTTTCAGAAAATAACATTTTGGGATACAATATATATATGTAAGTTGAGACATGACATGTGGACACTTGAGGAAAAAGGTGACTTTGGACCTGTGGTTCCCTAAGCTTTCCACCATTGGGGTTTTCCTTGCATCACACCTGGGTATATTTTAGGCTAATTGCTGGAGATATATTGCTATGAGTAGTCAACAACTCAATTATCATTGTATTTTGTGACCACCTGGACAGTAGAAGGTGAACCAGATGTTGTGTCTAGAAATTCCTGTTCTTATGCAATATAGGTCTCATTATTTTGCTTCTATTGGATAAGGCAGGTTTAACAAGACAAGCTAAGGCCACAACAGAAGGATCCCACCATCAGCAGGTGTGACAAAAGGGCTACAAACTGCAAAGAAAGAAGATAGCTGAGGTGATCAGGGATGGAGAAATAAGTGGCTGATAGCATTGTTCTCATCTCTTTTCTTCCTCCCAATCTTGACATGTTGATGGACAGTGTTAACCCTGATAGCATTTCTTTGGAACATGGAATAGATGATATAGGTGACTGCTTAAGTTCAAGTAGCACTTTCTCTTGTGTTTGTTCCTCTTAATGTCTTCTCAGGAATAGCAAATCATATGTTCATTTAGAGCTTTCAATAAGCAGTTCCCCTGGCACTGTGTCACAATTCCAGGTCTTGGCATGTAGCAGCCCATTTACAACTACCCAAGGAGGAGGGCATAGATAGAGAGCATGAGGGAAGCACAGAGATGGGTTCACTGAGCATGACATTGCAGAATCATGAGGTCCAGGAGGAGTTGGAAGGGGAGACTTGCTGGGGGAGGAAAACACCTCTACCAATGTTTGCATCAACAATAGACCTAGATCTTGGAGGCCCTACATCTATAAGAGAAACACTTTCTGAGCAGGTCAGATTCTTTGTGTGACTTGCCCAGCTGCTTCAAGGGCATGGTGCCATGTGTGAAAGAGGCCTCATCTCATATGTGTGGAGAACTGGCACATGGGCTGGAGAGCATACGGGCAACTTTGAAGTGGGTGACAACTTCAGGGCCTTCTGCTGCTCAGCTTTACATAGTTGCAACTAGCACTGCAACAGGAAATGGGGTGGCAGGCCACAATGGAATCATGAACTAAAACAGATTATCTGGTCTTTATCACATTACCATTTGTGGGGATGTGCTTTACACAAATTGGCTGCTACATTAAAATAAAAGCATTTCAAAATAAAAATATTGATTGGCTGGAAAGTGCTTGGGACATCCTGAGCACATGAAAGGTGTTGTATAAATGCAGATTTTTCTTTAAATGCAATAACAACATATCATTGCTTCTGATGCAGTGCTGAAGGGCTCTTGAAAAATCACTTCTAGAAGTCAACAGACAATGATATTGGAAGGGAGACCCACTGTAACATGTGTCTGTCCAATTTTCCGATGTGTTGTGACTCAGCTACAAGCACTCATGGCTCCTGCGACACTAGGAAGATCAGTTTTGTAAGTCCATTTACAAACCGTATGCAGGGCAAAGAGGGTTGGAACAGGAACTTAATAGACAAATTATAACACAAACATTAACAAAACACAGTGGCCGGGATTTTCTGCTCTGGCCTAAGTCCCATGGCAGGGGCAATTGTAGGAGTATTTCCCTCCGCAAAGCGCATGATGCTGGGCTCATTAATGATGCAGTCAGGGGGTTCCCAACGTATTGCGTGGCAGGGTGGACTGGATGACGCACACCCTGCCATTGTACTCGGGCGTTATATTTAAAAGGCACCTGACATCAACTCCTTTGTCACGAACCCACCATGAACGAGATGACACGGTGATCCCAGGGAGCTCCGGCCCCCAGGTTCAGTGACGCCTCCCTCAACGTGCTGCTCAGTGTAGTGGAGGCCAGGAGGGGCATCCTATACCCTGAGGATGGAAGGAGGAGGCTGAGCTGTGTGACCCACCTTGCACGGGAGGAAGTTGCCCTGGTGGTCAGTGCCCACTGCCTCCACTGGAGGACTGATCTGCATTGCCGGAAATGGATCAATGGCCTCGTCTGCGCCACCAGGGGAAATGAACCCTCAACTGCTCACATTCGCCTCACTGAATGGTAGAGGGGAAGTAGGCCAGAGTGGCAAGGGCAACATCCGTGCGGCCCACGCATAAAAGATCTATGCAATGTGGTATGGTGATGCCTCATAGCTCCAGTGTAATCCATCAAGTCTGCAGGCGGAGAGGTCACAACTGCATGGGCACATCGCTCTGGAGGGTGCTGGCCCAGAATCCTTGTGGACAATCTGCAGTGCTTCAATGACATGGCACACAATCCAGTGGGTCATTTGTAAGAGTAAGAAGCTCTCAACCCCATCTTCTCTCTTTGCACAGGAGAAGTTATGACACAACAGGGGAGAGGAGAGAGAGAGAGAGAGAAGACAAGAGGGGGCCAACCTGCACTGAGGAAACTTACACAGTTAAAGGAGCAGACAGACAAGCTTCAATTGATGATTTGGACCAAGCCTGTGCAGATGGAGAAGTTGGTGGACAGCCTCCATCCAGTAAGGATCCATGCAGAATGTAGTCACATAGAAACCTAAGGATCATTCATTCCTCAATGTTGGAGGCAGCTCATCCAGTCACTCGTTCTCTCCTCTCTCATTTACAGGTGCCAGCAGGAATAGGGGAAGGCCAGAAGAAGAAGCCCTGTCCAGCAGTACCTCCAGCCCACTGAGGAGCAAGGATATTGGAGAAGAAGAAGAAAGTGCACCTGTAAAGCCATCACAGCAGTTACCTGCACCCTCCACTAGCCCACAGACACACAACTCGGTGGATACTAAGTCTAGCTTAGCCAGGGCCTCACATTCTGGTGGTCGCCGCACGGCCACATGCCCACAGCAGGAGGAGGCAGGGCCAGCCTAGCTCACCGGCATTTGGACGACATCTGGGGAAGAGGCATTGGCGACATCCGATTTGGAAGACAAGCCTCAGGGATTGGCCCTCCTCCCATAACTATTGACCCTCATGGTGTGACATTTGACCTCCCCACAGTCATCCTACAACCCTTCCCCATCACCCTCCACATCATGCAGGATAATGTCCACATCCCCTACCTTCCCGAGGAGCCACCCCCGTGACAAAGCCATGCCCCTCCCTCATACTGTCATCCCCAGAATTCGGTTTTACTTCCGTAAACCCCTCCAACAATCCTCAGTGTCCTTTTGCCCATCATCCCAGGACCCACCCTACCAGCTCCCACTGCCCCCTTTAATCCTCACCATCCTTTTTCGATCAAAAATTCCCTCAATATGTCCCCAGGTCTCATCAGTTGGAACCACTGACCTGTCCTTCTGATCCCCTTTCCCCTTTTGCCCCCCATACCCGTTCACACCTGCACATCCAACCCCGCATTCCACCCGGCTCTTACAACCCTTCCGCTCCATCAACCACCACACCCATTTCACAACCTCTGCAGCATCTTTCACTTTCCTCCACTACCCGAAACCTCCCCCACCCCCTATTGGCCTCCGCATCAACCTAAATCTTCATTCTTCTCTTCCCCACCTAATTCCCAACCCAACCACCCCCAATACAGACTTTCGCCGCCCAACAGTACCTCATGCAGCCAACTACCCGCTGTCCGAAGATCCGTATCCTGAATTCTCCTGCAGAGTGAAGATCCATGTCCTGAAATCTCTTGCAGAGTGAAGATCCATGTCCTGAAATCTCTTGCAGAGTGAAGATTCACATCCTGAAATTTCCTGCAAGGGGAAGATCCATGTCCTGAAATCTCCTGCAGTGTGAAGATCCATATCCTGGACTCTCCTGCAGTGTGAAGTTCCACATCCTGGTATCTCCTGCAGTGTGAAGTTCCACATCCTGAAATCTCCTGCATTGTGAAGATCCACATCCTGGAATCTCCTGCAGTGTGAAGTTCCACATCCTGGAATCTCCTGCAGTGTGAAGTTCCACATCCTGGAATCTCCTGCAGTGTGAAGATCCACATCCTGGAATCTCCTGCAGTGTGAAGATCCACATCCTAGAATCTCCTGCAGTGTGAAGTTCCACATCCTGGAATCTCCTGCAGTGTGAAGATCCACATCCTGGAATCTCCTGCAGTGTGAAGTTCCACATCCTGGAATCTCCTGCAGTGTGAAGTTCCACATCCTGGAATCTCCTGCAGTGTGAAGATCCACATCCTGGAATCTCCTGCAGTGTGAAGAACCATATCCTGGAATCTCCTGAAGTGTGAAGTTCCATGTGGTTGATGCTCCACCCACCCACTGCTGCATGTGAGGTTCCAGGGTTCACGGCTGCTGGAGGCCTCTATCTTCCACTCTCCACAAGCTACCCCAGGCCTACTTCCAGGTGAATCCCAACATGCCCAGACCATTTGGTGCTGACTGGCATGATATCCCGCTGGAAGCAGGGAAGATTAAATGGGGGGACAAGTTCGTCAGGGCTTCATCTGCATCCCATTAATGGGATGCAAAATGACTTCACATTGGCCTCTAGCAGGAATGGTGACCTGCCTTCATTTCATACTGGCATGAAACTGATTTTTCACCTCCTGCCACATTGTCGACTCCCCCCCCCACACCGACCACCCCCCCAACCCCCCCACGCTCCCCGGCTTGCCATTACAGCTGCTACTGTTGGGAGTGGAAAATCCCGAATAGTCATAAAAGTGTTTTTTTTTAAATGCCTTCACATTTCCTAATAATTGTTGCAGAGTGACCTCAGCAGAGACCTTGCAAGGGCAAGTAGGGCAAATGTAAAAACAGAGGGAAAATAAAAAACTATGACAGATGAGCACTGGATAACATAATTGGTTAGCATATTGTCCTTTCATCATAGACTGATGTCTTTTGTTTTTGCCAGCTGTTTCTAAATTCAGTATCTTGTAGATGTAAATCCATAGCATTGAACAAATTCCTATTTTTTTAAAGCGTTCATGAGATGTGGGCAATGCTGGCTAGGCCAGTATTTATTGCCCATCTCTAATTGCCCTTGAGAAGCTGGTGGTGAGCTGCCTTCTTGAACTGCTGCAGCGCATATGATATTTGTACATCCACAGTGCTATTAGGAAGAAAGTTCCAGGATTTTGAGCCAGTAACTGTGAATGGCAATATATTTCCAAGTCAGGATGGTGATTGACTTGGAGGGGAACTTCCAGGTGGTGGTGTTGCCATGTGTCAGCTGCCCTTGCCCTTCTAGATGGTAGTGGTCATGGGTTTGCAAGGTGCTGTGTTAGGAGGCTTGGTGAGTTCCTGCCATGTGCATCAGTGGTGTAGGGAGCAAATGATTGTGGAAGGGGTGCCAATCAAGTGTGCTGCTTTGTCCTAGATGGTGTCAAGTTTCTAGAGCGTTGTTAGAGCTCACCCATCCAGGTAAGTGGAGAGTATTCCATCACATTCCTGACTTGTGCCTTGTAGATGGTAGACAGGCTTTGGGGAGTCAGGAGGTGATTTACTTACATCAGGATTCTTAGCCTCTGACTGCTCTTGTAGCCAGTGTTTATGTGGCTAGTCCGGTTCAATTTCTGGTCAATGGTAGCCCCCAGGATGTTGATAGTGGGGGATTCAGTGATGGTAATGCCATTGAATGTCAAGGGGCAATGGTTAGGTCCTCTCTTGCTGGAGATGGTTGTTGCCTAGCACTTGTATGGTACGAACGTTACTTGCCACTTGTCAGCCCAAGCCTGGATATTGGCTAGGTCTTGCTGCATTTAGGCATGGACTGCTTCAGTATCTGAAGAGGCACGAATGCTGCTGAACATTGTGCAATCATCTGCGAACATCCCTACTTCTGACCTTATGAAGGAAGGAAGGTCATTGACGAAGCAGCTGAAGATGGTTGCGCCTTGGACACTACTCTGAGGAACTCCTGCAGTGATGTCCTGGAACTGAGATGATTGACCTCCAACACCCACAACCATCTTCCCTTGTGCTAGGTATTACTCCAACCAGTGAGAGTTTTTCTGATTCCCGTTGACCCAGTTTTGTTCGGGGTCCTTGATTCCACACTTGATCAAATGTTGCCTTGAGGTCAAGGGCAGTCACTCTCACCTCACCTCTGGAGTTCAGCTCTTTTGTTCATGTTTGGACCAGGACTCTAATGAGGTGAGGGACTGAGTTCAGTTTCTGGTTCAGTTTCTTATTCCTTATTAGTTGGCACTAAATTGGCCATCTCACCCTGATGTGTTCGGATGGCTGTCCAAAAAAATGGAACCTTCGCTCTGGTGCAGTAAAGACATTTTTCTGAGATTGTAGCTGAGGTAATTTTCTGGGCCGGGTACAAGAAGGTTCACTCTGCAGCCAGCTGTGCTGTACCTGACTTGAGTGTGTTTGATGCTGCCATTTTGTGCCTGAAATTGGTAAGTGTCCTAATTTGTACAGCAAACATTGCCTGAATAAACACAAAAGCTCACTTTATAAAAAGCGAGAGCAAGGGCAATATTAGCATCGCAAATTTTAGACTTGAGCTCTTCCCATGGGAAATATTGAATATAACTGAACCAAAGGGCCATCTGAGGTCAGAAACTGCACACACTGATTATGTAAAATGTATATATATATATATATATATAAAATATGATGTGGACTGACATGAAGGGGTAATTTTCAGATCTTGTGATCTTGGCAGGGTGTCTTGATTGTCAGAAGTGTGCATCAACAATTTGGAGGCATAATGATTTTCAACCAACTGAAAATTTGGTGTACAACTTTGGGATAATGAGGCTTCTTACCAGCAATAAAAATTTGCACATCAATGGAAAGGAATGGATCATATGGTCCATCCAGATTGTCCCACACAATTTATGACACCTTGTGCATCACAGTATATACATTTAAGCCTGAAGGCTTAAATTTTTACCTTAACTCAAAATCTCATGAAATTCTTGATGGCCGGTTCCAGTTAGATGTGCATTCAAATATATAAGAGCTTGTCAAGCATTGCCAAAAGGACTGTTATTTTAACGACTCTTTTCTTTGCATATCACTTTAAATGTACCATTGAGACGATGAGGCTGTACTTTATTATCACTCCTTAATTAATGAATAAATCACGTTGTGTGAGGAGTGCGGAAATAACGAACCCCAAGCGACTGATTAAAAATCAGCGCTTTTATCAATGGCAACAAGATGGGATCTGAGGATACTGCTCACATAACATTATTTGCACCTTGGTACAGCATGAATAAGAACCACAAACAATTACGTGAAAGTAGAATTCTATGAAATACTGTCACTTTAATACTTAGGGCTGTCTTTCAACTAAATATGACTATTTCATGTAAACTCCTGAAAGATTGTGGTGCGATGCTTAGGAACATTTCACGCTGAGTATTTTCAACATTTGCTCAATTTGTTTTACATATTAGGAACTGACTCCTTCTTGTCTCGTGGTGTAATCTAATTTTATTCCTGGCAGTACTCGCAAAATCTACTGTGAAAAATGTAGATTATGGTGTTGTTATTTTTACCCTACAGGATCAATTCTAATTTAAGGTGTGTGTTTGTTTGTCCACTGGTATTGCTGTTGGGAAATCTGCTACTATCCCTCTGCTATAAATCACACCACTGATTTGTCTGTCAACATAGGAAAGGACAAGGCCAGAAAAGATTCTGCAGTCCATCTGGCCAGTCGCAAAATGCCTCTTAATGGCCACTGGCTCAAGTTTCTATCCAACTGTCCCTTAACTTTATTCACACTACATGATTCCACTGTCCCCTTGGACAATCTGCTCCATGTGCTCGTTAATCTGTGTATAAAATAATTACACTAAAACTGTCTGTCCTGGTCCATAGCTTGAGCTGGTTCCTCAGCTCTGGAGTTTATGGGAATCATGGCCAGATTATCAAGGTTCAGGTTATGTATCCTTTTAAGGATCTTGAATGATAGCTTCCCCGCAGTTTTCTCTTCAGCCAAATAAAGAATCCCAAGCTCTTTAGCCACTCATCAGAGTTCAAAGATAAGCATCAGCTTGCTTGCAGTTTCCTGTGACTGCCTCAAATGACCATCATATGGAGGCCAGAATTGTACATAGAACTGCAGGATTGGATGGACCTCCTGGGATTTGTGGTTGAGCCTGTTGGCTAAGCATCCAAATATCCAATTGGCTTTCCTTACCTGTCACACACTGAGCTTTTGGCTTCAGTAAGCTATCCATCAGTACCCTTCATCCCTCACCTGTGATGTGTCCTGGATTCTACACCATTAAATTTATATTTCACTGTTTATTTCCATTCCCCAGGCTCAGTGCCTTGCATATCCCACATTAAAGTGCCATTTGTCACTCACCAGTACAACCTCTCAACCTATTTAGATCCAATTTTTTTCTGGTTTTCATCTCCTCCCTACCAAGTTTGGTGTCAAAGTTAGCTTTGTTTATGTTCCCAACTCAAAATGATTTATTATTAATTAAATAACTTATGTCAATGGCCATAGCACTGATTCTAGAGGCATCCTGCTACACACTCTTAAGGCACAATTTCAATTCCGTTGAAGTGAATGAGTTTCAAATGAGTTAAAAATCAGGCCCTTTGTATCCATTTTTGTACGCAGTAGGAACACAGAAACAAGAGTAGGTCATTCAGCCCTCCAACCTGTTCGTCAATTAAATCATGGCCAGCTTGTGCCCAAAATTTCGTTTACCTGCTTTTCATCCTCATCCCTTGATAATTTTACCGAACAAAAATTTATCAATCTCATTCTTGAAAATTTCAATTGACCCAGCATCCACAACCTTTTGGGAGGGAGAATTCCAGATTCCCACTACCCGTGGTATCAAAAATGCTTTCTGATTCGAGTCCTATGTTACTTTAGCTGTAATTTACAAGTATACCCCCTTGTTCAGGATATACCCACCAAATGAAATTGTTCATCTGTATCTACAGTGTCTAATTCCTTTATCACAATTCAATTAGATTATCCCTCATTGTCGTAAACACTAAGGAATTTGCCATCTTAACTTAACCTTTTGTTTTAGCCTGTCTCCTATTCCATGCCTTCCTACTTAGTGGCAGAGCAGGCGAAGGAAAACAGTGCGTCTCACCAGGGGTGAAGGTCAAAAAAAGCTGCCACGGCAAGGTGGTCCCGGGCATTGTGGTTCGACATGTCAACGTAATCTGATCGCCAGCCCATCAAATCGTGTGGACAATGGTGGTCACATTTAACAAAGTTATGCAGGGGCTTCTACCAGGGTCCATTCGGCAAGTCCTGTGGCAATGGTGACTGGGCAATGGGGACAGAGATGTGAATCTGGGAATCCCTAGTCAAGAATCTGCATGCATGAAGGTTGCTGAACACATGTGTTGGGACAGAGGTATCTTTGGGCAGCTGCATCTGTGACTAAACAGTCCACTTCAGGACTTTGCTCACCTAGCATGGGACGGGGCTAGAAAAGGCGCCCTAAAAGTAGGCTGTCCCACTTTCTCATGACTGGGGAACAATGCCCCATGAGATCACCATCTTTGTAGTCAAAGAAAGAAAATTTTAAATTTTGAAACATGGAATGTTAGAACACTCATGGAGAATCTTAAGAGTGACCATCAGAAAGAAGAACCACAATTATATTGCATGAGCTATCAAGACTCCAAATTGACATCACCACCCTCAGTGAGACCCATCTTCCTGGGGAGAAGCAGCTAAAGGAACAAGGGGGTAAACCTTCTACTGGGAAGCAAAGGTTAACAGCAACCCTCGTATCCATGGAGTTGGTTTTCTCGTAAAGAATAGGATCTTGGATGCACTTCCAGAACTCCCCAATTGTATCAATGAAAGACACATGGCACATCACCTAAGCTTAACCATAATCAATACGCCACCAACACCAGCACTTATGCCTTGACCCTTGACTCCAATGAAGATGTTAAGGAAAAGTTATATTCTGACCTTGATAAAGTCCTCACTACAATTCCAAAAGAAGAAAGAATCATCATTCTGGGGGAATTTAATGGCAGGATTGGCCATGGCTCTGATGTCAGGAGCAGAACCATTGGGAAAAACAGATGGGAAAAGCCAGTGCAAATGGCGTCCTCCTCCTAATAAAATGTGCTCAGCATGGCCTCAGTATAATAAAAACCCTCTTCCACCAGAAGGACTAATACAACACCACATGGAGACACCCTAAATCAAAGCACTGGTATCTCCTGGATTATGTCAATATTTGGACCAAAGATCTAATAATGTCTGTAATATTCGACTGATGCCCCACGGATAGATCATCGGCTTGTTCGATTGGTGATGAATATCCTCCTAACACCAAGACATTGGAAGGCCCTGAAGTCCAAGAGGAAGAAGATCAATTTCTCAGCCCTAAAGCAGCCTGACCAAAGAAATGAATGCCAAATGTAGCTCATGACCAATCTGGAAAATCTTCACTCAGCCAACTCAATTCCAGAACAGTGGGATCAAATAAAGTCAACTGCACAAGACCCCTGTGCCCAGACCACTGCGTTCGACCACCATCATCACCAGGACTTGTTTGACGAAAACAATGCTGAAGTATGTGACCTCTTCGAACAAAAACAAGCAGCCTTCATTGCCTGACAGAGTTACCCAAAGTCGCAAGTCAAGAAGGCAGCATTCCAACAACTCAAGGCTGACGCCAAAAGAGAAATCCAGAAGGTAAAGGACTTGTGGTGGGAAGAGAAAGCCTGAGAGAGCCAATGATATGCTGACGATCATGATATGAAAAGTCTTTTTGAAGCCACCAGGGCCATCTATAGACCAAGGTAAAATAGAAAAAAATCACCTTCTTTCACAACATGGTGTTTCTCTTCCTAAGGATGATAATGCCATCTGTCATCGCTGAAAAGAACATTTTCAACAACTCCTCAACTGGGAGAACACAGTGGCAGCTGATATTCTCCAGGCTATCCGCCAGTATCCTGTGGTAGAATCCATGGGTGAACCACCACCATCAATGGGAGAGCTGCAACAAGCAATCAAATGGATGAAAAACAACAAAGTCTATGCTCCAATGGAATTCCAGCAGAGGCCTTCAAAACTGGTGGACATTTGCTCACAGCAAGACTCCATGCACTCATCCAACGGATTTGAGAGGAAAAAGAGCTCCTCTCCCAGCCCCCACCCCTCCCCCCAACCCCACCAACTTCAGGAATGTGACAATTGTACTTATCTTCATGAAGGGAGGTAAATTATGCTGTGGAAACTGTCAATATATTTACACACATTCTCCTGAATCACCTACTTGGTGTGGCTGAGTATATGCTCCCAGAGACCTTCAAGAGGAACCTTTGACATGGCCTTTGGGCCAGACAAATCCAAGAAAAATATTGAAAGTACCATCAGGAATTTTTCATTGCATTCATCAACCTGACCACAGTATTCACCTCTGTGGATTGTGCTCCAACTATTTGGATGTCCAAGAAACTTCTTCACAATCCTGCAATTGTAACTGTCTGAAGTGGGAGATCTGATGCAAATATTTTTAAAATCCAGAACAGGGTCATGCAAGACTGTGTGATAGTCCCTGTACTATTTACAATCTATCTCACAGTGGTTATTCAGCCCAACAAAGATTAACTGTCCTTTGTTGTCAATATGGAATACCATCTAAATGGCTTTTTAACCTCAGTCACCTCCATGTCAAAGCTAAACTGACCACCATAGATATACATGATCTTCAGTTTACGGATGACTTCAGTGTTGTTACCCACTCAGCTTCAGATCTGCAGGTCACTTTCAATCTTCTTAACTTTGCATACAAGAAACTCGGCATGTCCTTGAATGTTGCCAAAATAAAACTCATGTATCAACCCACATCTAGCCAGCCAAATATTGCATCTCTCATTTATGTTGAAGGAGAGACTCTGGAATATGTTGAGCATTTCCCATACAGCCAGCTCCCTCAAAAGGCCACCATTGATGAGGAGATCCTACACTGGGTCAGCTGTGCCAGCTCAGCCTTCTAAAAAAATACAGCATCAAGTCTTGAACAACAAAGACTACTGCAAGTCAACAGAAGTCCTACTGTACAAGTAACTGTTGTCGCCACACTCCTGTGTTGCAGTGAGACCTAGACTGTATAGCAATGACACATAAGAACGCTACTGAAATTACATTAGCAATGCCTCTGGATTCAATGGGAGCACTATCAAACAAACACTAGTGTTCTTGAAGGAAACTCCACAAGCGTTCAGGCAAAATTTTTGCAAAATCAACTGCGATGGACTGGCCGAAATCCATCTTCCCTACCAGGTCCTGTTTTCCCAATTCTCGAGTGGCCAACATTCCAGGTGATACACCTTTAAGAGGTACACAGATCTTCATTTACAGGTACTTTCTTCAGGCTTCTAACATACAGAGGTCACATGGTGAGTTAGAAACATAACTGCATCTCTTAAAGGTGTACCGTAACATGGAGCACAAAGAAAAAGCTTAAAAGACCCTCTGAAGCTGTCCTTGAAGTGCAGCAGCATTGACATTAATGACTGGGAGGAACTTGCTACCAATCATTCAGAATGGTGACAATTTGCCCATCAAGCTGCATCGTGCTTTGAGTCACAACACCTTAATGATGAGACAAAGCCGTGGCAAAAAAGGAAAGGGAAGGAACCAAATCCTGCACTCTGGATCCCACTGCCTTATGGGGCTTCCTACCCCCATGTGCTGAAAGATTTGCAGGTCAAGAATCAGCCTGTTCAGTCATGTGAAGACCCATGGCAGAAATTCATGAACCTGAGTAGATGTCATTCTCGAACTGAGGGACAGCTGACAACGATCTTGTGGAGTAATCCTCCCTGTAGCCTTGCTAAAGTTTAAACCTGTCAGCCACAGATTTTTTGTTGCCAACAAGATGTTATTTCCTTAAAGATTTGGCAAGCCATCCCTCTCATGAGTATATGCTGATTTTCTCTTACAATATCACATCTTGTTCAGGGTGCCCCTTTTTTAAAGATCGACGCTACGTTAGCTGCTTTTAGATCCTTGGGCATTTCCATTTCTAATGATTCCTGAAAGGTAATATGCCAAGGATAGGACAGATTTTGTGAGTCACATTTTTCAGTAGCCTTGTATTAAGTGTGGCCTTTTACCCTCAATTATTTTAACCTCCTCTGCCTATTATTGACCAATTTCCTGAAACTTATCAACAATCCATCCTTCTCTGAAAATTTATTTTCACATTAGGGAGACCTGTGATCTCCTTCGTGGACACAAGATTCATATGGTACATTGACTATCACTTGGTTGCTTCACATTATTTTTCCATTAAACACTCTTCAGTTCATGATTTATTTCATATGTTTTCACACTACATCTTGTGCGTAATATGTTCAGTAGACATTTCATGACTACTTTAAAATTATTTTGGAAACATTGCCTCTTTGGACTTTCCTCTTCCAAACAAACTTTTCCTTCTTCCCATCAGGACTGCACTTGACAACAGGAGCGAGATCAACATATGTCACTGTTTCTAAGGAAGCATTACAATTTGTTAATGTGCACCCCTGTTTTGTGGCATGCTTCTGACAAGTTAATGAAATTTTGTACGAGAAAATAGGAAGGATATTTAATAGACATTAAGTGAGTGCAGGAGTGTTCTGTGTAAAATGATGTGAGTTGCTGAATCTTTTCACAGGAAACTGTAAAAATCTTTTCACATTAAAGGACCTTTAAGGACGTCTGTTGAAACGGCTTTACAAGAAGAGCATTTTAACAGTAATAAGTGGAGTAATTAACTATAAAGCATTAATTTTTACTTACTGACCATGGATGCTATTAAACCCTACAGCAATAAATATGCCAGCAAAATAATCTTAAAATAACTAACATAGGTATGGATTTTTGTGTGAACTTGGAAAAACTTAACCTGTGCACTTTTGTGCCTTCTGAAATGTACACCCAACCCATGTGTGACTTTGCCCAGGATTTTTGTCTTTTCACACAGGGATCAGGTTTGCAGTGCATTTTGCGAGACATAATGCATCGCATAAGGATTGTGGTAATAGAGGCGGGCAAGTTAGAAGGCCCGCTTTGGTTCTCCTAATTCAGCAGCCCAGCTCCCAACATCATTTAAAAGCCCTCTAGACCTCACCCCTCAACCCCTCACCCACCCCAATGCCACCACAAAGCCCCTCAGGTCACCCAGGCCTCCTCCCATGTCCCCCATGTTTAGCCATTCACCTCAGGAGCCATGCAATAGCAATGGAAATTAATTTAAAATCATTGGAAAAACATTAAAACTATAACAATCTAACAAAACCCTGAATTCAAATGCACTATCATTGATGCTGGAAAGAAAGAGAAACTACTCCAGTGTAAATTGAAACTGTAACGCTTTAAGTGCCTCGTAGGTTTGTAAACAAACAAGAAACCATGTTGAAGGCATATTCTGTTATTACAGTCTCTTAAAAATGCCAATCCTTCTTGGATCAATAGATCACCTGCTGAGCTGAAACCATTAACAAATGTTGAAACCCAGCCAAGCATTCATAATGGCTACAGATGTCATAACCAAAACTTTTGGCTACATTGCTTAAAACTAACAAAACAGAATGGTATCCCATTTCCATTCCAACACAGAATGCCTGTTAATCAATGGAGAGGAGCAGGTGCAGAAATTTCTTTCAACTTTCAAAAGCAGGGTTTTTTAAAGCGAGAGCTATCAGTTGATTTAAATCACAGCACCAAACATGACAGCAGAGGCTCACAGGACTTTTTTTTACATGTTTAATGCATTTTGCCTTTTTGACAATTGGAAAATTACTGTAACCCATGACAACAATTACACAATGTTGGCCAATGTAAGGGCCAACTTACCTTTGCAGGGCAGATCCATATTATGAACCACTGCATCAAAAACACATCTATAATACAATTCAGCATCTAATGGTGACATTTGAAGCTGTCAAAACATTTCACACTTAGCTTTCAGAATGTTCCTGACTCCTCAACAGGCTTCACCCACTAGTCATGAGCTCTCCAAGGGAGCGTTTGTTTTTAGGACTTACAAAACACACATCAACGCACAAAAATAGTGCGTGGGAGGAAATATAATTTTCCTCTGGTCCTCACAATGGAGACTCTGACCTTGGAAGAGGTGCATGTGCATTTTGCACCTAAGGCCTTTCCAACATGCCAAAAGGCCACACGAAAATGGGGTGGGGTCGGAAAGACACAGGAAAATTGTTTCTCCAGCAAAAAAAAAAAGAAGTTCAACGTTCTGTGACTTGATTCACACCATCACTGGGAGATGAAAATCCGGCACAAACAGTTCAGTTTTGCACAGGCATTTATTTAATGAGTTACCAAATATACAGTTATTGGCCTCCCTGCTGCCTATGTGCGTCAGTTCAAATTGTTAGCTATGTTACAAAGAATCTTTTCCATGTAAGTAATTCAGCTGAGAGTGAATTGTAACACCTCTTTAAAGGCATTCTCCCTCATTCACTAGAAATAACAAAATAAAATTATGTTTCCCAGGTGTAGCAGAACACAAAAGGTCAATTAAGTTTTAGCATCATAACTCAGTTGACTGGATCAGACAGAGGGCAGTTAACTGTAGCGGAGACAAATTAAGATAAAACAAGAACATAATTGGATTTAATAAAAGCTGTCAGCCATCACTCACATGCACGTCCCAAAGGAAAAAAACTTCCTTCCCTTTGACTAGGAACAAAATCGTTCTGTACTCTAAAGGCTTTGGCCCAGAAATTCCTTGGGCAGCAACGTCAGCAATTCAGCTGTGACAGTGCCTGCTGATGATCTCTGCCACTGAACCTGCTGGTGTAGGTAGGATCAGTGGAAGGTCACCTCATTTAAATGTGAGTACCACGTACCCATGCCACTCCAGATGCATATCAGGCACCTGTCTGCCTCTGGAAGCTGTTAAATGCTGCTTTGATTCCCAAGCCAGGGAGCATAGGGAGGTCTAATTCTCGCCCACCTCCAAAACAGGTAGATCCAGCTTCCAGCAGCCTTGTGGTGATGGTGGGGGGATATTACAAGGGAAAAATGATTATCTCATCATGAAAATGTGTCCCTTGATTTGGTTCTCCAAGGTGATCTCCACATTGAAGACACTGGTACTCCTTCCTGGCTTATGTACCTCCAAAGATCTACCAGGTCTCTGCAAAGATGAGGTCACAAGAGTCTCCAACAGGAGGAATCCATGGACCAAATTAAGAGGCAGCATTGACCTTCCAAATTACAAGGCTCCTCAGGAATTCCAAGCACATGCTTGGACCTGCTATATCTAGGTCCCACCATTTTTTTCTCCTTTTTACTCCTACTAGTGTTACAGACCAAAGTAATGGTTTGGAAAAAAACATAGTAAAGCATGTGAGGATGGAATTAATGGAATGAATAGCAAAGAATCTGAGACAGGTAGAAAATTACAATGAAGAATGAGAGACATTGCAACATTAGGAGAAATGGTGGGGTTGTTAGAATAAGTATTTAGTTTAGCAGTTAGTGATTTCAGTGGTTAGTGTTTTGGGACTAAAAATTAGATATGGCCTGTTTGCAGATGCAGGGATTGCAACGTGCAACTACCATGGCCCCAATCGAGACACAAACTTCGCATTGCCTGCACACCTCCATGATTCAGGTCTGCAGACCAACGCCAAACAAGCTGCTGACTGGCTGCACGCTCAGCAGGGGGTGTTTCGTTGTGTGTTCACGGACTAGATGGGGTTCTTTGGAGTATGTCTATTCTCCCAAAGTAAGCTGCTTGAGGCTGTAGCTTGTTAAAACCATTATTCTTTATTTACAGCTACTATGCACATATTGCGAACTCTGCTCGAGGTTGGAACTTCTCCTTCCTCCAGTTCTCTGTTACTTAATCATATCTTGTTGCATCATTATGACATCAGCATCATGTGCTTCTGATGTTAACCCTTTGAGCTACAGGGGCTCCAAGATTCTCCAACACAGCACTGGAGGCCTTAGTGATGGAGGTGGAGAGGAGAGACCTCTAAAAGAGGCACCCCCAACATATACTATGAAGAGTATGGGAGGAGATAGCCACGGAGGTCAAACGAAGGCATCCAGGGTGTGGTTATAGTGGTGGGAAAAAAAATGGTCTGACATGGGTGGTTGAGATCAGTAATTCATCTTCAAATTCCACCTCCTACCCACCATACCATCAGTCTCACAAACTCCTTAATGCACCACATTCCCATCACTCACCCATCATCAATCTCGAGCAATTAGCACTTCTGCCTAACATTCATATGCCCCACCTCACCCTCACAGGCTTAATAATGCTGCAAGACCCGCACCCATTTCACAGCTTCCACATACTCCCAGCTATTCAGCTCTGACAGGCATATCATCCAGATGCTCACTGACATAACACCCTTTATCTTAATAGGACAAAGTGGCACATAACAGGAGGTGGCAGCAAAGTATCTGCAGGGGCCTGGCACATTTTCATGTCCTCAGCCCCTTAGGTAAAAAGCTGCACTAACTGAGGCCATTGCAACTGGCATCACTGAAACTATCCAGGATGATGACATGTTCCTGCCTTCTGCACTCTCTGAAATCCCACTTCACCCTGATTCCGCAATCTGACATGATGTACGAGCTGAAGATTATGGTGACCATGTACCTCTTGCTTTCTAATAATCATAACTCATCTTAACCTTCTCCTTTGTATTTACATCTTCAGGTATCCAAAACATACTTCTTGCCAGCTGTGCAACCTGATGATAAACAGCTAGAACAAGAGCAGATGTTTGATGAAGAAGCACTGTCACTTGATCTGATATACGCATGAAAGTGGGGGCCAACCTTATGATAGCACTTGCAGACCCAACCATGATGAAGCTTCTGATGGCCTGTGTCTCAGCTTACACCGCAACACAAGCAGCGGCCACCCAAGGGCTGAGTGCTGCAGTGGAAGTCAAACAGAAGTCATGAGATCTCTGGTTGTTGCCATGCAGGCACAGAATGCTACCATCATTGCTGCAGTTACCAGTCCTCAAAGGGGTGAACTGGGTCTCGTGGCAGTTCAGCAATCCTTCAACACCCTGTTCTGATTACTGATATGGGTGAGGTGGTGGCATAGTGGTATTGTCACTGGACTAGTAACATAGAAACTCAAGGTAATGTTCTGGAAACCTGGGTTCAAATCCCACCATGGCAAATAGTGGAATTTGAATTAAATAAAAAAACAAATTTGGAATTGAAAGTCTACTAATGACTATGAAACCATTGTTGTAAAAACCCATCTGGTTCACTAATGTCCTTTAGGAAATCGTCTGGCCTACATGTGATTCTTGAACTGCAGTAACATGGTTGACTTTTAAAGACCCTCTGAAATGGCCAAGCACTTCTTTGTATCAAACCACTATAAAGTCAATGAAAAGGAATAAAACTGGATGGACCACCTGGCATTGACCTACGCACTGCAAATGACAATGGCAAACCTAGCCCTGTCGACCCTGCAAATTCCTCCTTACTAACATCTGGGGGCTTCTGCCAAAATTTGGAGAGCTGTCTCATAGACAAGTCAAGCAACAGCCTGACATTATCCAACAACTCTTACAATAATACACACGTTACTCAACTATTGACCATTGTGCTTTTCCTTAGTGTCTATCCTATGGGCTTTTGCCTATCCTAGTACTCTAATGTAATGATATCCCAGTTGCTGCAGCATGATTGGTGGAAGGCTGCTGACTTTCACTGAAGGAGACTATAGATGGCATTGCAGGACTCTCTTTGGACATTGAGGGTTTGGTTTTGGACTGTGGCATGTTGGCATAGGTGGTAGCGATCTGGGCTGGCCGTCTGTGAGACAACTGCAAGGGCATTTGTGGAGTGGCTGAGGTGGGAGCACAAATGCTGTCATCCTGAGAGAGGACAGCAGGTTCGTGCACCATGAATCACTGGTATTCCTCTGGGGCAGTGTTTTTTAAAATTCATTTACGGGATGTGGGCATCGATGGTTAGGCCTGCATTCATTGTCCGTCCCTAAATGCCCTTGAGAAGGTGGTGGCGAGCTGCCTTCTTGAATCGTAGGTACACCCACAGTGTTGTTAGGGAGGGAGTGCCAGGATTTTGACCCAACGATAGTGAAGGAACAGTGATATGTTTCCAAGTCAGGGTGCTATGTGGCTTGGAGGGGAACTTGCAGCTGGTGGTGTTCCCATGTATGTGCTGCCCTTGTCCTTCTAGGTCCTAGTAGTCTTGGGCTTAGAAGGTGCTGCCTGAGGAGTCTTGGTAAGTTTCTGCATGCATCTTGTAGCTGGTACACACTGCTGCCACTGTTTGTTGATGGTGGAGAGAGTGATTGTTTGTGCAGGAGTGCCAGTCAAGTAGGCTGCTTTGTCCTGGATGGTGTCAAGCTTCTTGAGTGTTGTGGGAGCTGTACTCAGACAGGCAAATGGAGAGTATTCCATCACACTCCTGATGTGTGCCTTGTAGATGGTGAATAGACTTTGGGGAGTCAGTACATGCCCCAGTGACCCCAATCCCACTTACCTATGTTCCAGGGTGGCCAGGTTGATCCTGGTAGGATGGAGTGCTAGCAGTGGCCACTGCTCCTGGTGGCATTCATGGGACTGAAGAGCTGAAGAGCTGCCAGCCTTCCAATTGGCCAGCAGCCTTGGAGGCAGGTTCTCCACCGTTAAAGGGACGGGAACCCCAATGCCAAGGCAGTCAATTTCCTGGTGGCCACAGAATCGGGTCAGGGCTCGCGGAAATGGCTGAGGCGGGTTTGTCCCCGGCTTTCCGGCCCATTGTTGGGGCCACATTAAATTCAGTCCAGTGTGTGTCCTAGAAAACCATATATGTAAGGAGTGCCTCTAACTGCTTTTGGTCAGGTTCAGCATTTCCCAGCTTGAGGGGTGGCTGATGTGATTACATACGCAGGAAGCTGAGGGATATGTAGATAATGTTTATGCTCACTCCTAAAGATTAGTGACTTGGGTTAGGCAGCAGAGAGCTGCCAATTCCTGTAGAATCATACCCCACAGTCAGTTCCACAGTATACAATATTAGAATAAACATATCAGTATTTATACATAATAAAACTGTATAGAACAGTTTCATTTAGCAAAAAATGCACATTGTGAAACAGCTGTTCAGCCACATTCAATCAATTTTTCATATATAACTTTCCAAATTACTTCCTTCACTTAAAGAACACAGTACACTCTGATTAATATTGATTCCCGCTGCTTTTCAGAGACCACAGGAAAGCTTGATTTTATGTTTGCTAATCATTTTGCTTTCAATTGCACAGTTTACTTCCAGGGTCAGTGTTTAATTTATCTTCGTGAAATACTGGAGCACTTTATGCTAATTAATTACAGAAAATAAGAAACTGGTAAAGGTTTGTGCAACCTGGTTTGATTACATCACCAAACGATCTTCAGTAAAGCACGCTTGGTCACAATTCCTGATGTCCCCTTTTTAAATTGAAAAACTGAGAGTCAAGGGTAAAGGCCCTAATGTGGAACATGATCTCTGTTGAAAGAATGTTTAGATGGCTTGAACTTTTGAGTTTTAAAAGCATGCAGATTGTCAGAGGAAGGGATGGTTAAGGAGTTCCAACCTTTGAGGGCTTATGAAAGAATGAACCACAGTCAGAAATAAGTCATTGATATTAAACACTGAGGATGCAAGGAGGAATGCAGAGGCAAACTCAGAGGAATAACAATCGGACCAATACAAAGAATGGGCAGCACAGAAACAGGCCATTTAGCTCAACCGAGTCGTTTTTTGCTCCACACAAGCTTCCTCTAACACCTCTTCACCTAATCCTATTGGAATACACTCTGAACTCCAGGAATTCTTAACTGTGGATCTGAGAGAAGGCATCAAAATGTTTGCCAAAATAGCTATGGGTTTTTTCCCCCAAACCTGGGCCCAAAGGCCTAGTGCCAGCTTAACTTGAACAGCGACACACTGATACACATTAAATGACAGGGAGAGACAGAGAGAGAGAGAGAAAAGCCATAATTAAAGAAAAAGAAACAATCCCCAGAGCTGGGAGAAAGAGGGCTGTGGTCACAGAGACGGCCAAAGGTACCAGGCCCTGGGCCCCTGCAGATCCTCTCCCACTGTGCTGGATATGTGGAAATATGGTTGGTTATTGCAATCCTCAAATGTGTCAATGAAACTCAGGGCAAAAACACTGTAAGCTTTCAGTCTCAGGGCTAGTCAGAGAATTACTGTGGGCGCTTGGGGTGAGAATGCAGAAGGAGCCCAATCGTAGAAGCAAGACCTGTGTTGTATTTCCGGGGCTCCGTGGAAATTTTAACATGGAGATGTGGCCTCAACTATTTCTGCTCTTTATTAATGACTTGGATGAAGGGACCAGGTATATTGTAGACAAATTTGCTGATGACACAAAGTTAAGTAGGAAAGCAAGTTGTGAGAAGGACACAAGAGTCTGCAAAGGTATATAGACAGGTGAAGTGCGTGAACAAAAATTTGGCAGGTGGAGTATAATGTGGGAAAATGTGAGATTGTCCATTTTGGCAGGAATTTTGGAAAGGTAGAATATTATTTAAATGGAGAGAGACTGCAGATTGCTGCAGTACAGAGGGGTCTGGGTATTCCCATATATGAACCACAATAAGTTAGCTTGCAGGTATTGCAAGGAATTAGGAAGGCAAATGGAATGTTGGTCATTATTGCAAGGGGGAAGGAGCATAAAAGTAGGGAAGTCTTGCTACATCTGTACAGGGTATTGCTGGGACCACACCTGAAGTACTGTATGCAGTCTTGGTCTCCTTCCTTAAGGAGGGATATACTTGCTTTGGAAGCAGTTCAGGGAAGGGTCACTATCTGATTCCTGAAATGAAAGGGCTCTCTTATGGAGAAAAGCTGAGCACATTAGGCTATACTCATTGGAGTTTAGAAGAATTCGAGGTGATCTTATTGAAACATATAAGATTCTGAGGGGACTTGACAGGATAGATGCTGAGAGGATGTTTCCTCTCATGGTGGAATCTAGAACAAGAGGCACAAAAGTTGCAAAATAAGAGTTTTCCCATTTAAGGAGGATTTTTTTTCTCAAAGGGCCATTAATCTTTGGAATTCTCTTCCCCAGAGGCTGGACTGTTAAATATATTCAAAGCTGAGTTAGACAGATTTTTGACCTATAAGGGAGTCAAGGGTAATGGGCGGGGTGGGGTGAGAGGCTGGAGGGCAGGCAGGAAAGTGGAGTTAGGCCACAATCAGATCAGTCAAGATTTTATTGGATGGCAGAGCAGGCTTGAGGGGCTGAATGGCCTACTCCTGCTCCTATTTCATTTGATCTTATGATTTTCTAACATGAGAGGTGGGGAAGCCTCAGATGCAAACCAATTGAGAGGCACTATTCAATTCCTTCTCCCTCGCATGTTTATCTAGCTTCCCTTTAAATGCATCAATGCTACTTGTCTCAACTGCTGCTTGTGGTAGTGTGTTCCACATTCTAACCACTCTCTAGGTGAAGAAGTTCCTCCTGAATTCCTTATTGGGTTTATTGATGCCGATCATATATTTATAGCCCTGAGCTCTGATTTAGCCCACGAGTGACTTCTGGACTCCTCCTTCACCAATTACCTGTAAGAAGTTTAACAATGATGAAGCTTTATAACACAGTGGTTCGGTCTCAAGTGGAGTATTGTGTCCAACCCTGGACACTGCACTTTAGGGAGGATGTGAAAGATTTAGAGGGAGTGCCAAAAGGATTTACAAGAATGGTTCCAGGGATGAAGGACTTCAGTTATGTGCATAGATTGGAGAAACTGGGGTCGGGAAGAGATTTGATAGAAGTGTTCAAAATCATTAATGTAGATAGAGAAAAATTATTCCCATTGGCAAGAGGCTTGAGAACCAGTGTCGATTTAAGATGATTGGCAAAAGAACTCACAAACACAAGAAAATTCTTGTTTTCACAGTGAGTGGTTAGGATCTAGAATGCACTGCCTGAGAAAATGGTGGAGGCAGGCACAATCGTGAGTTTCAAAAGGGAATCGGATAAGCACCTGAAGAAAAAGAGTGCAGGGTTGTAGGGAAAGGGTGGGGGAGCGGACTGTTGCAGAGAGCTGGCATGGAAACAACAGTCTCAATGGCCTCTTTCTGTGCTATAACCATTCTATGATTCTCTAGATTTGAACACAATCTAAACTGCCATGTTAGTGCAATGCTGAGGGGATATTGCATTATCAGAGTTGTCTTTTTGATGAGATGCTAAACCAGGGTTCGCTTTCTCAGTTCATGTGGATTTAGATCACATGCTACTATTCGAAGGGGACTGCTGGTGGTGTCCTGACCAATTCCTCAAAAAAACATTAAAAGCAAACTATTAACTGGACATTTATCTCATTGCAGTATGCGGGATCTTCAGTATGCAAATTACTGCTTTGCTTGCTTAATTAACAATAATGGCTACATTTCAAACGTAATTCATTGGCTGTCAAAAGCCTCGGGGCGTGGTGAGAATATTAAAAATGCTGCACAGTGTCTCAAATCCGGCTATCCCAGCCAAAAATGGCGATGTCCGAAAACCAGAGATTTTTTTAAAGCTGCCATGCATGAATTTTTATCGATAGTATCCTTTCTTGATGAAGAAAAATAAATTGTCCAACAGTATGATAACTATCATTACAACACGTGATGACTTATTGGCTTGTTGAGCTAGGTGCTGCTTTGGCACAGTGGCATGCCGACCACCTACTGGCGTTGAGTGTCTATCATTTCCCGCACTCCGAATGATCCCTGATACAACTTGACTCGAACCGCCCAACCTGAACAGCCCAACCCGAAAACTGGCAAGGTCCAAAAACTGGCAAGATCCGAAATCCGGCACGGACTCAGTCCCAACATTGCTGGTTTTGAGACACTATCTGTGTAAATATAAATTGCTTTCCTTTCTTGATGAAGAAAAATAAATTGTCCAACAGTATGATAACTATCATTACAACACGTGATGAACTTCCCTCAAGCAGGAAGTACAAAGAAGTGACATAAGGAAACAGATACATATTAAAGCTTTTGTAGCTAATTAAAATTGTGATTTATCCACCCAAACGATAAAACTATTCAGTAGCTAGACAGCAGCCTACATTTGAAGTTATAAATCAATTAAAATTTTCCGTTTCTAGTGCATAGTTGAAAAAATGCCTTTGGAAGCAATGCTGTTTGATATTCATCAGAAAGGGTGTATAAAACAAAATAAGACGTCAACGTTAAATTCACAGCTCAAAGATGTCCCTGTCAATGAGACAGTGAAAACATATCACATGCTCAATATTTCATTGTTTTTGCTTCTGTAGACACATCAAGTCTTGCTGAAATGAAAGAAAAATACTGCGGATACTGGAAATCTCAAATAAAAACAGAGAATGCTGCAAATACTTAGTAGATCAACTGCACCAATTGGAGCCAACTTGACTGACTTAAGTCAAAAGACTGCCTGAGTAATGTGCAGGGCAAAAGGGCATTGCCGAGTCAGTATACATTTTCGCATCAATTTTGCAATCTGTTATAAAGAGCACAATGATATTTATTTCCTCACCTCACATATATGAATATCTTACAAAGATTCAATTTTAATGCTGTGCATTCAACCATTTCAATTTTTTCTGATTTTTGAGTACAGGCACATCCAAAGGGTCACAAAAACATAAATTTTATTGCATTGAAAACTCAGCATAGGAAAAAAAATCAAGAGTTTTTATAATCGAGAAGCATGGAAAAAGCCATAAAAGGATTAACCTTTTGCATTATAAGTGCCTTTAGTTGCCATGATATAGTGTCAGTCACAACTCAATGGTAGCATTCCTGATTAAAAGGTGCTGATCGGCGACCCTTCCTGACCAAGATACACCTTCTTTAAAGTGATTAGGAAATATCTCATATTCTCTGATAACCCCTGTTAGGAATGGATAATGGCAAAAAAAGTCTTGGTGAACACAAATTAAGAGCATGAGCTGAAAAAAAAATTGGAAGACACAAGTGGAACAAAACCCAAAGAAGTGAACATATAAATACAAGAAGGGAAGATATCCCTGCTGCCCAATTACTCTTCCCTTTGTGAGCCATCCCCACTGCCTCCCTCCTGCTCCCAGTACTCTCCTCCCACTCTCTCTAGTACTTGCTGCCTCCCTCCTGCTTCCCATTACTCGCCGCCTTCCTCCCACTCTCCTGAACTGGCTGCCTCCTTCCTGCACTCCCCAGTACTTGTTGCCTCCCTCCTGCTGTCTGGAAGTAGCTGCCTCCCTCCTGCTCTCCCCAGTACTTGCAGCCTCCCTACCGCTCTCCTCAGTACTTACCTCCTCCCTCCCGCTCTCCCCAGTACTTGCTGCCTCCTTCCTGCTCTCCTCAGAACTCGCCTCCTCCCTCCTGCTCTCAGAACTCGCTGCCCCTCTCCTGCTTTCCTCAGGACTCACCAGCTCCCTCCTGCTCTCCTCACAGCTCTCACCCTCCCTCCTGCTCTCCTCAGAACTTGCCACCTTCCTCCTGCTCTCCTCAGAGCTCGCAGCCTCCCTCCTACTCTCTTCAGAACTCGCCACTTCCCTCCTGCTCTCCTCAGAACTCGCCGCCTCCCTCCTGCTCTCCTCAGAACTCGCCGCCTCCCTCCTGCTCTCCTCAGAACTCACCACCTCCCTCCTGCTCTCCTCAGAACTCGCCGCCTCCCTCCTGCTCTCCTCAGAACTCGCCACCTCCCTCCTGCTCTCCCCAGAACTCGCCACCTCCCTCCTGCTCTCCTCAGAACTCGCCGCCTCCCTCCTGCTCTCCCCAGAACTCGTCACCTCCCTCCTGCTCTCCTCAGAGCTCACCACCTCCCTCCTGTTCTCCTCAAAACTCACCGCCTTCCTCCTGCTCTCCTCAGAACTCGCCGCCTCCCTCCTGCTCTCCTCAGAACTCGCCGCCTCCCTCCTGCTCTCCTCAGAACTCGCCACCTCCCTCCTGCTCTCCCCAGAACTCGCCACCTCCCTCCTGCTCTCCTCAGAACTCGCCGCCTCCCTCCTGCTCTCCCCAGAACTCGTCACCTCCCTCCTGCTCTCCTCAGAGCTCACCACCTCCCTCCAGTTCTCCTCAAAACTCACCGCCTTCCTCCTGCTCTCCTCAGAACTCGCCGCCTTCCTCCTGCTCTCCTCAGAACTCGCCGCCTCCCTCCTGCTCTCCTCAGAACTCGCCACCTCCCTCCTGCTCTCCCCAGAACTCGCCACCTCCCTCCTGCTCTCCTCAGAACTCGCCGCCTCCCTCCTGCTCTCCCCAGAACTCGTCACCTCCCTCCTGCTCTCCTCAGAGCTCACCACCTCCCTCCTGTTCTCCTCAAAACTCACCGCCTCCCTCCTGCTCTCCTCAGAGCTCGCCACCTCCCTCCTGTTCTCCTCAAAACTCAATGCCTCCCTCCTGTTCTCCTCAAAGTTTGCAGCCTCCCTCCTGCTCTCCTCAGAAATTGCCACCTCTCTCCTGCTCTCCTCAGAACTCACCATTTCTGTCCTGCTCTCCTCAGAACTCACCGTCTCTCTCCTGCTCTCCTCAGAGCTCACAGCCTCCCTCCTGCTCTCCTCAGAACTCCCCGCCTCTCTCCTGCTCTCCTTAGCACTTGCTGCCTCCCTCCTGCTCCAAACCAACCTCTTCCTGATCACCTTGTTGCTTCATGCTCACCATCTTTCTGGCTGCCACTCTTATGAGCCCTTGCTGCGAGTGAGTGGAGCTGGACAGAAGCAGCCCAAAGGATGGTGAACACAAAGCAACAAGGTGTTTGGCAGTCAGGAAGGAGCAGGAGGGAGGTGGCAGGTAATGGGGTGAGTGGGAGGCGTCCAGCACCAGGTAGTGGAAGGCAGCAACAACCAGCAGCAGGAGAGAGGCAGCAATATTGGCCATGTAGCGGTTGGGAAACATCAACATGACCTGCGAAGTGGGACAGAGAGAGGAACCAACATGGCCCGGAGAGTGGGAAACAGATCAAAGCAGGAGGAGATCCTGCCATCTGTCTCATGATTGGCTGGAATTAGCAAAAGATGTTTGTTGATTGGTTAGGGCGATTGCCAATCAACAAGGAGTATCCCAAACCCCCTCTCCTCCATCCGTGCACAAGATGCAGCACATTCTGCAGGGCTGAATGGAGAGCGAGGAAAATTGTTTTTTTTGAATTTTCTTTGAGATGATGGGGCAAGAGAAATACATGGAGAGAGAGGAAAGAGTTTTATAATAATTTGGTCATCTACTGGAGATAAGTCTGAGGTTATAAGGAGCTGTTTTAATATCACTTCTTTCATTTGCTCTTAATATTTTTCTCATTTCACAGCTAGATGTACTATCGCACCCATGTGCCCATTATTTATGTGTGAGCCGAAGCAGTGAATGTCAGCACACACGCACACACATACATACACAACTTGCATATTTTTAGAGGGAACTGGGAGGACAATTCAGTTCCTGGTTTCATGTTTACAACTAGACAGTAGGTCCAATGAGCAAACAACACCCCATATGAACCAAATCTAGCATGTTGATTCACAAATACTTCTGGAATAATAAGGGCGAAGCTGGTCTTTGAATCATAAAATGGTTGTAGCACAGAAGGCCATTCAGCCAAATGCACCCCCCCACCTACCTCGCAGGCTCTCTACAAGAGCAAATCAGCTAGTTCTGTGCCAATGGAAAAAAAAATTGGGCATGGTGGAAAATGTTCTGCCAATTTGCTCTGATCCTGTCTTGCGCTATTGATGTAGTCACCCCCAAAAAAATCCAGGTTTAATGATTAACCAGTAGTCATGATGAAAAATTGCACTCCCAGCAGGGAAGTTGCACTCACATGAAGTGTAAGTCAGAGGTAGGACAACAGTACTACAGCTCAGATCCCCTGAACCAAGTCCTCTGCCACATGTGCAGGACACAGAAAATTGGAGATAATGCTGAAAAAAATGTGCCTGCTCTCTAAAATGAAATAATTTCCATGTCATCTGGCAAAATATTTTAGAGATGACTATCATCACATGATATTAAACCTAATATTGACATACTTTAGAATTTTTAAAAAGGATGAATAATATCCTTTGTGTGACATTTCTCCAAGAAGGCTTTGGTGAACTGCACTTTACGCTTCATCAACAATCTACATGTGTACATCAATCACACAAGTCAGTCTACATAAAAACATGGTTACATGAAGCTTCTTTTCTTTGCAAGCTCCTCTATACTGACTGTGACGGTGACCATTCATCTTCACATTAGATAAGTGACTCAGTAGGGGTCAGACTGCAGTATCATTAAGGCCTGCGTGAGCGCTTACAGAATCAGTGAGTGAATGACAGGGAGGACTTGCAATTCCCAATTTGTACAAGCTGCTAACCTTCTCAAAATCAGAAAATGCACAGCGTGATCCCTGGCAGCAACTACACCATGTCTTATTTCTTAGTGTTTAGTCCCAGCTTCATTTCAATCCAAGCCTTTCCAATGTGCCCAGATCAAAATAGACTATGAATTGTTTTCCATATATTTCCTCAGTAGTTTTGCTGTGCTTTGCTTCCATGTCAACAAGAGTATAAAACACACTGAAGAATATACGGAAGTGATATGGGGATGAAATTCAACATCAATGGGAACATGAAAGGGATAGCAAAGCCCAAATCTTACATTGAAAAGGATTTTCTTAGTTTCCAGCAGATTCCTTTCCTCCCAGCTCAGGAGAGCAAGTTAAAACGGAAGACTGTGGGGAGGGAATAAATTAATGGTGTATAAGTCTTCCAGACCATTTTAACTGCCCATGTACCCACTTTGCATGGGATAGTCAGAATTAAAATCACCCTTGCACTTCCAAATCAAGGCTGTTTACATGGATCAGAAACAATATTTGTGATACTTATGGAGGAGGGTGGGGGAGGAGTTCTAGGTGGGAAATCCAAAAGTGAAAGTCTCCTGGATGTCCTGTTGAAATTATCAGGGGGACGGATTTTCAACTTCTTTCATCTAGCTCCCTGCCCAGCAGCCTGCCTGATTGACAGCCCATCTGCCTGTCAAGCGGACTAGCCAATGGTACAAGGAGCAAAGATCAATGAATCAGAGAGATCACAGGAAGGTTCATGGTGGGGGAAAGGGGGAGATTGTGGTCAAGGAGGGTCAGAGTTCACAGGAAAATGGGGGAGATTGGGGGATGAGAGTCAAAGGTCCTGAAGATGAGGGATGGGGGGGAAAGTTGGCCAATCACAGTGAGGGAAGCATGTAAGCTTGCTGGACCTGGAGGAAACACTCCCGTTCCTCCTGGTCCATAAGCTGAGCAGAAAATACTTGTGAATCCGGCTCTTCCCGCCTCTCTTTTACTGGAAACCTGGGCAAAATGGATAAAAAGTTAAAAGAAATCTGTAAATATGGAGGCATGCAGCCTACTTCAAAGATTCTACCCACCTCCTAAAAGTGGAGCAGCCCTTTCACCTCCAATAAAGCCAAAACCAAAATCAAGCCCATCCTCTCCTGGGGATTAATGTTACCCCCAATATGGTGGCGCCAAGGATCCTCAGGACATTCGACAAAGCAAAGCTACCCTACCTTTCCTCACTCCCTTTTTGAACAGTTGCTGCTTCTTCTCTTACGGAGGATTCTTTATGAAATGTCAAGTTTTAAACAAAAGAGTTATCTCAGCATATCAGCCTTTTACATGGAAGCTTATCACGGGCTTTTTGGACGTCTAGATACATTACTTAATAAGGATGTCAATGTCCGCATGGGATGACAATTTCTTGCAGGCAAGGAGATTAATCCGGCAGAATCTATCCCATTTGAACCATGTTGGCTAGTGCTTATTAGCTTCATTTTCATATCATTGATGATGAGGTTTACTTCTAATGAATCGATCATTTTACTTGACTTTGCTTTGCATATTTTTTTTAAAAATTGGCTTATTTCCAATCAAAGTGGAACTGTCCTTTTTTTCATTGATTCGTGATGATAGTCTGGACTGCATGGGTTTCCCCACAAGTCCCATAAATTCCTTGCATAAATAACATGAAAATTGCATTTTTTTCCTTGGTAATTATTGGTTTCTACAATGGTTATGCAAGTGATATAGAAGCAATTGAGTTTATCTATGGGATCTCCTGTAACAGGTGCCATGCTATCACTGTCTTCAGCAGCGTGTACTTCCAGAAAATAATGCTTTATGTGTGCTAGGAGGCTAACTCGTCATTTTATTTCTTCCTTGTTTCCTGCTGCTTGCGTCTTTTAAGGATCCCAATTACTCATTCATAACCTTCTTAACGGTCTGAATTTTAGCAGCCCTCGGGCAATGGAATGGAGGTGGTGGGGGTGGTTGCTAGTAGAGCAGGGGAGCCAAGTCAGAATGGCTCCCTGATGCAGTTCTGCCACCGGGGAGGTTTCCCAGCACTGGGCAGGAAGTGGACTGCTGTGCAGGCTGGTTATCTGTTCCATGCAAACAGGAAACTGATTTGCATATTTAAGGCTCCTAGTAAGATCCAATTATTGGAGCCACTCGCATTTAGCCAGTGGCAGGGCCTACTGCTCTGCCACATGGGAAGGCTGCCTGCTTCATGAAGGCCTCTATGTGGCAATCCAGCAGCGGTGATCAGAACCCGAGGTTCCAAAGCCCAAAGCCCAAATAGTGGGGCTACAGGTAAAGGCAGATCCCCAGCCCCAGCAATTCCCCTGAAGGGGTTTCTGCTCCAATCAGGGGGCTTTTTGCTCTTGGCTATCCTGAATTTATTCTTCATCATTTTTGAGGTGCCCTCGCAGTCTCTGGCCTGTTTGAGCAGTGCCAACCTCCTTCGGTGGTGCTGCTGAGGTTTAGAGCTGATGGTGTCAGGCACCTCAGTGCACAGCCCTGCCCACCCCAACACCCCTTCCCAAGCCCCAGACCCCCCTGGACTTAATTGGACAATGGGCTCAGAATCAACCAATTAGGAGGCTGCCTCCAGTAAAAGAACTGAGCTGGTTCAGCTGTCGTGACCTCACCACCGCCCCCCGACCCCCCCCCACCCCCCCCACCCCGCCACTTGATTACAGTGTCAAGGTCCCAAAGCCCATGGTAACATTCAGCCCATTGTCACAATGCTGGGAGAATTTCTTAATGTCACATTTGACTTCACAGCTATGCTTATTTCTATCTCTGTTTCTCCAACAGTTATGTTATGATTTGGGCTCTCTCCAGATGTTTTTCTGAAGCCTAGTACAAAGGATCATTTCCAAATACAAGCCCTCACTTTCAATGAATCAAAATGTGATTTAATGATGAAGTAAATTGAGGAAAGGTCTTGTGGTGCAGTGGGTGGAATTCCTCCCTCTAAGCCATAAGCTCTGGACTTGACCCACTCCAGGACTTGATGATCAAGGAAGATGTGTTCACAGTGTGGCAAAACAGATGCACTGTTTAACTTGTAAATCCTTCCAACATACACCATGTGATGGAAATAAATTGGAGCCATCACTAACTATAGCACCAGGCTACAACATGCATGTAAAAGTGCATGTTGCCACAACAACTTGGATTCCATGGTGAGCAGGCTGGACAGCTGGTATGCATCAGGTTGGTGCCAACAGCATGGGGTTCGATCCCCATTCCGGCTGGGATGGATTCAGGCCCTGCCTCCTTGTTCTAAGCATGGTGGATACTACGGCATTGTGGGTCGGACCTGCCTTCAGGCAGAGAGCTCCAAAGAAAACTGAGGGGCAGCGTGCTCCAAGATAACAATGACCCTGTTGCATTGTTGATAAGATTACTTGAAATAATATGACATCCTTGTTCTTATGGCTTTTCTGATGAATGGACAAATATGACATTGATAAACCCTTTATCTAAGGCTACGAGCTACCAATCTGGGGTTGAATTTACAATCTGCATGAAATTTGTGCAATCTGGTTGTGAGGGATGATGACTTTAGAACTGAACTCATTAGTGCTAAGTTTTTACTCTTCCATCCTTTACATTGACAATTAGACCTGCCTTATAAATCAAATTCATCATGGGAGCACTTCTTTCGCATGTTCCTCACCCTTCCCACCTATCTTTGTAACATCAGATTTGGAGGCAACACTGACAGGATGCTGAGTTCCCCTGAAAATCTTACCATTTCTGGTTAGTGTATTGCTAAGTGATAAGTACATCGACATGAAGCCGACATACTTGTATGTATGGGGCCCCGAAGGGAGTGTGTTTGACATTAGGAGAACAGCATAGGGACAATGGATGGGGCGATATGGAAGTCTTGCAAGTGGGTGACTTAGGTCAGACCAACCTACAACTGCTTGACCCCATGGCAATGTGGTGATCCAAAATTTCTCTGATCTGCTATGGTTATTAGCTTTGGGACAGGCTCAGGACAAGTATAGACAGGCCGCTGGAAATCCAAACCTGTCATATTTCTGGAAGTGGAATGCACTCCTGGAATTTTTTGGCTCTGGATGCAGGAAGCCTGGCAGTGAAATGGAATAGGAGCTACCGGTTCCAGCATGTTAGTGCTTTTAATAGTACTTTTTAGAGGCCAAGAGGAGCAGGAGTGATGCCTCTTCCGACACCCTTCAGGTGATTGCAAACTCTTACCCCTGCCTTCAACCCCAGCCTGATGCCTAACCCACAGTTGTTGACTCTCCAACTGATGCCTGACCTACAACAGCAATTATGAGAAACCATCTCCAAGCGTCCCCAAGTGTGGTTGCTGGCTTCCCCTTCTGGTGACTGGAAAGCCTGCTGGTTGTCAGGTAGGAAATAGAAGAAAAAAATTGTAATGAGGTGCAGTCATTGAATTCGGGAAGACCACCCTGAACTTATTGCTGGGTTTCTGCCTACTCCCTCTTGATCATAAATATCAGAGCCAAGGCATCCCATGGGGGAGTCCAAATCCAAAGGCCATAAATATAAGACAGTCACAAATACATCCAATAAGGAATTTCGGAGAAACCTTTTTAATCAGAGAGTGGTGAGAATGTGGAACCCATTACCACAGAAATAAGGTGAATAGCATAGATATATTTAAAGGGAAGCTAGATAAACACAGGAAGGCAAAGGAAATATGTTGATAGGATGCGATGAAATAGAGTGAGAGGAGGCCTGGCCTATTTCTGTGCTGTAAACTTTGTGAAATTCATTTGTTTCTGTGACCAGCATGACAATGAGAAAGGGAACTGATGAACAAGTCTAAAAATGCTGCACGTATACACAGATCAAGCAACTTCTGGCTACAGACCTGCCAATCAAAACCCTGGAATTTGAAGGCACCAGAACCTTTCATTCATTTCCAGGGGTGAGTCAAATTGTGAGACTAATAGCCAAGGCTGCCTGTTGAATCACCCATCAAAGCAGCTAAGCCCTTTGAAGGCTTACTAAATGAAATAGACTGCTAGATCAGAGATTCAGTGACTTATTTCAATCATGTTGCGCTTGATGTTCGTTGATCAAATTCAAATGTGTAAAGTAGACATTTTAAACTTATCACCAAACTGCCAGTCAGGGGCACCACAATTTTTTTTCTTATTAGCACAGCTAGCACCCAGCTTCATGCATTGGTGCCAGCCATGGCTCAGTGGTAACACTCTGAGTCAGAAGGTGGTGTGTTCAAGTCCCATTCCAAAGCTTTTACTGCATAATCCAGATTGACACTTCAGTGCAGTACTGATGGAGAGCTGTGTTGTCAGAGGTGCAGTCTTTTGGGTGAGTTGTTAAATTGAGACCCTGTTATGTCCTCTCAGGTGGCCAAGATACTATTACTTGAGTTCTTCTGGCCAACTTTTAGAATTGGAAGCAGATTATCTGGTCACATTTGTGAGGCCTTGGGTGGAATTTTCCCAAATTTGCACTAAGTGCGGTAGCGGGCAGGTAAAAACAGCATGCTGCTCACTGATGGCGATGTCGCGTTTTCAAGCTGTATTGTCCCGAGCCCGCCTCATTATTTATGCACACCTGGGAAACACGCCATTTCCATGGTGGGTGGGCTCCTCATTCGCCCACTTGCCATCACCATGCCGTTGCATCATGCTGGGCGCCATTTTTAAAAGCCAGCCATAAGCACAGCGCTCATTGCTTCCAGGCCCAGAGACATGGCTCTCAAAGTCAAGAAGGCTGCAGCCCCCACTAGTTTAATGACAGGTCCCTGGATGCCATGGAGGCCTGCTGGGATGTCCTGTAACCCCGCTCTGCGGGCAGGGTGGGCAGCAATGTGACCAATCCAGCTTGAGAGGCAGTGACAGCAGTGGTCAGTGTCAACGCCCTTCAGAAGAGGACAGCCACCCAATGCCACAAGAGGATGAATGATCTCCTTCGTTCCACCAGGGTAAGTCACTCCTTTCATCACTCTCAACTCACACACTCACAAACCCAGCACACACCCACAGGGCCCTCACCGCCAGTTCAAGGGACATCACCATTCTCCCTTTTACACTCACCGTCATTGTCCTCATCCCATCCATGGCACCCCTCGCCACCCGCACAGGTCAGGCATACTTATCATCTGGCCCGGCAGGTGTCCTGCTTACACTTGCTCCATCTCTATCCGTGCAGGACAAGCTGGCACACAAGAAGATGGAGAGGTCACAGACAGGTGGCGGAATGCTCGAAATCAGGATCCTCACGGACTTTGAAAATAGAGGCATCCAGCTGGCTGGCGAGGATCTGGACCGGTTCTGTGCTGACGGTGAGGTCAGCGCTGCTCTAACAAGTGAGGATCCAGCAACATCCATCAGACAACCATGCCGCGAGTGATGTGTCCTCTTTCACAGGCCACTGCCATGCACTAATTATCTCCCCCTGCTTCCGTAGGCACATCTGCCAAACAGCTGGCAGAGTCCATGACCCAGGGCCTCCAATCAAGCCCCGAAGAAACCTCTGAAGAGGAATCTGGACCCACCTTCCCTGAAGTGTCGTCACAGCCCTCACCCGTGCCCTCCACCAGCGCAGAGGCACACACCTCGGTGGGACCTAGCTTTAGAGTAGCCCCGGGATCAGAATCTGGTTAGTACACCGCACTGTTTGCTCCACTGCAGGTGACAGTAGGAATTTTCCAGGTCTCCGGCACTTGAACGGCTGCTGGAGGCAAGAAATTTGCTGAGTCCAAGTCAGATGACAAGCCTCTGGATTCGGTCATGTCACAGTTGCTGGAGCTGCAATGGCAAGCTCGAGAACATCAGGAAAGGATGTCTGCTGCACTACCCAGATTGCAAGGCACAATAAAGGAGTCCATCCACCTTCAATCTGAGGCGATAGTGCTGGCATGTCAATGCACCAAGGTCAATACTGGTAGGAGGGCAGCTGCCATGGAAACCTTGGTCCAGGACATCACTCCTGTACTGCTGCGTGGGCTCAACTCCATCGCTGATGCCATAGTTGGCCTCAACATAGTTGTACGTGTGAGGGGTCCGGGCAGCTCCATCTTACTCCAACTACCTCTGCTCCTCAAGGAGTCAGTCTGGGGCCCCCAGCACCCACAGGGTGGAGGATCCGCATATGCCGACTTCGGGCCCATCCATCCAGGTGACTCCGAGAGTGTCCGGTCCATCCAACTCCCCTCTTTCTGTGACCTCAGTAGCTCTAGCTCCACAGGCCACGGAGGGTGTCACTGCCACACAGCAGGACCCTGATAGCAGGCCAGGGCCCTCCAAGTCTCAGCCCTTCAGAGGATGCTTGCCAAAATCATCACAGACAGGGTGTCACAGTCAACAGGCTGCCTCCACCTCCACTGTGAATGTTTGGGGAGCACCAAGACGTAGCAGGAGGGTTACGACAGTTAGGGAGAATTAATTGCATAGCCTGGGCATGGGTGTTAATACTTGTACATACTGTTCACTATTGTCAATAAACTCACAAGAATATCTCCCTGCCCATGGCTCTTTGTTCTGATGAGCAGTGTTCCTTGTCACTCAGATGTGAAACCTTTCTGCACAAGATAAAGGCAGGTGTCTCAGTCCAGGGCCTCTTCCTTGTGCTCTGTGCGGCCTTTAGACAAAAGAGATGGTCTGGTCTCACACTCCCTGGAGACTTTACTGATGCCTGCACCTCGGCGGCGCTTGTCATTGCTGCGAGAATGTAGTGGGAAGGTGCCACGGGATTCTCTTATGCTCTCTGTGTGCTCTCAGCAACTTTAAGGAGGGGCTGGACCCCATCTCATCAGCACCTGTGACCTGTGATGCTGTGCTCCAACTCCTGAAGGGCTCAGATGCTGAAGGCAGCCAAAGCATCAGATGCTCTTAAAGTTTCATAGCTGCGTCTCTATGATATGATCCTGATTGCGGAGCACATGCGAGCTGCCCTCGGCCAGACAGAAGTCAGACATTCTCAGAGGCAGTGTGAAGATTTATGGAGTATCCTCAATGTATGTCATCATCATCCTCCTGCAATCGACTATTAGTGCCTCCACAGCTCTCCATGACAGGGGCATTCTCACAGAGGGTATTCATACTGCCATGTGCCAGGCTGTAGTCAAACGTTCACAAAAGCGATGTGAGGAACTACGGGGCCACCTCACTGCATGTCATCATCATCCTCCACAAATCTAGCAGCTGTGAGGGCATCCCAAGCACACCTGACTCATCGAGACAGTGCGAGGGTCTGATCCCTATCATCATCGCCTCCGAGGGCCTCCTCAGCCTCATCCCCGTCGGCATCCTCCTTATTGGAGGAAACATGCAGTTCCTCCATCTCCTCCTCAGCCAGCTTGTCTCCCTGTTGGAGCACCAGGTTGTAAAGGGCACAGTAGACAATGAGGATGCATGACACCCTCTGCGGGTTGTATTGCAGGGCTCCACCAGACTGGTCCAGGCACAGGAAACTCATCTTCAGCATCCCAATGATCTGTTCCACCAAGTTGCGAGTTGCAGCACGAGCCTCTTAATACCATCGCTCTGGTGCAGTCTGAGGCTGCCACACGGGTTAATGAGCCATGGCCTCTGTGGGTAGCCCTTGTCCCTGAGGAGATACCCCTGCAGTTTCTGTGGACCCTGGAAGACTCCAGGAATTTGTGACCGACTGAGGATATAGGCATTGTGCACACTCCCTGCAAACTGTGCACACATCCGCGGGATGCGTTTCTGGTGGTTGCACACCAGCTTCACCTTCAATGAATGAAAGCCCTTCCAGTTGATGTAGTTCACCTTGTGTTGCGACCGAGATCGGCGCCACATGAGTGCAGTCAATTACACCCTGCACCTGTGGGAAACCACAGATCTGGATGAGTCCAATCGCTCTTGCATCCTGGCTGTCCTGGTTCTGGGTGAAATGTGTGCCCTCATGAAGATGGCATCCATGACCTTATGGATACATTTGTGGGTGGAGGCTTGAGAGATCCTACTGAGGTCACCTTTGGAGCCCTGGAAGGAGCCACTGGAATAGAAATTGAGCATCACGGTCACTTTCACAACCACTGGCAGTGGATGTCCTCCATGTCCCTGTGGCGCCAAATCCTGCAGTAACTGGCAGATGTGAGCGACCAGTTCCCTAGACATGCGCAGTCCTCAGCAACACTGGTTCTCAGTCATCTGCAAGAATGAAAGGCGGCCTCTATTGACCCGGGGTGTTGCTAGATGCTGGCCTGCGATAGCTCGCTGTGGCTCTTGGGCAGTGTGTGCAGAAGCCCCAGCTGCTCCTTCTTCCTGAAGTTGCTGCTCCTGCCTTTGCGCAGCCAGGAGCCTCAGAGGATGTCACCTCTGTCTTCTTCATGCTCTGTAGGCCATTAGGCATACAGCTCTTTCACCAGGCTCCATGATCCTGATGTACTCTTCCTGCAGGATGAAAGAGAGCTTAACGCTTCCTGGAGAGTGCTGGCCACCACTTGGATGGCCAGAGATTAGTGCGCTGCTGCCTTGTTAGCTTGAACCATGAGGGACACTGGTCCAAACTGGGATGCTGATGTTGCATCTCCAACAGTGACTGCTACATGGCCAGCTTTAGCGAGGAGAATATACGATGTGTGCAGTCCACTAAAGTGCTCAAGAACATACAGTCTGTGCCAGGGCTGGGCTGGGTGTTGTGGGGGGGGGGGGGGGGGGGGGGGGGGTGTTGGGGGGGTGGTGGGGGTGGGGGGGCGGTGGTGGTTAGGGTTAGGGTTGTGGAGAGGGGGGATGGGGCGACGCCAGGGTGGGGTGCTCAGGGGAAATTGGTGGCACTTTGATGCATCTGCATTGCTTGAGTGGGCAGATATGCGAGGAATGCTAGGAGCCCGAACCCAATCAGATCACTGTGGCTGCACCTGAATTGTCTCAGTTGGAGAGGAATGGTCACTTGCTACACATTTCACAAATACTTGGCCACGTCCCCCGCCCACCATAAACCCCCCCCACCCCATATGCATGTGCACTATATTCAATAGCAGGGCTGAGCTTGCAACACCCCCAACCCCAGTTTCCTCAGAGCCAGGGTTGCCCTTAACCACCCACTGCCTCAATGCCAAGGCTGCACTTGCCCCCTGCATCCTTTCACCATCAAACTCGCCTCAGAGGCAAGGCTACACTTGCCCCCTGCACCCTCTCACCCTCATAACTCACCTCAGAGGCAGGGCTGCACTTGTTCCTCCGCTCCCCCTCATTGTCACAAGTCGCCTCCGAAGCAAGATGGCACTTGCCCCCTTTTCCTCCTCACCATCAAAACACACCTCCGAGGCAGAGCGTCACTTAACTCCGACTGCCGGTGTCCCTGAAACCTGGAAACAAACAGGCAGCCCTGGTGAGCTCTGCAGAACATTGCTGTGCACTCACCTCCAGTTCACTCAAAGTGCAGGCTGCCAAGTGCATTTGTGCTGTTGTGGAACACATCGGCACGGACGATCCAGCGAGGGTGCAAGAGCCTGGAGGGATGACCTGATAATGATATGCTGATGTATTACAATGAGGTTCCTGACGACTGATGGTGGGAAATGTGACCCACCATCAGCGGACTGAGCAGACAATCGTGACCTGCTTTCTCACTGTCGTGAAACCGATCGCGCCATATTGTCCGCTCACGCCACCTATCACGCCCATCGCCAGGGGGCATGGAAAATTTCGCCCCTTGTGTGCAAATCAGCTGCTGCGTTTCCCAACAGTGGCTACCTGAAAAGGTGAAGCATTTTAGGACAGCATGAAAGGTGCTACAAAAATATAAGTTCCTTTCTTGTTTTACTGGCAATTAAGTTGTGTGCCCTTGATTTTTGTTCCATCAGTTTTAAAGTGTGGAAATGCACATGCTCATGAATCAGACACTCGCCCTAATTCCTAATATGCATTTGTGGAGTTCTGGCCAAAAGTCTTGAGAATGAAAACTTACACCATAACCTTTTATGATACAAACCACAGTGGATGAATAAAGGATCATAATTGCCCTTTTGGAGACAGTGTGCCTTCAGCCAGTCTTACAGCGCAGATGAAGAGGCCCAATATAAGGTGAGTTTAAAATTATTTTTATAAATCATGGAAATATACAAAAATGACCAGGGCTGCAGTTGCCCCAGGCATCTCCATGATCACGCACTCCTCCCACAACTTCCTCCCCCACCATCGTTTAGGAAGGCAAATGGATTGTTGGCATTTATTGCAAAGGGATTGGAATATAAAAGTACTGCAGCTGTCCACATCTGGAATACAGTTTACAGGTTTGGTCTCCTTATTTGAAAAAAGAGATATAATTGTGTTGAAGCAATTCAGAGAAGGTTCACTCGACTCATTTGTGGGATGAAAGGCTTATTAAATGAAGAAAGACTGAAAAGGTTGGGCCTGTACCCGTTGGGGTTTAGAAGAATGAGATGTGATCTTAGTAAAACATACAAGATCCTGAGTGGACTGGATAGATTGGATACCAGGAAGATGTAGGGGAGATGAACTAGGGTCACAGTTTAAGAATAAGAGGTCTTTCTTTCATGACAGAGATCAGGAGATTTTTTTTTTCTCTCAGAAGGTTGGAATTTTCTTCCTCAGAAAGCAGTGAAGGCTGGGTCATTGAATTTATTCAAGGCTGAGTTAGATAGATTTTGATACACAAGGGAGTCAAGGGTTATGGGGGGGTGCGGGGCCAGGCAGAAAAGTGGAGTCAAGACCTCAGCCACGTCAGCCATGATCTTATCGAATGGCAGAGCAGGCTTGAAGGACTGAATGGCCTACTCCTGTTTCTAAATCCTATGTTCTGAAGTCCTATGCTTCCACCACCATCAAAGTCTTACTTTGCTGCTAGCACAGCAGCTTCCTGATATTGGTTAGCAGCACCAGAGTGTTCTCTTGCTATTTGCAACTAGTCAATTCTATTTAGTGAGGCTCAGGCCTTGAAATATCTATCTAACTAAAGTCAGAGAATCATCATCAAAGGCCTCTCTTCCCATTCCTGCACAGTTAACCTCAGGCATCCCCCAAAGGTCTATCCTTCAACCTCACCTATTTCTCAGCCAAATTTTGCTCATCAGTGACATCATCCAAAAATACAAGGTTAGATTCCACATGTTGATGATCGCACTGACCACCTCACCACACTTCTCTCGACCTCTCCACTGTCTCTAAATTGTCAGATTGCTTAGCTGACATTCAGTTTTGGATGAGCAGAAATTTCCTCCAATTGAATTTTGGGAATACTAGCCATTGTCTTCATTCCCCACCACACCCTTCACTCCCTCGATACCATTCCATCCTTCTCAATGGCAACTGTTTGAGACTGAACCATGCTGTTCTCGGTCTCGCTGTCATAATTGATCCCAAGATAAACTTGCAACCACATATCCATGCAGTTACCAAGGCTGCCTATTTGCATCTCCATAACATTGCTCATCTCTGCCCTTGCCACAGCTCTTCTGCTGCTCAAACCCTCATTCATGCTTTTGTTACCACCACACTGTTCTAGCACACTCTTAGCCAGCCTTGCACATTCCAGTCTCTGATGCCTGTGCCCTAACTCGCACCAAATCCCATTCCCCAATCAGCCCTGTGACCTACACAAGCTCCCAGTACACCTCAATTTTAAAATGCTCATCCTTGTTTTCAAATCCCTCCATGACTTTGCCCCTCCCTATCTTTGGAATCTCCTCCAAGCCCCCAACCTACAAGATATCCAAGCTCCTCTAACTACAGCCTCTCGGGCATCCTCGATTATAACTGCTCCACCATACGTGGCCACGCCTTCAGCTGCCTAGGCCATAAGCTCCAGAACGCCCTACCTAAATCTCTCCACTCTCTACCTTGCTATCGTCCTTTAAGACACTCCTTAAAACCTACCTCTTTGATCAAGCTTTTGGTCCTCTGCCTTAATACCTCTTCGTGTGGCTCGGTGTCATATTTTATTTTAAGCTGTTTCTGAAATTCCCTGGGACGTTTTATTACATTGAAGAACTGTACAAATATGTTGTTGTTGTTGAAATGGCTCTGTGCCCCTGGTGGGCAGTTGGTACACTCCACCAGATGGCACCCAAACTTAAAATGAATGCCTGCTCCCAAAAAGACATTCAAATTCAATTCACAATGCTGGCTCCTAGCTGGCGGTGCTGCTAAATAAAAGATCTTCACAGCAGCAGGAAGCCCCAAATCATGTGGGAAAGAAGTTAGCAAGAGGAAAATAAGTATACTTGTTTGTCAGATAATCAAAAAGTGATATGTACTTCACAGCACCCTTCTCCCCTGCCTTCAATTTATTGACAAAATGTTTTCTATAGAGAAAATTTGCTATTCATGCTGAAATGACTTCATTTTCTTCCTAGGACACATATGTGAGCAGATTTTACAAATGAGCACTCTCAGTGCTCAACTACGAGTGACAGAAGTGCATATCAGGAACTTCAGCTGAGGTCAGTGTAACCCAGATGATTCCCAGTCCATTACATTAAATAGACAGACAATTGTGTGTGGCCCAATGACCTCCTTATGTAGATTCTGGCATTTACTCCAACTGCACAAAGCTCTGCAGTAGGAGTATTAATTCATAAAATCTAACCTCCTGTTCTTAATAGAATGAGCTGTCAGTCTAATAATGCATCAATGCTCTCTTGAAAATCTCTCAATTTGCAATTTTAACAGAGAAACTAACACAGGGTCAGATTTTCATGGAATCAGGGAGGCTCCGTAGTGGTGTGAAAATGGCAGCCAGGATCTGATTCCAGGATTCCCAATCCCATTCTTAGGGTTTCCAATTTTCACCAATGCTGTTTAAGGGTTCATTCTGGGTTCAGGTCACAAGCCTACACCCTGCAGTCCTGGCCTGGCCGGCTCCATGCAGGGATAGGCGTGTCCTAGTCCTCCACAATTTTCATGGAGTTGGGTCAGCTTTTAAAGGACTCATGGTTCACGTCAACTCAGAGATGTCATGAACCAAAGTCTGGATGGGGGAACCTTTTAAAAGGTAAGTTCAAAAGGTCTCCCCATGCCCCCAGACCAAGCTATGCACCCCCCCACCCCACCATACCCAGTTCCCCATGGCCCCACGTACTCTCCATGCCAAGCTATGTCCCCTCCATCCAACTCCCCATGGTCCATGTCAAGTTATGGCACTTCCATGCACATTCATCCACAGGGACAAAGTCCCAAAGCACTGAGGTGGACCTTTCACATAGCCCGCCTCAACACCCAGGAGCCCCTGTGGCTGCTCCCAAACTTTTTCTGGAGCAAGCAGCCCAACTCCTGTTAGCATCCACCCTCCAGGAATGAAAACACACTTTGCGGGTACTTTCTCCCGACGCAGGCTGGGAAATTTCTCAACTCCCGCTACCCACCTCAAAGATTAAAATCCGGCCTGCCCACTCTATTTAGACAGGTTACAGCTCCCTGTAATTACTGCACAGAAGAACTGGACTGAACTGCAAAACATAATTGCATGCTTATATTGCATTGTGATAGTAATAGTTTCACCCCACTAAAGCCTAAGCCATGGTTCATCAGTGAAGAAGATGAGACTATTCTGACACAGAATTCTCGCAGTGGTCATGTTTTTCTGGTCTTTGGTCAAAACTTCAGCAGAGACTATGCAACCTCACTTATTTCTAAACTCAGGATTAAGGAATCTGTCATATCTGTAAAGAAAAAAAGCCATTTTCTTTTCAGTAGATTTGTAATTTAAATATTTCATCTTTTAACAAAACCCTACTTTGACAATAATGCTGGTGTGTTGTCTAAAAAGCATCCAGAAATGATACAGGTAAACTTTCAGTTGTTGACCGTGCACCAGATATTATGACCCTCTAAGTTCCACAAAATGAAACTTTGGTGTACTACAGGGAATGGGTTGGCAGCTTGGCAGGTTCTACTGTGCTGAGGGATGGAAGTATCATGCAACTGTAACTCCAGGGTGACTTGTTCCTCATCTTCCTCGTCACCACCATCATCTTCCTCCTCCTCTGCCATCTGTTTTTGTGGTGTATCTGGAGTAGGGGAGGTGAGAATGCAAGGATGAGTGTGCCTTACTCCCTTGGGAGGAAGGAGACAGAGAAGGAGATAGAAAGGTTGTGCTTGTGCAATGCTCTACAAGATGAATGCACAGGTGGTCAGTCAGTACGTGCTCCGATAAGATGATGCTGATGTCTCTATCTCCCAGGGCAAGAGAGAGAAAAATGAAAGGGCCAAACAGTGTTTCTGCCTCACCTTTATGTCAGCAGTGTTTGGCTTTACACCCGTTTTAAACTAATGGAAATATAACCTGTCAGTCATGACTCAGTTTGTAGCAACTCTCACCTCTGAGTCAAAAGGTCATTGGTTTAGTCTCAACCTGAGACCTGAGCACAAAAATCTAGGCTGTCCCTCAAGTGCAGCACTCGGGGAGCCCTACACTGGCCGAGATGCCATCTTTTGGATAAGATATTAGATTGAGGCCCCATCTTCCTTCTCAGATGGATGTAAAACATCCCATGGCACTATTTTGAAGAAGAGCAGGACAGCTATCCTCAATATCCTGATCAATATTTATCCCTTAATGAACTTCAGTAAAACAGATTATTTACCATTGCCACTGGGTCAAAATCCTGGAACTCCCTCCGTTGGTCTAGGGGTATGATTCTTGCTTCAGGATTTTCATTGCGTGGGCATGCAAGCAGCACAGGGATCAAATCTTGGACAAGCCCTTCTGTCTCTGTACAGACACAATGGGCCAAAAGGCCTTCTCCTGTGCTGTTACAATTCTGTATTCCTACATCACATGGACTGTAGTGGTTCAAGAGGGTGGCTCATCACCAGTTCTCAAGAATAATTAGAGATGGGCAATAAATGCTGGTCTAACCATTGACACTCATATCCCAAGGATGAATAACAATGAACATTACTTTTACAACTGCGGTGCGTGAAATTGGCTGCTCCATTTCCCATGGTTCAACAATGAATACACCTCAGAAGTTCTTCATTGACAATAAATTGCACTGGAACGTCCTCAGGTCATGAAAGATGCTATATAAATGCAATCCTTTCTTTTCCTCTTCAATACATGAGCCAAGATATATATGGGAGTGGCCAAACTGCAGTTCCCAAGCCACGTACGGATCTTTGACACACAGCAGCTCATTCCTTGTGCTGTGAAACGGGTTAAATCGTGCATTGGAAGGAGATATAAACAGCTGGGTGCAGCTTCAGCTTTATAGAAGGAGAGAACCGGAAAGCAGGCAGCAGTACTGAGAGGAGGGAAGGAGGAGGATTAAGATCAGTGGCAGAGTTTTATGCCCCGCCGGCAGGCATGCGCCTGACCTGATCAGGCGTAAAATTGTGCGAGATGATGTTGGGCGAGCATCCCCACATCATCGCACAATCGCGCTATATTTCGCTCGGTAGGCATGCATGGCAGTTGAAAGCATGCCCACCGACAATTAAGCAGGCAAGTAAGCCTATTAATAGAATGATTGAACGCAATTTTTCGTGGCCCATCCAACCTTATGGTTGGTGGATGAGCCAATCGGCCATGTGGCCTTTACATTTTTCATGAAACCTCATCCAAGGGCAGGATGAAATCTCCGTTAGGAAATAAAATTAAAATAAATGTTGGGGGACAGCATTTTTATGAGGTATGCTTTCAGGTGCTTGATTGTGCTGCATGGGCATATATTTCTGCTTTTTTCTGCTTTATTTTGTTATTTGCGGGTCTGTAGCTCTCTGAGGCAGCTGTCTGCCTTCAGGGGGCTCTCTCGCAGCGCTCTCCAGTGCCCACAGTGACGTCGTCACCCGCCCCGGCAGTGCTGAGCCTTTCAGAGCATGTTTCTCGCTGGTTGGCCGTTAACTGGCCAGCCAGCGTGAAATTACAGCCAGGGCCAATCGCGGTCGGGGGTCCATTTCCTAGCAGCTCCTGAGCCCGCCGATCGCTCGCGCCCAATGAGGGTAAAATTCAGGCCCAAAATTAGTTCCAGAACTGTCGCAAGATTTCTTTTGTAGTTTCCCACTGGTCCTACATAGGGCTGCGTGACCCTTAGTGCCATTTTCTCTGGCCCCCTAACCCACCCTGGGTCTTGCTGCTGACCCTCCAACTTGCGGCTTCTGCCTGGAAAGGGAGGAAACAGTTTAATGCAGAACAGGATTGTAAGAATCTACTGTATTGGGACACAGGTACTCTGATTAAAATTTTTTCTTCACCGGTGGTTACCGCTTTATTTCAGGTTAAATAATTTTTTTTTTTTAACCTCTTTACTGATTAACCACATTGGAAGAGCAAGGCTGCAAAAGTCAGTTAAGCAGTGAGCTTGTGGTAGCTCTGATGTCAGTGAAGCAGATTTATTTTTGACACAATCTGCAGTGTGTGAAGGAAGCCTGGAAGATAAGGGAGGAAAAAAACTATGTGAAGGAAGCCTAGAAGATTAAAGAGGAAAAAACTGAAGGCTTCCTCACAAAAGTGTGCACAATAGTAATAAAAATGCGCCTGTAAACGTTGTCCCTGTCTTGCAGCTCTTGAATGTTTGAAGATTATCATATGTGGCTCTAAGGTTCATAATATTTGGCCATCCCTGACATATACAAATGAGAATAGCTAGGGAATGACAGTGAATCTTTTGCTAGATTGTGCTGCATGGGCATATATTTCTGCTTTTTTCTGCTTTATTTTGTTATTTGCGGGTCTGTAGCTCTCTGAGGCAGCTGTCTGCCTTCAGGGGGCTCTCTCGCAGCGCTCTCCAGTGCCCACAGTGACGTCGTCACCCGCCCCGGCAGTGCTGAGCCTTTCAGAGCATGTTTCTCGCTGGTTGGCCGTTAACTGGCCAGCCAGCGTGAAATTACAGCCAGGGCCAATCGCGGTCGGGGGTCCATTTCCTAGCAGCTCCTGAGCCCGCCGATCGCTCGCGCCCAATGAGGGTAAAATTCAGGCCCAAAATTAGTTCCAGAACTAAATTAGTTCCATGCAGCACAATCAAGCACCTGAAAGCATACCTCATAAAAATGCAAAAAGTGACCAGCAGTGGATATACAATTGTTTTTTAAAAGTGCAACAAGCAATGTACATTATATCTAGGAAATTGGGCTATTTATTTGTGAATGTGGATAAAACTGAGCAAGGTTCTGATGGTTCTTCCCCCAGCCACCGTATATATAAACAGCTGAATGGTTACTTGAAGGAGGTATTAGGAGACCACTGGTGTCTATGGAACATAGCCTCAGAAAAACTTACACCTGCAAAACAGCAGAGGAGAAAAATGCAGATGAAGTTTTGTCCCAGAAAGGAGCATTCCGGTGGAATGCATAAACTGTCAAGTTACACTGTTCTGCAAGGCTGATGCCATAAAACATTTCATGAAATCTCAATGTCATGTAGCAGTTGATCAGAATTCCACAGCAACAGAAAGATGACTTTCTATTCATGCATGGTATGCCAATCAAGGAGGTTGGCTCCTCAGCCTCTCATCCTGGGCAGTGCTTTAGTGCTTATCCATTTGCAGTAAAAGCTGTTAACGATTGGTAAAATTTCTTCAATATGCTGAGCAAAAGGAACTATTCTCTTTCTCTCTCTGTAAGCGGCCTAGAACTTTTCTGTGCCAATTTCATCAACTAATTATGGTGCAAAGTCAAGCTGTTGTTTGTTTGTTAGAAACCTAATTGGCTGTGAAAAAGCAGAACCTGATTTTTGCGATTCATAAACACGTCATCTACGTGCCAAGTGCCATCTTTACTTGGCACAGAAGCTTCAGGATCTTTGAATACAAAGGCAATGCCATCCTTTTTAGACACCAGCACTCCCGACAACACTCTTTGTCCTCACTAAGAAATGCCAGCACTTGTCAGACGCACAAAACACAGCACCCCTTGCTGTAAATCTGTAACTGCACTATTTAACTAATTCTGTACATGCTTCACAGTTAATGCATTTATGAACAATTACGGTTGAAAAGCAACAACAGCTGCAAATTGTTTGGAATTGTGCCAACCGCAGACTGCAGAGGCTTAAACCTTAAATCAAGAGTTAATTCAGTTTCAAACTGTAATTATTCAGAAATAAGCGATCTGCTTGTGCGAATGTTGCTGGTAATTGGATATTGATAATGATATGTCACATGAACTTTTCCCTGTGCTCTTTGAATGTATGAGTCTATTCAATACCTTGTTTTGTTCATGGGAAGACACTTTGACAGATGTGTATTAATTACCGGTAATGCAAGTAACTGCCTTGGGCTGTGTTTTTTTCTCCTCTGGTAACATAATATAATGGAGCTGTTATGCTACAAACTGCGTCCTTTTACAGTAGCTCATGACAAATAAGTTGGGTAACTGTGCATGTTCTCTCTTTTTCTATCTATGAATATTAAGTGTAGTGCTTTCTTTTTTACTGAAGAAAACCATACCTTAGCTGAAAGTTTTTGATGCTTTAGCAAACATGTCGTTTTACTTTAGGATGGATACCTGTGATGTAATGAGACATCAAAAATCTCCTTAAATAGTCGAAAAAGGCAAACCCTATCAATCTACATTATCCCCATCATCATAGTTTACCATTATTATTAAAGAAAGAATTATTACAAGGAAAATGGATGATAGGATCATTATCTATGTCACTGTAATTATATCCACCTTGCAAGAGTGTGAGTTACCATTGTGTCTGTGGAGGGAAAAGTCTTGTAAGCAAAGGACATCATGGGCAGAATTTGTCCACGCCCATTGGCATCTGGCATCATGGCCAAAAATCAGTTTCACGACATCGTGAAACCGGTTTGTGATTGTCCGCTCCGCCCATTAATGGTGGGCCGAGTTTCCTACTGCCACCGTCCGGAACTTCATTTTAATACATCTGCATAAGCCAGAATCATCCCCCTACGTCAAATTTACCGCCCACATTGGCGGGAAAGCATGCCAGTGCAGGACACATCATGGCAAGTGTGATGTGCAGAAGTCAGGGCTTACCATCAGGGCCTTGCTCACATCACGAACATCAGAGGAGCAGAAGATGCTGGCGCCCTATAGCAACCAGGCCTTGGAGGAACATGCATCATACGCCAGGAGGTTTCTCATGGACATGGCTTTGCCATGAAGCAGCTCAAGGAAAGTGGAAGGTCATCGTTGAGGACCTGCTTCAGGATATCTGTGTCTTGGCCGTGGTCGGCAACGGATGATCATCAAGGGGGTGGAGAGCAAGATCCAGCTGTGAGTGAGAGAGGGAGGTGGGAGAGGAAGGTGTAGTGGGCATGGGGGGTGGGTAAGGTTGGGAGCTGGGGAAATTATGGTGTCATGGGGTGAGGTTGCGGGGGGGAGGCGGTACAAAGGAGGAGAGTGTAACGGGGGAGAATACAGCAACTGGGGAGGTGGGTGTAGGGGGAAGGAAGGTGTAAGAGAAGGAGTTCTGAGAGGGCCAGGGCTTCAAGGGGAGGTAGTAGTCCAGGGGGAGGGAGGAGTCTGGGAGGAGGAAGGAGTCCGGGGGGAGGAAGGAGTCCAGAGGGAGGAAGGCCCAGAGGAAAGAAGGAGTCTGTGGGGGAGAAAGGAGTCTTGGGGGGTGGGGGGGTGGTAAAGGGTAAGAACTGGGGAAGGAGTAAGGGTGGAGGAAGGAGTAAGGATGGGAGTAGGAGTAAGGATGGAGGAAGGAATAAGGTGGAGGTAAGAGTAAGGGTGGAGGAAGGAGTAAGTGGGGGAAAGAATAAGGGGAAGGATTAAGGATGGAGGAAGATGTAAGGAGGAGTGAAGGAGTAAGGGTGGAGGAAGGAGTAAGGATGGAGGAAGGAGTAGGAAGGGGGCAAGAAGTAAGGAGGGGGGAAAGGGGTAAGGGAGAAGAAGGAGTATGGGTGGAGGAAGGAGTAAGGGGGTTGAAGGAATAAGGGTGGAGGAAGAAGTAACTGGGGGAAGGAGTAAGGATGGAGGAAGGTATAAGGAGGGGGTCAAGGAGTAAGGAGGGGGGGAGGAGTAAGGGAGAGGAAGGAGTACAGGTGGAGGAAGGAGTGTGGGGTGGGGGTTGATGTCCAGGTGAATGTGCAAGGGAGGGGTCCGTGGAGTCATTGATGCCTCCTGGGAAGCGAAATGAGGCCGGGCATTGTAGAAGGGAATGGTGAGAATGAGAGAGGGCAGAGTGAGCCGGTAGGGTGGGAGGGTGAGGGTGCAAAAGAAGCGGAAGAAGCAACAGCGAGTGTGGTTGGTGGGTGCTCAGAGGCAGACACGGACACTGGGGGTGGGAAGGTGAAGGTCAGGGAGGTCGATGTGGATGGGGCTGGGATTTTCGGGAAGGTAGGGAATGTGCACGTTCACCTGGACATCACCAAAGGAAAAGGGCTCTGGCTGGTAGGTGACGGTGGGGAGGTGGAATGTAATGCCAGGGGATGGATTTGACAGTGATGGGGAAATGACATGGGTGACTGGGGGAGGGGAATGGGCAGGCGAGCTGAAGACAAATGTATTCAGCGCCATGCATCTAAAATCGAAAGTGAATGGAGACTCGTGTTGGACGGGCACAGGTGCTGCATGAGAGTGTGATCATTGGGTGGGCAGAGATGCAGGTCAGCTCAGATGGACAACTGAAAGAGAACCTCAGTAGGCAGCACTGAAAATGTTCAGGACATTGAGATGAGTGTGATGGAGGAAGGATCCACGTGCGTGTGACGATGCTTGCACAAGGCACACACTTCCCCCTCCAGAATCACTCGTGGGCCAGCTGCATGCAGCCAAACTACTAGTGGGGGAGGAGGATACAGCGGGAGGACTCGCAAAGCCTGTCAATGAAGCTGAAAGACAACATTACACATTATTCAGTGAAAGTGAATATATTTCAGACTATAAAGTGACAAAACGTGTTCACTCGTGCAGCCAATTGTGATCAGAATTTCTTAACTTTTCTGGGCCTAACACTTCTAGGTGCTGCCCTGACATCCGCAGCAGGGGTGGAGACAGCCTGTGCAATGATTGGCCCTGTTGCCTCTGATGACTTTGGCCTGCATCCTCTGGAAAGTCGAGGCCTTGAAGGCCCCAGCTTGCTTTGGCTGTCCCACTGTGGGCCAGCTGCTCCCTCTGTGGTGATGGAAAATGAGGTTGAAGGGGTCACAGACGAAGGGGGCTTGGAGGGAGAGGACAGCCTCTGAGATTCCTGAGTGGATGACCCAGGGCTGTCCAGCTGCCGCTCCTCCTCCCTTCGGGTGCCCGAGGGCCCCGGCCAGACTCCTTGAGGGGAAGGAACACTTGGATGGGCATTGAGATGCCCCTTTTCCCTCTTGTGTTGCCCTTGCAGGAACTCACCCATGGCTACCACAATAAAGTGCAGGTCTGCACACATCTCCGCATTCTACTGGACCAGGGTCTCCATGGCATTTGCCATCCTTCCAATGGGTCCTCCATACGTGCACATGTGGGCACTACTTAATCAGAGAGCAGGCAGATGCACTCTTCCAACTTGCGTGCCACTCTGTTGAGGTCTTCCAGCAGCTCTGCGTGATGTTCCCCCACCTTCTGCTGACTCTCCACGATAAGTTGGAAGGCCAAATCCACAGGCTCGTTATCTGACTCGGACCTCACAGATGCCTCTTCCCCAGCAGTCCTCCGGGTGCTGGGGAGCTTGGCTGAACCTGCCTCCTCCTGCTGCAGACACGTGTCCATGCGCTGCCCACTAGATTGTGAACCTGAGCCTGCTCTAGATCTAGGTCACACCGAGGTATGTGTCTCTGCGCTGGTGAAAGATATGGGTAAGCGCTGTGACAGGTCTTCCAGGCTGCTTATTTTCAGCTCTTCAATGGAGTAGGTTTCCTCTTGGCTGGAGGTGAGGGTCTGGATGGAGCTGAGAGACTGGCTGGCTGAGAGTGTCAGTCACTTGGCAGAGCTCCTTGTGAATCAAAGTAGAGATGATTAGTGCATGGCAGCAGAGTCAAAAGCAGGAGAGAGAGCTCTCACATTCACGTTGAAAGATAGATGACGTGGTGCAGGATCCTCACATGGGTGTTCACTGCCGACCTCAACATCACCTCAGGCACGGTCCACATCTGCACCAGTCAGCGCAATGGCACCCCCCTCAAAGTGAGTGAGGGACCTAATGTGTGCCACTCCACCCCAGTCTGGGACCTCTCCATGCTGTTGTCAGCCAGCTTCTCCTGCATGAAAACAGATGGAGAGAGTGTGAGCAGGACATGGAATGTTTGTGTGATGAGTGGAGCCATGGGTGGGATGAGGGCACGAGCTCCAGAAGATATGAGCCTGTTGGAGATGTGAGGGTGTGTGTGAAAGTTAGCGGTGTTGTCCCTGGAGGTGTGCGACTCCTGTGTGTGAGTGATGAGAAGGGCGACTTACCCTGGTCGAATGGTGAGACCCCTTCAGTGCTGGGTAGCTATCCCCTTTTGCAGGGCATTGGCACTGACCAGAGCCACCACCTCCCATGCTGGATTGGTGACCTTGCTTGCTGGCCTTCGCCCAGAGCAAGGTTGGAGGACTTTACAATGCACCTCCACTGCGTCCAAAAGACGCTCGAGGGACGAGTCACTGAATCAGGGGCTACAGTCTTCTTTCCTTTCAGGACCATATCTTCTGTGCAGCAGTCCTGGGCTGGAAGCACTGGGAGGTGTACGTGCAGCTGCACTTTAAATATGGCTTCCAGCGTGAGGAAGCGGCAAGGTGACGGCATGGCAGGTGAAACAGTGGCCGCCCGCCAGCGAAATGGCATGCTTCCTGGGAATGCATAATTAATGAGAGCGGATTGGGACGATATGATGTGAAAAGCCGCCATTGCAGCCGGCAGATAAAACATTCTTTTTCCCGCCCGCTACCACACTTGGTGCAAATCTGGGATGATTCCGCCCTATGAAAAAGTGTAGGCTGAGAATCAGTGCTGAGAAGTGGAAGCAGTGGTGTGGAACTAAACAGAAGTTTTTCTGACCTCTGATTGGTGACCATGCTGATGTATTCATTAAAAAAACAATAATTGGAGCAAAGGACTTGAGGGGAAATTTGATTGAGGTGTGCAATATTAACACATGTTTAGACAAAGCAGACAAGAAAAAACTATTCCCATTAGCTGACGGTCCAGCATTACGGAACACAGACTTAAGAGATGTGAGGAAGAACTACTTTACGCAGCGAGCGGTAATGACCTGGAACTCATTGCCCACGAGGATGGTGGAAGTAGAGACAATCAATAATTTAAAACGAAACTGGATGGGCATTTGACGGAAATAAACTTGCAGGACCATGGTGATTGAGCAGGGAATGGTTGGGTTGCTCCATGGGAAGTTTGATGGGTCAAATGGCCTCCTTCTGTGCTGTAAATGACTCTATAAGTTGTGATGGTGTAAATCTGATGAATCAAAACTCTTCACCCTGTTAAAATGGGTTAACACTCCCGGCAAGAGAAATGTTTCATTTGAAACATGAACCTTCTTTTCTCTCTCAGACACTGATGCCTGTTGTGACTTTCTACTTTCGTTTCACTTAATAAATGCATTAAGTTATATTGAGAAATTTAAACTAAGAAATGAAACCTATTCAGCATTTAGATTGCAATGCTTCAGAGTCATTCCGAGGCTTTAATCTTCTTCAGACAGTGACCTCTATCAAATAAGTGGTACTCTCAAATGGAACCCTGGGATACTTTGAGATCTGGCATAAGGACATTTGGTGAGGATACAATGAGACTTGACTGTAATATCTTCCCTGGTTCAATAACCTGCTGGTATTCACAGTCTAGGCTCAGACATAAGAACATAAGAAAAAGGAGCAGGAATAGATCAATTGGCCCTTCAAGTCTACCCTGCCATTCAATAAAACCATGGCTTATCTTCTGTCTCAGCTCCACCTTTCCACATTACCCCCTTATCCCTTGATTCCCTTAGTATCCAAAAATCTTTCTATCTCTGTTTTGAATATACTCAATAACTGAACACCCACAGCCCTCTGAAGTAAAGGATTCATTCACACATAAAGGATGGCCACACAAGTGAGGACTTAGAGAACATCCCACGCATTCATAACGCAGCAGAGGCAAGCAGCTTCAGGAGATGAAAAGATATTATTACTCCAAAAAGCCCTTCACCAGTTTTTTTTTAAATATAAATTTAACTTCCTAATCTGTTCACACATTCCTAATAAGTATGGTACCAACCTTTTACTGCACAGGATATCAACAAAAATTCCATCATGATAACGGTAAAAATGCGAAATAAATGTTCTGTATATTGCAAATTTCTCTTTCATTGAAACTGGGAGTGGACACTGAGCTTGGATAGTATCAGATGAAATGCACTGTGATGAAGTGATAGCTGCTCAGAGCGGCTTCTTTACTGGCCTCACTTACAAACTCACTCTCTCGGCTGTTCTTTGCTGGTTCAGAGGCTTCTGCTGATTTGTAAAATCCAAATGAATTGTGATCAACCACAGATGTCTAAACCAGGATCAGAACTTCTGAAGGAAGAGCAACAACTACTGCAGCTCTGTATCACAGTTAAAAGATTTCATGTGCCTCATTCCCTGCATCATCTCCTTGTTTGAGGCGCATTAGCAACGCTATATGAAGAAACATGTATATTTTTAAAGAAAAAATAAAACAGTACAATCATTTGTGTCATAGATCCACAGTATTCTGTCTTTTAATGGCAATGTACTGTTGTCTCCTGCTAAAATATGAAGGCATTTACAATAAATTTAACGTTAACAGTTATGTCAACTAGGATTAATATTTTTAATTATTTTCCTTTTAGTTTTTAATATTCGTTGTATGCTTTTTAAATCTCCACATGACAAGCCCTATTCCACAGCCCAGGAATTGGTACATGAGAATTGTAGGAACCCTTAAATTCCAACTGATTTTCATTAACATATTCAAATTTCGTTTCTTGGGCGATGAATCAATTAAGTCTGATTTTGTCCTGAATTTTAGAAAAAGTATGCTAAAACCTCCCATAGTTTTCCTAAATCATAGGTCTGGAGATGCACAAGAACTGAATATGACTATAGAGATGTCAGTGATTGATACAGTACATACTCTCATTACAACATATCATTCATAGCATATCCTTCAGTTATTTTTAGCATCAAGCATTTCATATTTCAGCCAAACTTTTAAAAATATTTGAGCTTCATGATGGTACTTCAACTGTTAACATTAACGGTTGCATTTTGCAGCACACAACCCATTGACAAATACTGCAAATTTGCCTTATAGTTAAGACGTTTGGGTAGCAATTTGACATTATGGAAACTTAAATTACATTACTTTTAGAACTACCGTTAAGGCCCATAATTTGGAGTTTGTAAACTGAGTAATTAATTGCTGATAGTGCCCTGTTGGACTTTTGCTTGTTTCCTTGAGATTTAACATGTTCAAAACAAAAGCTGACTAAACGTTTCAGAATTTAACCTGATTTCTTGGGTTTGAATTTCCTCCTGATTTTGATGCTAAAAGTAAAAAGTGAACCTCCATGCCACCAGCCCTCACCCACCATTCAGTAAAAGACAGAGCTTAAATTGTCAATAAAGGCCATCTTTTTAATAAAGATCTGTTCTCATAGACTATGGGCAGAGTTTTCCCAAATTTGTACTAAGTGCGGTAGGAGGCAAGTAAAATGACCTTTTACCCGCCGGCCGCGTCACACCGTTTCGTCCCGAACCCGCCTCATTATTTACGCACTCTCATGGCTGGCAGACTCGCATTCACCTGCCCACCATCACCCAGCCGCTGCATCATGCCAAGCGCCATGTTCAAAGTCAAGCCGCATGCACACATCTCAGTGCTTCCAGCTCACCACCGCTGCAAGGAAGACATGGCCCTGAAACTGCAGCACCCGGGTTCAGCAACATGCCTCTCGAGCGACTTTTGGATGTCGTAGGGGCCCTTTGGGATGTCCTACTCCTCGCTCTCAGCAGCAGGATGGGCAGCAACAGCACTAATCTGGCTTGGGAAGCGGTGGCAGCTTCCACCCAGTGAAAGAGGACAGCCACTCAGTGTCGCAAGAGGATGAATGATTCCTCTGTTCCACCAGGGTAAGTCACTCATGTCTTCACTCAACTCACACACTCACAAACCCATCACAAACCCACAGGGTCGGCACTCACTGCTGGTTCAAGGGACATCACCATTCATTCATCCACACTCACAGTCATTGACCCAATCCCATCCATGGGACCACTCAACACCCATACATGCCAGGCATACTTGTCATCTGGCCTGGCAGGTGTACTACTTACACTTTCTCCATCTCTATATGTACAGGACAAGCTGGCATACAACAAGAGAGAGAGGTCACAGACTGGTGGTGGAATGCCTGAAGTCAAGGTCCTCATGGACTTTGAAAACAGAGCCATCCAGCTGGCTGGTGAGGATCTGGACCGATCCTGTGCTGCCGGTGAGGTCGGCGCTGCTCTACCAAGTGAGAATCCAGCAGTGCAACATCCATCAGATGACCATGCCATGAGTGATGTGCCCTCTTTCATAGGACAAAACATCAGATGCTTCTAAAATTTCAGCGCTGCGTCTCTAATGATATGACCTTGATCACAGAGCGCAAAGCGAGCTATCCTCAGACATTCTCAGAGGCTATGGGAAGATTTATGGTGTGTCCTCAATGCAAGTCCTCATCATCCTCTCGCAATCGGGCAGCTATTAGGGGCTCCACCTCATCTCCACGACAGGAGCATTTTCACACAGAGTATTCGCGCTGCCATAAGCCAGACTGGATTCAAACTTTCACAAATGCAATGTGAGGAACTATGAGGTCACCTCACTGCATGTCACCATCTTCCTCCACAAATCTAGCAGCTGGGAGGGTCTCCCAATGCACCTGCCTCGTCTAGCCAGTGCAAGGGCCTTATCACACTGAGGGTACCTTTCATCCTGTTGTGTGGCACTACCACTGTGCTAAATGGGATAGATTGCGAACAGATCTAGCAACTCAAGGCTGGGCATTCTTGAGATGCTGTGGGCCATCAGCAGCAGCAGAATTGTACTCAAACACAATCTGTAACCTCATGGCCCAGCATATCCCCAACTCTATCATTCCCATTGAGCCAGGTGATTAATTCTATTCAATGAAGAGTGCAGGAGGGCATGCCAGGAGCAGCACCAGGCATACCTAAAAATGAGGTGTCAACCTGATGAAGCTATAAAACAGGACTACTTGCGTGCCAAACAGTATAAGCAGCAAGTGATAGACAGAGCTAAGTGATCTCACAACCAATGAATCAGATCCAAGCTCTGCAATCCTGCCACATCCAGTCGTGAATGGTGGTGGACAATTAAGCAACTCACCGGAGGAGATGGTTCCACAAATATCCCTATCCTCAATGATGCAGGAGCCCAGCACAGCATATCAGTGAAAAAGATAAGGCTGCAGCATTCGCAACAATCTTCAGCCAGAAGTGCCGAGTGGATGATCCATCTCGGCCTCCTCTGGAGGTCCCCAGCATCACAGATGCCAGTCTTCAGCCAATTCAATTCACTCAACATGATATCAAGAAACGGCTGAAGGCACTGGATACTGCAAAGGCTATGGGCTCTGGCAACATTCCAGCAATAGTACTGAAGACTTGTGCTCCAGAACTTGCCACGTCCCTAGCCAAGCTGTTCCAGTACAGCAACAAGACTGGTATCTACCCGGCTATGTGGAAAATTGCCCAGATATGTCCTGTACACAAAAAGCAGGACACAGCCAACCAAGCCAATTACTACCTCATTAGTCTACTCTCCATCATCAGTAAAGTAATGGAAGGGGTCATCAACAGTGCTCTTAAGCAGCAGTTGCTTAGCAATAATCTGCTCACTGATGCCCAGTTTGGGTTCCGCCAGCGCCACTCAGCTCCTGACATTGTTCCAGCCTTGGTTCAAACATGGACAAAAAAGCTCAACTTCCAAGGTGAGGTGAGAGTGACTGCCCTTGACATCAAGGCAGCATTTGACTAACTGTGACTTCAAGGAGCCCTAGCAAAACTGGAGTCAATGGGAATCAGGGGGAAAACTCTCCGCTGGTTGGAGTCATACCTATCACAAAGGAAGATGGCTGTGGTTGTTGGAGGTCAGTCACTTCAGCTCCAGGACATCACCGCAGGAGTTCCTCAGAGTAGTGTCCTAGGCCCAACCATCTTCAGCTGCTTCATCAATGACCTTCCTTCCATTATAAGGTCAGAAGTGGTGATGTTCGCTGATGATTGCACAATGTTCAGCATCATTCATGACTCCTCAGATACTGAAGCAGTCCATGTCCAAATGCAGCAAGACCTGGACAATATCCAGGCTTGGACTGATAAGTGGCAAGTAACATTCGTGCCGCACAAGTGTCAGGCAATGACCATTCCCACAAGGGAGAATCCAACCATTGCCCCTTGATGTTCAATGGCATCACCATCATTGAATCCCCCAATATCAACATCCTGGGGGTTACCATTGACCAGAAACTGAACTGGACTAGCCATATAAATACTGTGGCTACAACAGCAGGTCAGAGGCTAGGTATCGTGCAACGAGTAACTGGCTTCCTGACTCCCCAAAGCTTGTCCACCATCCACAAGACACAAATCAGGAGTCTGATGGAATACTCCCCACTTGCCTGGATGAGTGCAGCTCCTACAACACTGAAGAAGCTGGACACCATCCAGGACAAAGCAGTCCACTTGATTGGCACCACATCCACAAACATTCACTCCCTCCACCACCGACGCACAGTAGCAGCAGTGTGTACCATCTACAAGATGCACTGCAGGAATTTACCAAAGCTCCTTAGACAGCACCTTCCAAACTCACAACCGCTACCACCTAGAAGAACAAGGGCAGCAGATAGATGGGAACACCACCACCTGGAAGTGCCCCTCCAAGTCACTCACCATCCTGACTTGGAAATATATCGCCATGCCTTCACCATGCTGGGTCAAAATCTAACAGCGCTGTGGGTATAGCCATTCCACATGGAGTGCAGCAGTTCAAGATGGCAGCTCACCACCGCCTTCTCAAGGGCAACTAGGGTTGGGCAATAAATGCTGGCTCAGCCAGCGAGGCCCACATCCCACGAATGAATTTTTAAAAAATCCCCGTGATCATGCCTCCTGAGGACCTCCTCAGCCTCATCCCAGTCAGCGTCCTCCTCAGAGGAGGAGACATGCAGCTCCTCCATCTCCTCCTCAGCCAGCTTGTCTCCCTGTTGGAGCACCAGTCTGTAGTGCCAGACGACGATGATGCGTGGCACCCTCTACGGACTGTATTGCAGGGCTCCACCAGACTGGTCCAGGTACCGGAACCTCATCGTCAACATCCCAACGGTCTGCTCCACCAAGTTGCGAGCTGCAGTATGAGCCTCATTATACCATCGCTCTGCTGCAGTCTGAGGCTGCCACACAGGTGTCATCAGCCACGGTCTCTGGGGGTAGCCCTTGTACCTAAGGAGCCATCTCTGCAGCTTCTGTGGGCCCCGGAAGACTCCAGAGATCTGTGACCAACTGAGGGTGTAGGCGTTGTGCACACTTCCTGGAAACCATGCTCACACCTGCAGAATGCATTTCTGGTGGTCGCACAGCAGCTGCACATTCAGCAAATGGAAGCCCTTGAAATTGATGTAGTCCACCATGTGTAGCGACTGAGATCTGAGCGCCACAGGAGTGCAGTCAATCGCATCTTGCAGCTCTGGGAAACCCGAGATCTGGACGAACCCAATCGCTCTTGCATCCTGGCTGTCCTGGTCCCAGGCAAAATGTACAAAGTTGTGTGCCCTCGTGAAGATGACATCTGTGGCCTCATGGATGTATTTGTGGGTGGAGGTTTCAGACATCCCACAGAGGTCACCTGTGGAGCCCTGAAAGGAGCCACTGACATAGAAATTGAGCATTGTGGTCACTTTCACAACCACTGACAGTGGATTCCCTCCATGTCCCTGTGGCGCCAAATCCTGCAGTAACTGGCAGGTGTGAGCAACCATGCACATCCCTAGACATGCACAGTCCTCAGCAACACTGGTCCTCGGTTATCTGCAGGAATGAAAGGCAATGCCTGCGACAGCTCGCTGTGGTTTTTGGGCGGTATGTGCGGTTCACATGGGTGTACTAAGAAACTGTCCTGGTTAAGTGTGACAGCCCCTTAGCACTTCCTGGAGAGTGCTGGCCACCACTTGGACAGCCAGAGAATAGTGCACTGCATGGCTGCCCTGTTAGCTTGAACTGTGGGGGAGACTGGTCCAAACCGGGATGCTGACATTGCAAGAGGCTTTGAGTGCCTCCAGCAGTGTCTGCTCCATGGCCAGCTTTAGCGAGGAGAATGTACAACGTGTGCAGTCCAAATGTTCTGTAGGCCACTAAAGTGCTCATGAATTTGCAGCCTGTGCCCGGGGTGGGGGGAGGCTCTGCAGAACTTGTTGGCACTTTGATGCCTCTGCGTTGCTTGAGTGGGCAGATAAGCTCGGAACACGATCCCAATCATATCAATGTGGCTGCGCCTGAACTGTCTCAGTTGCAAAGGAATGGTCACTTTCTACAGGTTTCCCAAACGTGTGGCCACTTCCCTCACCCACCCTGAATGCTTGTGCTCTATATTCAACGGCAAGGCTGCACTTGCCACTCCCCGCCACCAGTCACCTCAGATGCAGGGCTGCCCTTTACCCCCACCTCCCCCTGCCACCAGTCGCCTCAACGGCAAGTCTGTACTTGCCCTCCACTCCCCCTCACCCTCAAAAGTCACCTCCGAGGCAGGCCGGCACTTAACCCTGACCCCTCCCCGGCGCCCCTAAAGCCTGAAAAGCAACAGGCGACCCTGGCGAGCTCTGCAGAACTTTGCTGTGCACTCGCCTCCAGTTCACCCAAAGTACAGGCTGCCAAGTGCGCATCACTTATGTGCTGTTGTGGAACATGTCGGCATCTCTCTGTTCCTATACCCCATTTAGGCCTCTATGTTTCACAGTGTGTGTAACCTCCTTATTCTTCCCCCCAAAGTGAAGCACCTCACACTTATTTACTTTGAAATTCATTTGCCAATTACATGCCCGCCTTGCAAGCTTATTAATATCTATATGTACATTGTTGCTGCCCTCCTCTTCATTAACTGCACCCCCAATTTGACACTCACAAATTTTGAAATTATACTTGGAATTGTTCCCAAGTCCAAATTGTTTACATGACTGGTGGACCACTTCCTAACTTTCGCCAGTCTGAGTAACTACCTTTAACCCCTACTCTTGGCTTTCTGTTTTGTAGCCAGTTTACTGTCCATTCTGTTACTTGTTCCCTGCTTCCACATGTTTTGACCTTAGTCATGAGTCTACTTTGCAGTACACTATTGAAGGTCTTTTGGGAATACATACATATTACTTCATTAATCTACTGCAATACCCTTATCTACTCTTTCTGTTACTTCTTCAAAAAATTCAATAAGGTTAATCAAGTGTGACCTTCCCTTTTGAAATCTCTGCTGACTACTCCTTATTATATTTTCAGTTTCTAGATGTTTTTCCATTACACATTTGAGTAAGGATTCCACTATCTTTCCTGCTACCAACATTAAGATGGTTGGTCTATAGCACGTGTACCTGTTCTATCTCCCTTTTTAAATGTCGGAATAATATTAGCAGTCCACCAGTCCTTCGGCATTATTCCATTTTCTAATGAGTTTTTATATTTCTGTGATAGTACCTCAGCTATTTCCTCCATAATTTCTTTTTATATGAATGGATACAATCCAGCCAGAACAGTGCTTTTATCCTCTCCAAGTTTCACTATTTTATCAATTATCTCACCCCTTTCCATCTAAATGATCTTCATCTCTTGATTTCTAATGTCACGTCCACCACATTAGTTTATCTCCCTGGTAAATCCCAAAGCAAAATAATTATTTAATGTTTTTGTTATTTCCTGGGAGTTTATTTTGTGTATTCCTTAGGTTAGGAATTTTCCTATTGTCAGTTATGTGTCTGTAGAATATTTTTTTAAATTCCTTGATAATTTAATTTAGTTGCTTCTCTTTGCCTTCATAATTGACTTCTTTCCTAATCTTTTTCACATTCAAGGAAGATGTAAAGCCCTTAAAAAGGGTACAGAGGAGATTTACCAGGAGGTTACCAGAGGCGAGGGGCTTGAGTTATGAAGTTAGGACTGTTTGTCCTAACCTAATAGAGGTTTTCAAGGTGATGAGGGACTTTGATAGAGTAGGTATAAAAAACTATTCCCTCTGGCGAAAGGGCAAATAACCAAAGTCGGAGATTTAAAATCATTGACAAAAGATTTGTGTTATCAAGACCTGGAATGTTCAGCCTGAAAAGGTGATGGAAATTGATTCCCTAAATAATTTTAAAAGGGAGTGATGATGAGGATGAGGAACTTGCAGGGTACCAGACAAAAAGCAGAGGTCTGGGATTAAACCCAGCTGCTCGTTCAAAGGGCAGAATTTTCCGATGGGCTTCAGGGCCACAATGTTGGGACCAAGTGCGGGGGGGTCCCAAAACCACACTTGCCATGAGCCACACCAGCGGAGGTATTTGCCCGGAGGTGGCCTCCTAATTGGCCACCATCCAATTAAGGAGGACAGGCAGGTTCCTGATGCTGCTGGCCTAATCACAAGGCTAGAGACCTGGCAGCCTCACCAGGAGAGGCACAGGTAGCAGACCTCCAGCGCTACTCAAAATGGCTGCACCCTCTGAGGCATAACTTTAACACTGTGTCTTCTGCCAACATGAGATGGCTGCACAAGATGGCTGCTGATACCCATCTGTGTGTGCACACTGGTCCGCACATGCGCAGAAATCCAATGACGTCGCTGCTGGAGCCTGCAGCCTGGAACTCAAGAGTGGCAGGAAAGGGAAGGGAAGGATTTGCAGACGGGAAACTAGAATCCTTTCCTTGTGGGATATTTTACAAGGCAGTTATTGGGCAAGGCAATACAGTCTAACACTCACAGGAACCTACAATCCATTTACGTTACTGGGACAGCGAGACAGAGTTTAGAAAGACTGACCAACATGACTACAGTTAAATATCCCATTAGGAAAAGATTTTAGTTTCCTATTTGCAAATCCTTGCACTGTAAATGTAGTTTCCAGAATCCATCACCGTCAGTCTAGGATTGAAATTCACAACATTCTCTCCTCCGGCTGCCAGCAATGACTGCACTTGTGCTCTGCTGCACATTGCCCCCTATAAATATGGAGGCCGTTAACTAGGGCCTGTCACCAGCATACAACTGCGCATGCACGGTGTTGGCAGCAAATGCAGCCTGAGTTTAAACTATAAAATTAGAGCGGCCAAGCAGACAGGCCCCTTGGTGTCCAGGGGGATCCCCCTCTATTAGAAGCGTTGGGCCGCAGGTGAAGACTTTGATGCCAGTGGCCCCCTCTTTGGTGGAATGACCCCACATACTTGCCTCATGGCAGTCACCTCCATTGAGGTGGCGGCCTCCCCACATAGCTGCTCCACCACAGCAGGCCCTGTAGCCGCCTCTAATTGAGCCATTAATTATTTAAGTTGGCTGCCTGCCTCTATCGAGCCCAGCCCTCCTCTCAGAAAATTCTCCAGTGGTTGAAATGTGTCGAGGAGCCATACCATCGTGGCTCCCTGCTATTTTCCCGGACCCCGACCTCCAAGCCCACCATTCTGCAGCCCGGATAATTCTGCCCAACGTCTTGTTTCATTTGAGGACCGTGATTTCATGCTGGTGGGCCAATTAAGGCCCGCCCAGCATGAAACTCGTGCTTCAGCGCTCAGCTCTGCCTTTGTGGTGGGGGGAGGAGGGCAAGCGCGCAAGTTCACGCATGTGTGCAAGTGCGCGCAGGAAAAGCTCCCTGAGGCACAGGGAGATGCAGATATGAAGAATCAAAAATAAAGACTATTAAATTGTTAAAAAACATGTCCCCTGTCATGTGAGCAGGGGCATGTTAGAAATTAGCGTGAAAATTTTTGTTATTTTTAATGACGGATCGAAACCTCATCCTGCCTGTGGATGAAGTTATGCAAAAAATGCAAAGGCCGCTTGGCCTTTTCACCTGCCCGCCAACCGTAAGGTTGGACGCGCAATGAAAAATTTAAATCAATTAGATTGTTAATGGCCTTAATAGTTGGCAAATGCCAACTCCCGTGCATGGCCGCTGATTGAACTATGCATCATCGCACGTCATTTTATGCTTGTTCAGGTCGGGCGCGTGTCTGCCCGATGAACGACAAATTGGCCCCTGGATTTCTCTGCCCTCTGCCTGTGTAAGTTTTCAACTTGGCAGAGGTTTGTTCAAAATGTTATTGTTGAGCACCTTTATTTAAATATAACAGCAACTACATGTGTCCATCTAACACCATTACTAACTCATTGGTTTACACAGGTCATGTGATCTTACAACACCGGATTATTCTTAAAGCTATATCCCTACGTTTATCAAAATTATAATCACTACAGCAGGGCTGTCCTATAGGAACGACTGAGGGGACTAGGCCTGTGTTCTCTACAGTTTGAAGAATGAGAGATGATCTCATTGACTCTTACAAAATTCTTAATGGGCTAGACAAGGTAGATGCAGAAATCATGTTTCTCCTGGCTAGGGTGTCCAGAACCAAGGTACACAGTCTGAGAATAAGGGGAAAGCCATTTAGGATTGGAATTATGATGCAGGTTTCAAGCTCCTTCACTCAGAGGGTAGTGAATATTTGGAATTTTCTACTCCAGAGGGCCGTGGAAGTTGTCATTGAGTATGTTCAAGACAGCGATTGATAGATTTCTAGATACTAATGACATCAAGGTCTTGGGGACAGTGTGGGAAAATGGGCTTTGAAGTAGACTATCAGCATGATCTAGTTGAATGGCAGAGTAGGCTCGAGGGGCTGAATGACCTACTCCTGCTCCCAAATTCCTATGTCAGTGCAAGCACAATGGGCCAAATGGCCTCTTTCTGTGCTGAATGTTTCTCTGATTCTGATTCCATTTCATCATCCTTTCCTTTGTTATTTATATTTAGTTAGTGCATGCTCTTTTAACTTCAATTGTGCTCTTATTCTTTATTTATACATGGCATGCTATTACTGTCTTGTTTGTTCTTTTCAGAGGGAGAAATTTCTCCTGGATTCTATTGTTCGCCATTTTAAATGCTTCCACTGCTGTTCTCTTCCTTTGTTTGCCAGTAATATTTTTCCAGCTTGTTTACCTTAGTTCCATTCTCATGCGACTATAATAAACCTTTTTTCCAATTTCTTAATCTTTGACTTACCTATGTCTTTCTCAATCTTTGACGCAAAACCTATTGTGTTTTGATCGCTATTGCCTCAGTGTTCCACTACTTCTTACTTTTCTTGTCAGTTCTGCTTCATTTCCCATTATTGAGGTCCAGCAGTATAGTCCCTCTCGGGGCTTTTTACATTCTTGGGAAGAAGAGAGTCTTGCACATATTGTAAAAACTCTATCCTCTGCACCCCTTTCGTTACCTCTTCTTACCAAATTATTTGGGGTAACTAAAATCCCCCTTTACTCATATTACATATTTGGTGATATATTTCTTCCTCCAGCTCCTTCCCACTATTAGGGAGTCTGTACTACTACTCCTATTAGCATGACTGATCCCTTCTTACCTTTTATTTCAATCATATAGGTTCTGTTTCTAACTTTCTATTAGTTTTCTGACTTCTTCTATTGCCATAATGTTATCACTAAGTAATACTGCTCCTCACCCTTTTTACATCTGTTTCTTTTCTGATTACGTTATAACCTGCAATATTTAAATGCCAGTCTTTTTCTTTATGTTGCCATGCTTCAGTTATTTCTACATCTGCTTCCTCACCATGGATTATTGCCTCCAATTTCCCATTTATTTTGAATTCTGTGTACATTGCTCTACAGACAGTTTAATCTGTGCTTAATAGTTGTTCCTTTTACTTTATTTTCAACAGTCTCTTCTGTTACTTCTGTTTTATAACTGCATTTGCTCCCTTGTTGTTTATATTACCCTTGTTCCTTAACTTGATCTGACCTTTACTCTCATCTCATATTACTTGTATTTTCAGACTTATGTTATTTTCACCAGTTCACTTCCTCTTTCTTATTAGTTTAAAGTCCTACTGACAGCCCAATTTATCCTCTCGCTAAAGTGCTTGTCCACTCAATTCACGTGGAGCCTGCCCCAGCGGTATAGTTCCTATCCTAGTGTTGGTGCCAATGTCCCATGAAATGAAGCCCCTCCTTTCCATGCAAGCTTTCCAGCCTTGCACTCACCTTTCTGATCTACCTATCCCTGTGCCAATTGGCACATGGCATGGATAATATTCCTTGGGTAGGATCATCTGCGAGGTCTTGGTTTTTAGTTTTCTTTTGCTCATTCGTGGCACATGGGCATCACTGGAAAGGCCAGCATTTATTGCTCATCCCTAATTGTCCTTGAAAATTTTAGTTCTTAACTTTTGATATTCCCTTAGCAGGACTTCCTCTCTGATCTTCCCTAAGTCATTGGTCCCAACATGGACCACAGCAACTAGGTCTTCCTCATGATTTTCCAAATTCTCTTCCAGCTTCTCTGAGATATCTTATACCTTTGCACCAAGTAAGCCGCATACTCTGCTGGGCACCCGTTTGTGACTGAACAAGATGCTATCAATCCCCACAATTATGAAGGGTAAGATCGTCCGTGCCCGCTAGCATCGGGTGTGCTCAGCGGCATGAGCAGGCAATATGGCAAGAAGGCCAAGAATCGGTTTCACAATGTCATAAAACCAGTTTGTGATCATCCACTCAGCCCGTCGATGGCAAGCCGTGTTCCCCGCCATAGATTTCGGAAACCTCATTGTACATCTGCATATTATTATAAGGCCAGCCCGTCGAACTCATCCCCCTCCTCCCACGCCCCCTGCTGGATCGTCCATCCATGTCAGTGCGATTGCACGCTGGTGCAGAACATGTCTTGACAACTGCGAGGTTCAGAAGTCGGGACTTAACGCCAGGGCCTTGCTCACATTGTGGACATCTGAGGAGCAGAAGATACTGGAGCGCAACAAAAATGGCACACCGGAGGAACATCCAGGGCATGCTGGGTGGATTCTCACGGACATGGCCCTGCTGCGAAGTCATCATTCAGGGTCTGCTCATAATGGATGATGGTCGAGAGGGTGGAGAGGAAGGTCCAACTGTGTTTGGGAGAGGAAGATGTACCAGGGGGGTGGGAGAGGAAGTTCTAGGGTCAGCTGGGACAGGAAGAGGTGGTCAGGATAGGGTGAGTTTGTTGTGCGGGGTGGGGCAAATGAAAGTGTCAGGGTTGGGTGAGTTTGGAAGGGGGGAATGAAATGTCAGGATGGGGTGAGGTTATGGGGGAGGAGCAGAGGGAGTGCAAGGGGAGGAGGGGGTAATAGGGGAGAAGATGGCAACCAAGGAGGTAGGTTAAGGGGGGGATGTAATGTGTAAGGGAAGGAGTTCAGAGAGGGGTAGGAGTGTGGATTGCCGAGGGAGTATGGCTGGAGTAAGAAGTAATGATGGAGGAAAGAGTTGTGAGGAGGATTAAGGGTCGTGGAAGATGTAAGGGTGTCTGAAGGAGTCAGGAAGGGGGAAGGATTAAGTGAAGGTGGAGCCTGGGGAAAGGGGCTCCAAGGGGGTCGGGGTCTGACGGGGTTGGGGGTTTTGGGGGGGGGGTGGGGGGCAGCAGTGGTGTCCAGGTGCAAGGTCCATGACTGCCTCCTGGGGAGTGAACTGAGGATGGCATGGTATGGAGGAAGGGTGAGAATGACAAGGGGCAAAGTGAGGCAGTAGGGTGGGAGGGTGAGGGTTTGACGGTAGCAGTAGAAGGGGAGAGGGTGGTTGGTTGTGCTTGGAGGCAGACGTGGACCCTGTGGGTGGGAAGGAGGAGTTTGGTGAGGTGGATGTAGATGGGGGTGGGATTTTCAGGAAGGAAGGGAACATGCACGTTCATCTGGACACCTCCAAAGGAAAAGAGCTGTGGCTGGTAGGTCAAGAGGGGAGGTGGAAGGTGATGCCAAGGGGCGTCAACAGTAATGGGGGGAAAGGGTATGGGTGATTGGGGGAGGGGAAAAGATGAAGGAGCTGATGAAACAGCGAATCTAGACCATGCTATCTAAATTGAAAGTGAAATGAGAGGCATGGTGGGGGAGATCAGATGCTGCATGGGATTGTGATCATTGGGTGGGCGGAGATGCAGATCAGCTCAAATGGACAACTTGAAAGCAAACCCCAGCAGACAGCATTCAAATGCTCAGGACATTGAGGTGAGTGTAATACGTGAAGGATCCATGTGCATGGGATAGTGCTTGCACAAGGCACTGAAAGACCCTGCCATACACACACTTCGCCCTCCAAAATCACTCACTGGCCAGCTGCTCCCTCTGCAGTGACAGAGGACGAGGTTGAAGGGCTCACAAACAAAGGGGATTCAGAGGGAGAGGACAGCCTCTGAGATTCCTGAGTGGATGCTCCAGGGCTGTCCAGCTGCTGCTCCCCTTCCCTTCGGGTGCATGGGGGCCCCAGCCTAACTGGTTGAGGAAAGGGATGTCAAGATGCCCCATTTCCCTCTCACACTGTCACTGCAGGAACACACCCATGGGTCCCGCGATGGAGTGCAGGCCTCTGCACATCTCCACGCCCTGCAGGACCAGGGTCTCAATGGTGTCTGACATCCTCCCCATGGAGATCTCCATTAACTCACACGTGGGCAACACTTCATCAGAGAGCAGGCGGACACACTCCTCAGACTCGCGTGCCACTCTGTTAAGGGCTTCCAACAGCTCTGTGTGATGTTCCCATGCCTTCTGCTGACTCTCCACATTGAGGCTCGTCATCTGACTCGGACCTCACAGATGCCTCTTCTCCTCAAAGTAAGTGAGGGGCCTAGAGTGGGCCACTCCACCCCCAGGCTGGGACCTCTTCCTGCTGATGTGAGCCAGCTTCTCCTGCATGAAAACAGATGGAGGGAGTGTGAGCAGGGCATATGGCACTGCGTGGAATGTTTGTGTGGCACGGAGCCATGGATGGGATGAGGACATGAGCTTGAGAGGATATGAACCTGATGGAGATGTGAGGGTGTGTGTTAGAGTTAGTGGGGTTGTCCCTTGAGGTGTGAGGCCTCTGTGGATGTGTGATGGGTTTGTGAGTGTGTGAGTTGAGAGCGATGAGAAAAATTAGTTTCCTTGGCGGAGCAGATGAGACCATTCGTCTTATAGTGGCACTGGGTAACTGTCCTCTTTTGCACAGCACTGGTGCTGACCACCGCTGTCACCACCAGATTAGTGATGTTGCTGCCTATCCTGTGGCCAGAGCGGGGGCAGGGGGGGGTAGAGGACATCACGGTGAACCTACACTGCGTACAAAAGGTGCTCGAGGGACACATCACTGAAGCGGGGGGCTGCAGGCTTCTTACCTTTTGGGGCCATCCTGTCTTCCATGCAGCAGTGAGAGGTGTGCGCATGGCTGCACTTTAAATGTGGCACCCAGCGTGATGAAGTGGTGAAGTGATGGCGTGGCAGGCTAATGACAGCCCGCCCGAGTTGGAAACAGCATGTTTCCCAGGAATACATAAATAATGCGGTGGTTTGGGATGATACGGCGTGAAAAGCCGCCATTGTGGCTGGCGGGTAACACGTCGATTTACCTGCCCACTATCACACTTAGTGCAAATCTGGAACAATTCCGCCCCAAATCCCCCATGACCAAAACCTTTATTTTCGCCCTGCTTTAGACTTTCTCCTGCTCCACACAGCCTTGGTTAGCATTCTGGCTGTCTACCCCACAGACAGCATCCTCATCCTCATTGGTAGGAAGTATACTGTGTCTGTTAGACAGGACATATGTCTACAAGACCCCTGTTCGCCTTATTCTGATCACCAGCAGTCACACTCTCCCCTTCCTACACTTGTGCTTCCCTCTCAGGCAGCGAATCCAGAACCTGGGACCTAGGCAGCTGAAGGTACAGCCATTAGTGGTGCAGCAATTAAGATTGGGGATGTGCAAGAGGCCAGAATTGGTGGAGCACAGAGATATCAGAGTGTCACAGGGCTGGAAGAAGTTACAGAGGTAGGGAGAGGCAAGACCCTGGAGGAGTATCCTTTCTGAATGGTTGATCAAGATAAGGCACATGGTAGCCTTTATAAAGCTACAGAGTTTGTTCTGTACATCTTACTTAAAATAACCTTGCTGCTTAATATTAATTCAAAGATATTAGTAAATGTGTTGCTTTGTATGGGTTTTCATCCATTAGCTGACTGTTAAACAGGAAGGGCGAGGTAAATATAATCAACTTAGCTCAGTGGTAACATGCTCACTCCTGAATCAGAAGGTCATGGATTCCAACTTGCTCAAGACATCAGCAAGGTATTGATGAAGCATTGTTGTGTTATTTGTGCTGGCAGTTCAGTATAGCACAGGAATTCTCCAGAGTCCTGGCTAATAGCTGTCCCTTAGACAACACTATTAAAAATAGAATGATTAGTAACTTGTCTTTTCAATATTTGGAAGACCTTGCTGTGCCCAATTTGCTGCCAGATTTGCTTATGTAACATCGGTGACTACATTTCAAAAATAATAAATTGGCTATGAAACGTCTTGGGATTTTCTGAGGACACGAAAGATGCCATGTATAAATATAAGTTTTTTCCTTAACCTGTAAAATTAGGTCAGAGATAACACACATAAAGCATGCTGAAAGTTTCCAAACAGGCCCAAGCTTCACAACAGATGGAACCAAGTGCTACTCATAATTCGTTTATATTTAGGATTCCTAAAACTCTGCAGTGTACCCAATCAAACTGAACATGTGGATTCTGCAGCAAGTCAGCTTGCAGTTGAGGAATATCTCACTACAGTAAATATTTTTAAAATAGCCCTTTAAATTAGGTAAGTTTACTTTGCATACAGGTGTCTTATTAAATAACCATCACTGAAAATCCAGCTGTCTAAGCTGACTTATCTCCTAGCCAGGGAAAAAATAAAATGATTAATTGCAACAATAAATTCCATTTATACAATTCCTTTAATACAACAAAATACAGTGGGGAAAAGTGCTTGGGTGAGGAGGGAAAATGACTGTAGAGCATTGCCCAGCTGAACACAACCCAGGATCCCTTCAGTAGAAACATATATAAATTTGTTGTAACACAAACATACCTTCCAGTAAATATATGGGGCCAGAAATCCAGTGGACAGGAAGACAACTGTTGAAATTTGTTGTGATAAGGAATTTCCCACTGGGAGGAACCCTTTATTCCTCTGTCCAACTCTATGTTCCGCTAAAAATTTTTGGGGCATGTCTGGTGGCATCCTAGGCTGTCCCTTGAAGGAGGTGTACATACCGCACAGGTGTGTATTCCTAGTGCACACTTCAATCGATCTGAAAGGCTCAGAAACAGCACCAGGTCTGTGGGATCGGTGTCCCTATAGTGTACGGCACTGGGGCAATTGTCTACTCTGAATTAACTCCATTCAAAGACTTACTTTCAACCACTCTGGAACTATTTGTACATGAAAAGGATTAATGCTAAAGTGGGCTAATATCTGAAATATCAATAAAATCACAAGGAACTAAAAACAAATATGGAGGCTGCAACTAGGAGAAGAAAAGTAAACAAATTCTATTTTAAAACACTTGGATGCTTGCCAGCAGAAGCAGGCAGGTTGTCACTCGAAGCCCCATTGCTCTTGATATCAATTTCTCCTGTCCCTATTGCTGCTGTCCAGTACATCTCATTAAAACAAAATTAAATGACTTTGTTTAATTGCTGCAATGGACATGTGTGAGTACATTACCAGATGGTTTCAATTTTTTTAATGTAATTTTGAGAATACGCTCAATACAGAATGATGGCGGCACAGGCTGTAGGCAGGGGAAGGAATTGGCACAGAAAAGGCAGATTTTATTTAATGGAGCTGTCCAGCAGTATAAATGGAATTAGGCAGCAGCAGTTTATCTAAGCAGTGAGTCTGGAACATAACATAACCGAGTTATCATTCAGGCTATTTTCTGGGCATGAGAATTGGAGTTGCTGCAACTTTACAAACTGTGAAATGCCCCAGACTGCGGAACTGTGAAAGAAATGCAGCAGAAGGGAACAGAAAATGCTCTCAATCATTGAGATAAATGAGTGGCCAGTGAGATTTCTTGAAGTGGGAAAAGTCGACACAGACAATTAGGCAGGTGTGGGAAGCTAGGTTTCCTGAGGCTGCACTGTGAACACAAATGCTCTGAGGGGTGGAGAGCAGATTAGCATCTGTAGCCCATATAATGCAGTAGCTATAATTATCATCTTGCAGACTGAATACAAGTGGGACAAGAGCAGTCAGCGTTTGAGTGATAATGTAAAACTAAATTGTCAAACAAATTTAAGTTCAGGGAACAGATGATCTGTTTCCCAAAACCAGCAGTCATAGAGCTCAGCAATTAAGGCACAGAAATAGGTCATTTAACTCTGTGCACCTGGCCCAGTTCTAGTTATTCGACTGGAATGACTGGTCTGCATTTTCCCCAGAAATATTTCTGCTCCTGGGTCATTGAGCTGAATTTTAAGTTGCAGGGTTAGGGTTGTTGGGGGAGGGGGGTGGTCAAAGGGGTTGGGTGGTGGGGGGACAAGTCTACCTGTACTTGGCCAGCTCCCCTCACAGCCATTCAATGGCTGGGTCTTTAATTGGCTTGAGGCAGGATTTCTGATCATATTGGAAAGGAAGACTCGCATTTGAGAGCTATCAGCCAATGAAATGGTCGGCCACTCTCTTGTCCCAGCAGATCCACTGGGAGTGGTGGCCACTGCTGGGACTGCAATCAGCTCCAAAGAGGAGATACAGAAGAGCCTGGAATTTTAGGTAAGTCCAGAGTTTCACTGGGGCCATAGCAGGCCCAAGCAAGAGGAGTGGGGGACTGGAATCAATAGGCCTCAAATGGCCCATGGGCAAGAGGGCCATCCGGCATCCCCCTGCCACAGGTAAAATGCCTGCAGTGGCTGATGGGGTGGGAGGTGACAAGCATGATGCTGCTAACATGGCAGCCAATTTTGCACCCCTACCATTTACTATTCCATGGGAGTGGGGAACATAAATTTCAACCCATTATGTGTGTTGGTGCATAGAAATGGAGAGTGAAAATCTGGAATATACTGATTCTTGCCCTGTTCCCCATTCTCAAGCCAATGGCTTGTATACTAGCTTTCCATCCTGCAAATTCTCATCCAGGGGAGAGAGAATGGACAGGGGGACAGGGTCACTTATCACTCCTGAATTGCTGTTTCAAAAGAACTGAAGAAAGGAAATAGTGAGTTGTGATTGGTGAGCAATGGCCTCCTCATTACCCAGCAGCAACCTCCGCTGCTCCCTAAATCAGCCAGCAGCAAACTATCAGGGTTGATTCGACTGCCAGTTTTACACACAGCCTGACTTTACTTTTGATTGAACCTGGCCTCTTGTACACCCTAAAATCTTCTTCTCCCATTATTGGTGGCTGTGCCTTCAGTCAACTAGGTCTTAAGCTAGGGAACTCCCTCCCTCCTGAAAACCTACCTCTGTGACCAAGCTTTTATGCATCCCTCCTATAACATCCTTTGACTCAGTGCCAATTTGTGTTTGTTTGCTCTTCTGTGAAGTACCTTGGGACATGTTCCTACATTAAAGGTCCTTTATCAGTATAAGTTGTTATTGTTATTGAGTGATCACTGCAAAAACACGCATGGTCAGTAACATTAGATGGCGATGGCTGTGCATGGTGGTGATAGCACCTGCTTGCTGGAAAATTCTGTCAAATCTCAGTCATGAATGATGACTTCTTAGGTGAGGTATCAGAGAATGGCCAATACCCCATGTCACCAAAAGGATTCAAAGCCCTTAATTACGCACAATGATATCAACGTACCATGGAATCATATGCTATTTAAGAAAATAATGCAATGCAGAGCACTCCTATTAAAAGGAACTGTTCAGCCTTATTCAATATGCTAACTTCAACATACTTCAATGTGCAGCAGTAGGACACATCTGTATTTTTCTCTTGCTCTTTTAAGCTGTGCCTACACAGAATATACATGAGAATAGGTCAGTCAAGCTATGGACAGGGATTTCCTCAGAACAACTCCAGCCGTGTGTTTGCTGAAGTGCAGCACCAAGTCAGTTTACGCAGGAGGGTTTCCATTACATTTGCATTTGTAACAGCATTATGGTGATGGAGCAAGTTCAGTGCTGAGGAAAGTACTGACCTAAGTCTCTGATTTTCCTACTCTCCCTGCAAGGAACATCTACCGTCCCATGGCTGCACGCTGCATTCAGGAACATATGGTATTACAGACATCAACCCATTTCTTACCACTTCTATAGGCACAGCATATTGGCCCTTAAGTGCTCTACCCACTAAAATAATAAAGAAACACACACTGGGACTTACTTGGGGCTTCTCCCGATCAGTCAATGTAAAATGGGTGAAAGATTGGCAGAAAGCTTTTTTGTCTCTATCAAGGAGTCTTGGCAGATCAGGACAATCCTTGAGGGAATTCTTACAGTTGATTTCTATGTACTGGTATCTTTTCAAAATCCAAAAGCCTTAATGTACAGCAAGAAGTATTTTATCAATGCTGACATGTCAAATTTATTAGAATGGAACAGAGCAACTGAAAGCATATTTTCAAAAGCTTTTGGATGCTCTCTTTACTTGTTGATTTATGAGATTAATAAAATAAGCCATCTGATTTTCTCTCTGTTCAACCATACCATTCTGTGTTTATCTCCCTTACCTTCATTTGATTTCTCCGAGTAATCTTCGTCTGGCACAGCAGCCTCAGTGATTCGGGAGAGATCCTGTGGTGTAGCAATCACCCAATCTGCCAATCCATCTTCACTGTCGGAGGAATATTCCAACTCACACGCTGTCTCAAAATCGCAGTAGAAATCTGAAACAATATATGTTGCATGGTGAACCATCTTACAAGGAGGAATTAACATCACAAAGGAGGACTTACAGTATCCAAGAGGCATCATCATAGTCTTTATAAGCACTTCCAGGAATCCAGCCCAAAATGGGATGGCAATTTTTTCTGGTCACTTTGTGCTGGTGAACATATGAACGCAGTGAAAAACTAATTACTGAAGTCGCAATTTCATTAAATTGAAAATACTTTTCAAAGCTAGAATATGAATACACAAAATTTTCCTGCTATGTTTACCTTAGCAGCAAGAGGACATTTTACCCCATGGTAGTCAGAACACTGTAGATAGTTTTGATTCCGATGTATGAATTGTTATAAAGGTTGGGGCAAAAAGCGATTTAGATGAGTTCAGGGAGACCATGACAATTGCTGAGGCCTCTTAGTGGAGAAGCGGAGAAGGTGAGTTTCAAACTACAGTCACCAGATTTACGATTATCACAATTCAGAAGACCACAGCAGTTATTAGCCAAGACAAAACCAGCTTCAGAATCATCATATACACATCATTGCCATGTTAATTGTCAACAGAGGACAGTGTAGGAAGAGTATTTCTTTCAAATACATCCCATCTTTATTTTAAAAAAATGAATATTCTTACTAGTTTCTTCTTCAACAATCATTTTCAAAACGCTAATTTTCCAACATGCAAACATTGCTTAAATGCCCCATTCTGGTAAGCCAATGCAATCAATTATGGGGCATATCCCTGTGCGTCCTAGAAAATCTACTGCAAACAGCAGGGTTGTGACTTCAAACCAGCCTGAAGCCCCAGGAAACCATTGCACAAGTTGTGAAATTTACATTTCCATCGGCGAGTGTAGTTTTCTAACTCCATCAGAGTCCTTGGGGCATGCCAGCCATCACTGCTTGATGCATAGCTCCTCATGGTAAACATAATTTAACTCTAATCAATCTCCACAGAGGAGCCCAGCAGAACACAAGGCCCTAAAAGAGAGAGATTAAATTTATGTTTTAAAATATGTCAGAGGAAGAATATTTTGTTTTATTCTTCCTGCACTTTAATTCCTCTTTAAGATGCAAGTGATCAACAGTTGAATATTCAAATCAGTTCGGGGTCTGGATTGGAGGTGGGCTGATGTACAATTTGATGCTACCGGCCTCCATGCCGGTTTGTCTCCACAATCCTGACCCGAACCATTTTGAATGAGGGCATTTCAGGGCTGGATCGGCTGCCCACTACTTGGCAGGCAGCTAATTAAGTCCCATTATTGGTAATTACATGGGTCTTCCCACACTGACTGGAATTTCCAATTGGCAATATGGGCATCCCATTTTGGCATGGACAACATCCAAGCACTGAGCTAAGAGCAGGGAGGGGTGGGTGTTGGTGGTGGCCATGGATCAAGCGATGGACCATCCCCAGCCCTGCCCCTGGCCGAAAGGGGCTGTTCCTGAAGGGGTTGCCCCTACAAGTTCATGGCCAGGCAGCTGTGACGTTTTAAAACATAAAAATAAATTTCCCTGCCCTTGTCCCTCAATCTGAAGAAGAGACACATGGATTCAAAGTGTTAACTCTGTTTCTCTCTCCACAGAAGCTACCAGACCTGCTGAGATTTTCCAGAACATATTGTTTTTATTATCTTGTCCCTCACTGTCTACGTCCTCACAAAGGCAACTCCCAATCCAACTGGAACCTCCAATCACTGAGTGATGACGGGCCTCCCATTGGTCCTCCAGGATCGGGAGCGTGCCCACTGTCCCCGACTGGACAATGAGCCAGCGCCGTGGCCTTTAATTTGCTGAAGAATTGAAAATCCCGAGGGTTGCGCCTAAAGCATGGCGCGCAGATTCAGGATCCATAACTCTTCCACCTTTCTGGTTTCCGACCCCTGATTAGAAATCCAGCCAGTACGTGTATATTTCAAAAATGATTGACTGACTGAAGGATGGACTGCTGGACAGCAGAGGTACATTCATTTAGTCATATGTGCTGTCTAGGCATATTTGGCTGAGATATTGCAAGATGACTCACAGCCATGGAACCAACTCGGAGTGTTGGTGTTGACTTTTGTTTCCAGCCAATATCGGGCAGGTTGAGGTGGGTATATGCACTCTTCATCCACTCCTTTCGTTTGGGAGGCCTGCTCAATTTTTGTGGTCATATCTCATTAATATTGAATGGATGGGCTGCCAGAGCTAAAAGTGCTTTTTTTTGGCAGCTCACGGATTTGGAGGACTGACTATCTGGCAGAGTGGCTGCTATTTGAAGGGAGCCACAGGCCCTAAAAAAAGGGAAGATGCGCTTAGCAAAGGTGGGCAGCAAGGGGCATCAAAGTATCATCCAGGGTCTTCGTCAATTTTCCACTGCAGCCATGAAGCTGCTGCTGGAGCAAGTGAGCAACAGGAAGGAGGCACTTTGCCTCTCCAATGGGCAATGGATTCCCTGTCAAATTATTCAGCAGCAACAGAGAGATATGCCTGAGCAGGTATCATCATTGAAGATGTTATTGCTGAGACTATAGCCAGCAGCGGGGCTGAAACATTAAATGACATCAACATCCTCATACCTAATTTTCCCTCTCACATCACATCTCCCCCTTCATCTTGCATTCTCTTGTGGGTTAGAAGCTGCAGATGATGCAAGCATGCACTGGTGGTGGGGAGAGGGATGCTTCCTGCTGCTGAACACTTGTTCAGCCGTGTATGATTAAGAGATGTCTTTAGCTGGAGCACTGAGCTCCAAAATGGCAGCTCAGGCATTAAATCAGCATTAATCGATCTCATACTCTACCAACTCTGCATTCTTCCATTGGACTCTCAATGCAGTGTGCTAATGACTTCAGCAATATGACATCCAGTGTGACTCACTGCAGAATTGTGCATGCAGGTCACAGGCACCATTTTGGGCCTCAAAGGCTACTTGTACTGCCCACAAACCATGCATCCGAATTTTATGCCACATATACTTGTGTTCAGAAACCTAGTCAAATGTTGATTTGAGGGCTCAAACCGCTTATTTGAAATGTTAATGTGAGTGGATTGATGGATATTGATGTAGACAGTTCTAATCTCTCTGAATGCTGTATCATTAGGGGAATCCAATAACATTATGCATGGAAATTGTATATAATAAAGGGCGATATCCAGACCTTGCCATCTTACTGAACAAGGTAGAAGATCTATTAAGCTTTTTATTTACTTGAAAAGAAATACCACGCATAACGCACAGCTTGGGTATTGAGGCTTTCAGACCTGATTTTAATATGGGGCGGGAGTCGGGAGTCAAGGTGGATGACAAACTGTTTCCACCATGGCAGCATCATCTGCGATTGTATAGACTATCAATGCAGTGTTTCTGTTTAAGTTGTGACAGCATCACAGACTAATATCCTTATTCCTCCAATATTTATATGGGTAATGCTAGCTAAACCAGGCAAGGTCTGCTAAGATGGTAGTCTTAATAACAAAAAATTTTAAATGAAAATAATCTAAAGATGGATCTTGAAGATTTCAAGCAATGGGGCTGTGACTACTTCCTTTGGCAGCTTGTTCCATTGTGAGATTGTCCTTAGGAAGAAAGTTTGTTGATACACTGTCTTGGAAACAGATGGTCTTTGTTGTTTTGTGTGAATAGCTACATTATGTTTTATCATTGCTAGAGGGCACCGGTGCTTGTTTCTGTCAACACCCACCTTTCCATTACATATTTTATATAACATGGTCAATCTATTTTTCTTCCTCCTTTGTTGAAGTGATTCCCATTCCAAACTTTTCATCAAGGATGTGACACTGGTACATTGCCCATGCTGAATCTGTGTTTCAACAGAGTAATGGATTTCTAGGCTCTCACCAAACCTCATTATGCATTCTTGGCTGACATCCATTGGAGGGCTGAAATACCTGAGCCCCAGAGAAAACATTGCTTGATTGACAGCTCCAGCTCTCTGATCATTGCTGTCAATTTCACAATATTTATTTACACAAGAGTAAGAGGTTTCAAGTGCTTGCAATTCCTGTTGTTTATACTTTAAAGGGTCTGGATAATTGACACTTCTATCGCCCTGTAGTAAAAGGGCTTTTTGTTAGTATAGTGGAAAGTAATGAATGAATGACTATTTTTAAAGCTTTTTTTAAAACACATCCTATTGCTATTATTGGGTTCACGATGCATCAGTCAACATGGAGGTACCATAGCTTAGAATTGCAGGCATGAAGGGCCATGAAGGTGGATGGGGGGCATAGCCTGGCACGGATGGGGCATGAGAGGCAATGGGGATGGGTGGGGCATAACCCCCGCCTGTCCCCATTACACCTGGTGAGCTGCACTTCACTCAGGGCTTCAAGGTTTGTTTGCCTACCTTGCTTTGGGCAACACTCAAGGTCATCAGTGCCAGGCAGCACCACATCATTTTTAGAGGGGCTCATGGGCAGGTCACTGCCTACCAGACCAGCCATAAAGCATGGATGGCTTTTCAATGGCTGCGGCGCTAGGGCTTTCTTGAGGAAGAGGGAGAAGTGGACTCAGGCAAGGGAAGAGGCTGCAGGGTAAGGGCTGTACTGGGGAAGCGGGGTATTCTAGGATGTGTGTGGGGGCACAAGTTGATCTGTGCAAGTGGTCTCAAGATGGTGAGAGCTGAGGAGGCAGTCTCCAGCTCTGTGGAAGCACTGAGAGGTGTGTGTGCAGTTGCACTTTAAATCTGATACCAGCCATAAGGAAGCGCCGAGATGACAATCTGAGATGATTTTGCCTTTTGTGTGTAAAGCATTCTGGCATGTCCTGTGGTCATGAAAGGCATGTTTAAAAGCCAGTCTTTTTTTAAAAGAAATTAGAGAAGAAATTGGTCCCCAGTGCGCTCTTCTCGGGGTGGAAAATGGGAACAAATAGGACCAATTTGAGGGCATAATACCCCACACCCGATCGAGCGCAAGGAGAGTGGTGGAGACACAGGATAAAAGAGCGCGAGGAGAGCGGCAGAGACGCAGGATAAAAGAGCATGAGGAGAGTGGCGGAGACACAGGATAAAAGAGCGCGAGGAGAGCAGCGGACACACAGGATAAAAGAGCGCAAGGAGAGCAGAGACACAGGATAAAAGAGCGCGAGGAGAGTGGTGGAGACGCAGGATAACAGAGCACAAGGAGAGCTGTGGAGATACAGGATAAAAGAGCGCGAGGAGAGCGGCGGAGACGCTGGATAAAAGAGCGTGAGGAAAGTGGCGGACACACAGGATAAAAGAGCGTGAGGAGAGCAGTGGAGACACAGGATAAAAGAGCACAAGGAAAGCGGAGATACAGGATAAAAGAGCATGAGGTGAGCGGCGGAGACACAGAATAAAAGAGCACGAGGAGAGTGGAGATACAAGATAAAAGAGCACAAGGAGAGCGGTGGAGACACAGGATAAAAGAACGCAAGGAGTGCAGCAGAGACACAGGATAAATGAGCAAGAGGAGAGCAGAGACACAGGATAAAAGAGCATGAGGAGAGCGGAGATACAGGATAAGAGAACGCGAGGAGAGCAGAGACACAGGATAAAAGAACGCAAGGTGTGCGGCGGAGACACAGGACAAAAGAGCACGAGGAGAGCAGAGATACAGGATAAGAGAGTGCGAGGAGAGCTGTGGTGACAAAGGATAAAAGAGCACGAGGAGAGCAGAGACACAGGATAAAAGAGCGTGAGGAGAGCAGAGACACAGGATAAAAGAGCACGAGGAGAGTGGTGGAGATACAGGATAAAAGAGCGCGAGGAGAGCAGAGACACAGGATAAGAGAGCGCGAGGAGAGCGGCGGAGATGCAGGATAAAAGAGCGCGACGAGAGCGGCAAAGACACAGGATAAAAGAGCGCGAGGAGAGCAGAGACACAGGATAAGAGAGCGCGGGGAGAGCGGAGACACAGGACAAAAGAGCACGAGGAAAGCGGAGATACAGGATAAAAGAGCATGAGGTGAGCGGCGGAGACACAGAATAAAAGAGCACGAGGAGAGTGGAGATACAAGATAAAAGAGCACAAGGAGAGCGGTGGAGACACAGGATAAAAGAACGCAAGGAGTGCAGCAGAGACACAGGATAAATGAGCATGAGGAGAGCAGAGACACAGGATAAAAGAGCATGAGGAGAGCGGAGATACAGGATAAGAGAACGCGAGGAGAGCAGAGACACAGGATAAAAGAACGCAAGGTGTGCGGCGGAGACACAGGACAAAAGAGCACGAGGAGAGCAGAGATACAGGATAAGAGAGTGCGAGGAGAGCTGTGGTGACAAAGGATAAAAGAGCACGAGGAGAGCAGAGACACAGGATAAAAGAGCGTGAGGAGAGCAGAGACACAGGATAAAAGAGCACGAGGAGAGTGGTGGAGATACAGGATAAAAGAGCGCGAGGAGAGCAGAGACACAGGATAAGAGAGCGCGAGGAGAGCGGCGGAGATGCAGGATAAAAGAGCGCGACGAGAGCGGCAAAGACACAGGATAAAAGAGCGCGAGGAGAGCAGAGACACAGGATAAGAGAGCGCGGGGAGAGCGGAGACACAGGACAAAAGAGCACGAGGAAAGCGGAGATACAGGATAAAAGAGCATGAGGTGAGCGGCGGAGACACAGAATAAAAGAGCACGAGGAGAGTGGAGATACAAGATAAAAGAGCACAAGGAGAGCGGTGGAGACACAGGATAAAAGAACGCAAGGAGTGCAGCAGAGACACAGGATAAATGAGCATGAGGAGAGCAGAGACACAGGATAAAAGAGCATGAGGAGAGCGGAGATACAGGATAAGAGAACGCGAGGAGAGCAGAGACACAGGATAAAAGAACGCAAGGTGTGCGGCGGAGACACAGGACAAAAGAGCACGAGGAGAGCAGAGATACAGGATAAGAGAGTGCGAGGAGAGCTGTGGTGACAAAGGATAAAAGAGCACGAGGAGAGCAGAGACACAGGATAAAAGAGCGTGAGGAGAGCTGTGGAGACAAAGGATAAAAGAGCGCGAGGAGAGCAGAGACACAGGATAAAAGAGCGTGAGGAGAGCTGTGGAGACACAGGATAAAAGAGCGCGAGGAGAGCAGAGACACAGGATAAAAGAGTGCGAGGAGAGCAGAGACACAGGATAAAAGAGCACGAGGTGAGCGGCGGAGACACAGGATAAAAGAGCACGAGGAGAGCGGAGATACAGGATAAAAGAGCACGAGGAGAGCGGCGGAGACACAGGATAAAAGAGCATGAGGAGAGCGGAGATACAGGATAAGAGAGCGCGAGGAGAGCAGAGACACAGGATAAAAGAAAGCATGGTGTGCGGCGGAGACACAGGACAAAAGAGCACGAGGAGAGCAGAGATACAGGATAAAAGAGCACGAGGAGAGCGGCGGAGACACAGGATAAAAGAGCACGAGGAGAGCAGAGACACAGGATGAAAGAGCATGAGGAGAGCAGAGACACAGGATAAAAGAACACAAGGAGTGCGGCGGAGACAGAGGATAAAAGAGGACGAGGAGAGCGGAGATACAGGATAAAACTGAAAACTGATGTCACAGGAAAGCTGTGACCTGATTGGTTGTTAGGAAGTCTGCACCAAATTATAAAAAACACTGCAAAGCTAATTAATAAATTAATTAACTAAGTCGAGATGGCTGGGCAGGTGATGTGCTGTAGCTGTATGATGTGGGAGCTGGCAGATCCCATTGCGAGCCGCAGTGACCACATCTGCAGCAAGTGTTGGTTGCTGGAGGAACTCCAGCTCAGAATTGATGAGCTGGAGTCCGACCTCCGGATGCTGCAGCACATCCGGGAGGGGGAGAGTTACCTGGACGCTTTGTTTCAGGAGGCGGTCACACCCGGTAGATTAATTACCTCAAGTCCGGTCAGTGGTCAGGGTTAGCAGGGTGTGACTGCAGGTGAGGCAGGTAGAGGGATCTTGTGTTCAGGAAAAGAGGAGTCTCAGCTCTTGACCTTGTCCAACAGGTACGAGGTACTTGCTCCCTGTGTGGATGAGGAACAGGGCTGTAGGGAGGATGAGCCAGCTGACCACGGCACCGTGGCACAGGAGGCCATTCAAGATGGGGGAGCAAAAAGACATGTGGTAGTTGTAGGGGATTCTATAATTAGGGAAATTGATAGTATCCTTTGTAAGCAGGATCGAGAGTCCGCATGGCATGTTGCCTGCCCGGTGCCAGGTTGAGGGACATCTCTGACCGGCATGAAATGATTTTGGAGAGGGAGGGGGAGGATCCAGTTGTTGTGGTCCACATCGGGACAAATAACATAGGTAAGACTAGGAAAGAGGACCTGTTTGGGGATTATCAGGAACTAGGAACTAAATTAAAGAACAGGTACTCAAGGGTTATAATCTCCGGATTACCACCCGAGCTATGTGCAAATTGGCATAGGGACGTGAGAATAAGGGAAGTAAACACGTGGCTAAAGAAGTGGTGCGGGCAAGAGGTGTTCCACTTCGTGGGGCAATGACATCTGTATTGGAACAGGAGGGATCTGTACCGTTGGGACGATCTCCACCTGAACCGATCTGGGACCAATGTTCTAGCGAAAAGCATAAATAGGGTGGTCAACAGGAATTTAAACTAGAAAGTGGGGGGGGAAGGGAAGGGTAAAACTCCAAGAAGTATGACTAATGGGAAACAAAGCAGCAGGTTAGCATGTGGGGGGGGGGGTGGATTCAACTTCATGGAAAGTTATGAAAAAACTGAAAAGGAAGGAGAGCCCAGGAGAGGCTATTAAAGTTCCCTGAACACAAAATAGGACAGAGTGTTTGGAAAGGGCTAGGAATCTAACTTCAAGCACATTAGATAAAGGGACGACAATGAGAAAGGGGATGGGAAATACAGGACTAAAGGTGTTGTTTCTGAATGCACGCAGTATACGAAATAAGGTAAATGAGCTTGTGGCGCAGACTGAAATTGGCAGGTATGATGTGGTGGGCATCACAGAGACATGGCTGCAAGGGGATCAGGACTGGGAGCTAAATATCCAAGGATATACATCCTATCAAAAAGATAGGCAGGTTGGCAGAGGGGGTGGGGTTGCTTTGTTAGTAAGAAATGAAAATAAATCGATAGCAAGAAATGACGTAGGGTCAGATGATGTAGAATCTGTGTGGGTAGAGTTGAGGAACTGCAAAGGTAAAAAAACATAATGGGAGTTATGTACAGGCCTTCGAACAGTAGTCAGGATGTGGGGCACAAGATACACCAGGAGATAGAAAAGGCGCGTAAGAAAGACAAGGTTACAGTGATCATGGGGGATTTCAATATGCAGGTAGACTGGGAAAATCAGGTTGGTAGTGTATCCCAAGAAAAGGAATTTGTGGAATGTCTACGAGATGGCTTTTTGGAGCAGCTTGTGGTGGAGCCCACTAGGGAACAGGCAATTCTAGATTTAGTGATGTGTAATGAGGCAGATTTGATAAGGGAGCTTAAGGTGAAGGAACCCTTAGGAGGAAGTGACCCTAATATGATAGAATTTTCCTTGCAATTTGAGAGGAAAAAGCTGGAATCAGATGTAACGGTATTACAGTTGAATAAAGGTAACTGCAGAGGCATGAGGGAGAAGCTGGCCAGAATTGACTAGGAGATGAGCCTAGCAGGAAAGACAGTGGAACAGCAATGGCAGGAGTTTCTGGGAGTAATTTGGGAGATACAGCAAAAATTCATCCCTAGGAAGAAGAAGCATACTAAAGGGAAGACGAGGCAACCATGGCTGACAAGGGAAGTCAGGGACAGCATAAAAGCTAAAGAGAAAGCATACAATGCGGCGAAGAGCAGTGGGAAACCAGGGGATTGGGAAGCCTACAAAGACCAACAGAGGACAACTAAAAAAGAAATAAGGAGGGAGAAGATTAAATATGAGGGTAAACTAGCCAGTAATATAAAAAAAATGCAACAGTTTTTTTAGATATATAAAGGGTAGGAGAGAGGCAAAAGTGGACATTGGGCCGCTGGAGAAGTAATAATGGGGAACAAAGAAATGGCAGAGGAACTGAATAGGTACTTTGCGTCAGTCTTCATGGAGGAAGACACAAGTAACAGCCCCAAAATTCAAGAGAGTCGGGGGGCAGAGGTGAGTATGGTGGCCATTACCAAGGAGAAGGTGCCAGGAAAACTGAAAGGTCTGAAGGTGGATAAATCACCTGGACCAGATGGATTACACCCCAGAGTTCTGAAGGAGATAGCTGAAGAGATACTGGAGGCATTAGTGGTGAACTTTCAGGAATCATTGGAGTCAGGGAGGGTCCCAGAGGACTGGAAAATCGCTAATGTAACCCCCCGTTTAAGAAGGGAGTGAGGCAAAAGACAGGAAATTACAGGCTGATTAGCCTGACCTCGGTTGTTGGTAAGATTTTAGAGTCCATTATTAAGAATGAGATTTCAGAATACTTGGAAGTGCATGGTAAAATAGGGCAAAGTCAGCATGGTTTCATCAAGGGGAGGTCATGCCTGACAAATCTGTTAGAATTCTTTGATGAAGTAACGAGTAGGTTAGACAAAGGAGAGCCAATGGATGTTATCTACTTGGACTTCCAGAAGGCCTTTGACAAGGTGCCGCACAGGAGGCTGCTCAGTAAGATAAGAGCCCATGGTGTTAGAGGCAAGGTACTAGCATGGATAGAAGATTGGCTGTCTGGTAGGAGGCAGAGATGGCGGCCGGTGACTAGTGGAGTTCCGCAGGGGTCAGTGTTGGAACCACAACTTTTCACTTTATACATTAATGATCTAGATGAAGGAACTGAGGGCATTCTGGCTAGGTTTGCAGATGATACAAAGATAGGTAGAGGGACAGGTAGTATTGAGGAAGCGGGGAGGCTGAAGAAGGCTTTGGACAGGTTGGGAGAGTGGGCAAAGAAGTGGCAGATGGAACACAACGTGGGGAAGTGAGAGTCAAGCACTTTGGTAGGAAGAATAGAGGCATAGACTATTTTCTAAATGGGGAGAGGATTCAGAAATCTGGAGTGCAAAGGGACTTGGGAGTCCTAGTGCAGGATTCTCTTAAGGTTAACTTGCACGTTGAGTCGGTAGTTAGGAAGGCAAATGCAATGTTGGCATTTATTCCGAGAGGACTAGAATATAAAAGCAGGGATGTGCTGCTGAGGCTTTATAAGGCTCTGGTCAGACCACATTTAGAATATTGTGAGCAATTTTGGGCCCCGTATCTCAGGAAGGATGTGCTGGCCCTGGAGAGGATCCAGAGGAGGTTCACGAGAATGATCCCAGAAATGAAAGGCTTAACATATGAGGAACATTTGAGAACTCTGGGTCTGTACTCGATGGAGTTTAGAAGTATGAGGGGGGATCTGATTGAAATTTACAGAATACTGAAAGGCCTGGATGGAGTGGATGTGGGGAAGATGTTTCCATTAGTAGGAGAGACTAGGCCCGAGGAGAGGCCTCAGAGTAAAGGGAAGACCTTTTAGAACAGAGATGAGGAGAAACTTCTTTAGCCACAGTGTGTTGAATCTATGGAATTCATTGCCACAGAAGGCTGTGGAGGCCAGGTCATCGATAGGTTCTTGATTGGTAAGGGGATCAAACGTTACGAGGAGAAAGCAGGAGAATGGGGTTGAAAAACTTATCAGCCATGATTGAATGGTGGAGCAGATTCAATGGGCCAAATGGCCTAATTTCTGCTCCTATGTCTTATGATCTTATGGTCTTATGTCCACCTTAGGGATACTGCCCAATGGTAATTGAGCTTCCCCCATGCCTGCCTGTCTGCCTGAAAGAGGTATTAGACCCCTTGCATGTACAAATAAAGAGCTGTTTGAGGATCCCTGTTGGAAGCTCATCTAACTCAAGTGGATTGGTACACCAGGCCTGCTTGGGACAGGATTACCAGTTCTAACCACCAGTCCTTAAAACGACCATTGAGGCTTACAACAAATACAGTTTTTCTATAGTTACCTTTATGTACAACAGGAATGAGATTTGCACAGGCCTTTACAATAATAATCATGCATTTTGCACTAGAGAAAAGCATGAACAGAGTCATGAATTACAGAGCATTGAGTTCACGCTGCACAGCCAGATACCCGACTAGTACAGGATAGTTAGGTATAGTATGTGATGCAGCAGATTAACAGGCTTTCAACAAAACACTTCACAATAGAAACTTCCCTATGAATATAGCAAACAAGTCATATTAGTACGAACATGCCCGTTATAAGCGGTCGGGACTACAAGAAAAGGCATGATTGTCTCTATGATCAAATTGTTATTAAATACAAACTATCAGTGAAGAATATGATAAGAAGCTGAAGTGCTGCATTTTATCTCAACAGCTCTCTCACAGTTTTCAATTCTTTTAAATATTGATGAAATTTGCATGAATTGAAGAAGTCTATGGCTTTAGAAAGCAAATACTTTAAATCAGCAAATGTTCTTAAGTGTCCTGAAATTGACTTTTTCTGTGTAATTATGTTTTTGCACTAATAGCTTGCTATTTATTGTGATTATAATTGTCTTAAGTATGGCAACATAATTCCATTTGCAAATAGCATGCATATCATTTTACTATAAACAATCCATAACTGTATTGAACTCTTGAAGGGATCTGTATTGTTTGTCATTGTTGCTGCATTTAGTAGCAGCACACGGTTTCAATCAAAGGAAGCAACATTGGTCCTTTTTGTTCATTCTTACACCATGGAGGCTATATTTAATGGAGCAGTGCAATAATTACTAATGACTTCCTTTAAAAGAGAATTTTGTTTTATTGGTTTCAATAGTTTACCAATAACTAAACTCCTTTTCCTAAGAAAACCAGAGGCATTTGAAAATGCACGTACAGTCTGCGCAGCGTTTGAAGGAGAAAGGTAGGCCAAAGTTTTGGGTTGACCCCTTCAATGATTCTGCGTGAAATTTTAAGATTGAAACAAAGACCTGTCGCTCATTCTCAGATGCTGACTGGGGAACGATGAATTTCCAATTCTTATTTCAGATTTCCAGCAATCAACAATGACAGCATTTTAAAAGGAATTCAATGACTGTTAAACATTTTGCATCTAATGGCATGAAAGGTTGTTAATTCAATGCATGCTTACTCGTAAATTCAAGTTTGTTCACTGATCTGTAGACTTATTTCCTTACCTAATAAGCGCTGGTGATTAAAGTTCAAAAGTGAATCATAATAACATTTGAAGTGAAAAAGAAATAATTCAGCCAATCAAATCCGGTCCATCAAAGTGTTCCTTTATTGGATTGGCTTTACTGCTCTTTGTTCCATCCATTCCATACAACACAACAAATGCATTAATTCTATCTGTTGGAACTTTAGGGGTAATTTTTAAAAATTAATTCATGGGATGAGGACGTCGTTGGCTAGGCCAGCATGTATTGCCCATCCTTAGTTGCCCTTGAGAAGGTAATGGTGAGCTGCCTTCTTGAACTGCTGCAGTCCATGTGGTGTAGGTGCACCCAAAGTGCTGTTAGGGAGGGAGTGCCAAGATTTGGACCCAGCGACAGTGAAGGAACAGTGATATGTTTCCAAGTCAGAATGGTGAGTGGCTTGGAGGGGAGCGTCCCAGGTGGTGCTGTTCTCATACATCTGCTGCCCGTGTCCTTCTAGATGGTAGTGGTCGTGGTTTTGGAAGGTGCTGTTAAAGAGGTCTTGGTGAGTTTCCGCGGTGCATCTTGTAAGTGGTACACACTGCTGCCACAGTGCGTCAATGGTGGAGGGAGTGAACATTTGTAAATGGGGTGCCAATCATGCGGGCTGCTTTGTCCTGGATGGTATCCACCAACTTGAGTGTTGTAGGAGCTGCACTCATCCAGGCAAGAGGACTGTATTCCATCACACTCCTGACATGCCTTGTAGATGGTGGACAGGCTTTGGGGAGTGAGGAAGTGTGTTACTCGCCACAGGATTCCTAGCCTCTGATCTGCTCTTGTAGCCACAGTATTTATATGGCTAGACCAGTTCAGTTTCTGGTCAATGGTAACCCCTAGGATGTTGATAGTGGGGAATTCAGCGATGGTAATGCCATTGAATGTCAAGGGGTGATGGTTAGGTTCTCCCTTGTTGGAGATAGTCATTGCCTGATACTTGTGTGGCACGGATGTTACTTGCTAATTGTTGGCCCGAGCCCAGATATTGTCTAGGTCTGGCCACATTTGGACATAGACTGCTTCAGTACCTGAGGAGTCGCAAATGGTGCTGAATGATGCCACAATTCCAGTGAGGAGCAGCACTTTTACAGGTTTCATCTCAGGAAATTAACAGTGTCCAGCCAAAAATTTTATGCCCATTAATTTTAAGTTACAGAAAATATTGTGCTCTGTGTCCAAAATGCTGCGAGTGAGAGACTATAGAATCACTGCCTTAAAGCCTGCCATATATCCCAGGAGAAGCAGTTAAGTAAATTGCTGAAGCTGCTGGTGCCAGGAAGCTGCCCTGTAGACATGTTAGGATTAGAGTTAAGATTTGAGAATGCCTTCAAGAAGTGGGGCAAAAGAGACCCTGATAACAAGAACCTCAAGCCTTTACAGCTGGAGTTTAGGAAACCGTTTTGCTGGCCAGTATGAACCGCCTCAGCTCCCAGCCTGTCAATAGGCTGGAAAGTCCTTCCAGCAACAGTTACTGCCACTGGCATTAGTGTCTCCAGAAGAGTTACAGAAATTTGCCAGACATTCTTCAATCTGCAGTAGTTCCATCTCATTTAAAAAACAAACACTGGACAGAAATTTCCCCCAGTCAGGGGGTTTGTGCTGGGGTGGGCAGAGGCGGGCGCGAAGCTGATCGGCGCCCCTGATGGGGGCCGCGCTGCCATTTTACGTGGGCAGGCCACTGAAGGCCCGCCCAGTGTGACACGCACCCGGAAGTGCTGAGCGCTCCCTGTGCGGGCGGGGGGGAAATTCCCTGAGTCGGGGCCTGCGCTCTTTGGCGCATGCTTCAGGGAGGTTAAGTTCGGAATGTAAGATTCTATTAAAGTCAGAAAAAAATTATTTAGACATGTCCCCTCATGTGACAGCGTCACATGAGCTGGGACATGTTCATCAAATGTTCGAAAATTCTTTATTTAATTAATAAGCCCTTCATGAAACCTCGTCTCGCCCGTTGATGAGGTTTCATGAAAAATTTGAAGGCTGACTAGGCTCTTTGCTTGCCCACCAACCTTAAGGTTGGACGGGCAGCCCAGGTTATTGTTTTAATTGATATTTAAATGGCCTTAATAGGCCTTTGACAGTTTGGCGGGCGCGCAGCCAAGTCGGTTGTGTGCCCGCCGAACTGAAAATCTAAATGACACACGTTGACATCGGGACGCCCGCCCGACATCACTGTGTGCCATTTTACGCGTCAGCGAGCAGGCCCTGCCCCTGCTCACCAACCCAAAAATTCTTCCCATAGAAAAATAGAAACAGGAGTAGGTGATTTGGCTGTTTGAGCCTGCTCCACCATTCAACATGATCATGGCTGATCATCAATCTCAATGCCATACTCCCGCTCTCTCCCCACACCCATGGATGCCTTTGGAGCTAGAAATCTATCTACTGCCTTCTTAAATATATTCAGTAACTTGGCCTCCACAGTCCTCTGTGGAAGAGAATTCCATAGGTTCACCACACTCTGAGTGAAGGAGTTTCTCCTCATCTCACTCCTAAATGGCCGACCCCATATCCTGAGATTGTAACCCCTTGTTCTAGACACCCCCCCAAGTCTGAGGAAACATCATTCCTGCATCCAGTCTGTCCAGCCCTGTCAGAATTTTATACATTTCAATGGACCCCTCTCATTCTTCTAAACTCAAGTGAATAAAGGCCTAGTTGGCCCAATCTCTCCTCATGCGATAATCCTGCCATCCCAGGAATCAGTCAGGTCAACCTTTGCTGCACTCACTCTATGACAAGTGTATCCTTTCTTAGGTAAGGAGACCAAAACTGCACACAATACTTTGGGTGTGGTCTCACCAAAGCCCTGTACAGCTTCAGTAAGATGCCCTTGTTCCTGTACTCAAGTTTTCTCACAATGAAGGCCAACATACCATTCACCTTCTTAACTATTTGCTGCACCTGCATGCCTGTTTTCAGTGATTGTTGTACAAGAACATCCAGGTCCTTTTGTACATCAACATTTCCCAATCTATCACTATTTAAACAATACTCTGCCAATCAGTTTTTCCTGCCAAAGTGGATAACTTAACACACATCCATATTATATTGCATCTGCCATGTAACTCTTTTGAGTACAAACCTGTTTCCATCTGTTTCAGATGAAGTTATATTGTTTCATAGTTTGCCATTGTGAGATTTGAACTCTTGATCTTGGGGTTACAAACCCAGTACCATAACCACTTGGCTATTTAGGCTAAGCCCCACATCTGCCATGTATTTGCCCACTCACTCAACTTATCCAAATCATCTTAATTACAGCTTTTCTAAATCGCCTTAATTACAGCTCTTCTATTGAAGTGGCAGTCCAGTACTTCAAAGGGACTATTGCATAATTGCATAAAGGTTCATGTTAGTGGAAGGTTTAATCACTATCCTCTGACATAAGCTGAAAACTGTCTCTGTCAACATCAGATTCAGCTGAGATTTTCCTTCTAGCCTGTCAACAATCACTGTCAAAGTCATATATAGACAATGCCAACTTTGGTGAGCTACCAGGAGACCTGTATAAGAAGAATAATGACCCAACAATGAGGTCAGGAGAGGAGGGGAGGGAAGTGGCTAAATAAACCTTTTTACTGGTGACTGATGGAATTCGTCTAGAAATAGTCATGTGGCATGATGTGGAAGAACACAAGCTTTGGGTGTGACAACTTCTACAAGTTGAACTGTCAACCTTATTTAACGTTCACAGTTGCACATAGATGCAGAGGGATTGTGCTACATTGAACAGATTGAACATTTATGAAGTGGCACTGGTTCACCTTGCATTATCCCATCTCAGTCAGAAATAAATTTCAATAGAACAAAAATGGGCAGACCACTCCAACAGGTCATCACCCAGAAAGCAAAATTGAAAATTTCTCCCAATGTATGACATGAAGGAATTCACATACTTTTCAATACATGTTACAAGCATGTTCACAAGAATAAGCTTTTGTTTTAAATAAAATTAAGCTTTCATCAGGGTATGAAAGAAAGTGTTTTTGGATCAGCAGCTTTTGTTAGAACTTCTGTACAAGCTCCTGGATATGTTTAAAAAGCATGTAGAACAACATGTATCTTCTGAAAACAGAAATTATGTCAAGCAGATGGTACCTGGAGCAAATTTCTTTTGATATTCTAGAGTGAAAGCAGTTCTTGCAAAGTATATTGTTTTGACAGCACTTCTCTCACTGCATGCTAATGCTAATATGGTCCACTTATTTTGCCGCCAACTAGTTCTTGCTCATCCTTTGTACTCTCTTCAGGGGTTTTATAAGGATTTAGCATCAATATCAAACAAATTACCGCTAAACGTAAAAACTGGTAACTATAGTGCTTCTTTTGTAGGAATATTGATGGATGCTAACTGAGCTGAGATGAATTCCATCACAGTTATGTATTAACAAAGTGTGAAAATAATATACCATTTTCAAATCTGAAAATAATCACTTTATACAAAAGAGCATCAATTAGTCAAGGAGTAGTTCTTGGCAATGGACTGATTTGTTGCTTTGCATCCATGGGTTTATTATATGATCTTGCACTCTCAACATGTGCTAATAAGTCTGTGGCCGGAGAAATGATGGTAAAGTGTTGTCATGCCATCACTGACCTCAGCCTTTTTTGAGGAAGGCTCCTCGTTGAATATATGACAATGTGGAAAATTGTCCAGGTAGGTCCTGTCCACAAAAATCAGAACAAATTCAACCTGGCCAATTACCGCCCCATCAATCCACTCGCAATCATCAATAAAGTGCAGAAACTGTCATTGACAATGCTATCAAGTGGCACTTACACAGCAATAATCTGCTCACTGTTGCTCAGTTTGGGTTCTGCCAGGGCCAGTTGGCTCCGGACCTCATTACAGCCTTAGTCCAAACATGAACAGAAGAGTTGAATTCAAGCGGTGAGGTGAGAGTGACTGCGCTTGACATCAAGGCAGCATTTGACAGAGTGTGACATTAAGGAGCCTAAGCAAAAGTGAAGTCAATGGGAAACAGGGAAGGCAAAACTCTCCACTGGCTGGAGTCATCCCTAGCACAAAGGAAGATGGTTGAGGTTGTTGGAGGCCAATTATCCCAGCTCTAGGATATTACTGTGGGTGTTCCTCAGGGTAGTGTCCGTGGCCCAGCTGCTTCATCAATGACCTTCGCTCCATTGTAAGGTCAGAAGTGGGGATGTTCGCTGATGCTTGCACAGTGCTCAGTACTTTTTGCAACTCTTTAGATACTGAAATGGTCCATTACCACTTGCAAAAAGACCTGGACAATATTCAGGTATGGTCTGATAAACAACAAGCAACATTTGGGTCACAAGTGCCAGTCAATGACCATCTCAAACAAGATAGTATCTAACCCTTGACAAACAACGGCATAACCATCACTGAATCCCCCATCATCAACATCCTGGGGGTTAACAAACACATAAACACTGGCCAGAATTTTTCCGTTGGCGAGTTGGGGGTGGGGCCCATTCGCCGTCAGGAAAATGATGCGGGATGACGTCAGGAGGAACCCCTGACATCATCCCGGCTCATTTAAATATTCAGGAAGACGGGCAGACAGCGAAATCAGCTGTGCACCCGCCGACCTGTCAATGGCCAATTGAGGCCATTGACAGGGTAGTTAACCCAATTAAAGGCCCTGCCCAACAACCTTAAGGTTCTGCTCACTATGACTGCAAGGAACCGGACAAAGGCTGATAATTCTGCAGTGAGTAACTCACCTCCTGACTCCCCAAAGCCTGCCCACCATCTACATGGCACAAGTCACTTCATTTGCCTGGATGAGTGCAGCTCCAACAACACTCAAGAAGCTCAACACCATCCAGGACGAAGCAGCCTACTTGAACGGCATCCCATTCAGCACCTTAAATACTCACTCCAACCACCACCGGTGCACAGTGGCAGCAGTGTGTACCATATACAAGAAGCACTTCAGCAATTCACCAAGACCTCTTTGACAGCACCTTCAAAACCTGTGACCTTCACCACCTAGAAGGACAAGGGAAGTAGACACACAGGAAAACCACCACCTGCAAGCTCCCCTCCAAGCCACACACCATCCTAACTTGGAACTATATCACCATTCACTGTCTCGGGGTCAAAAACCTGGAACCCCCTTCCTAACAACATTGTGATTGTACTTGCACTGTAGCAGTTCAAACAATTCACCATCACCTTCTCCAGGGTATTTAGGAATGGGCAACAAAGCTGGCCTTGCCTGTGCACTCATGTCCCATGAAAGAATAAAAATAAATTACCTTCTCCTGAAAGCTGTATTATCCTCAGTCAAATGTGGCAGACTACTATTCCAGTGCTAGACAATCATGTCAAAGGTATTTAACCCTTGAGGCTGGAAACTACATGAGTTAGCACAATTCCCTTACACCTTTGCATTTAAATCTGCCTTGGATCAATGTTGGGGCAATTACAACCAAAGACATAGCACAAAGCACCCCCAACTTGGCGGTCTTCCTCGGAATTTTCACAGGGTGTTCAGTGTAATGTAGTATAGAAACAGGAAAATGTCACTTACATAGTAGGGGTTCTCTAATGACACTCCTAATATCCTCTTCTGATTAAAGACAAAATAATAGGAATGATTACATAAGAATGCAAATGAGCAGGTGCATTGCTTGGTTTCTGAGTATGCATTGACCATGTTCATTTCAATTTCCATCTAAAGCAAAGGCTCTCTATGCGGCCAAATTTCCGGATCACCAACTTGGTCAAGACAAATGGACAACTCGCCTCCCAGTTTTGATTTTAAAATTTGGGTAGCAAACAGTTTCCATTTTAACTCTATCCAGATTGAAAGTGAAATAAAATAGAATCTTCTCTCTATTCTATACATGCTTCTAACTTCACTTCTATGTTAACGTTCAATAACTATTTTTTATTGTAAGGACACTGTCTTCAGAAAAAAATTACTTTCATTTGAGGGAGAAGAGCCAATGAAAAAAATGATGAGAAATCTTCATCATAACATCATGTACAATGAAGTATCTAAGTGTAATTCAAATCATTGTGTTGGGCAAACAAACAACATTTTTACCCAAATAAAATGAGTAAAGGCTAAAATTGCACAACAGTAAATTAGCATCAGAAAGAGGTTAACATGTTGGATGTACTCATCATCAGAACTGACAGAGGCCTGAATTTTCATGGGAACAGAGGGAGTCTCCGACTTAGCCAAAATGGCAGTGGACCGCCGATTCTTGAAGTCCTGCCACCCCCCCACCTCCGAACCTAGCACCCACCATTTTTGTTGGTTGGAGATTGGGGATGGGTGGGGTGGGGGGAACAAGGGTGGGTTGCAGTTTATACATCCATGGTTCACGGAGGCAGCTAAACATGTAAAAGTGCAGCTGCCTTCAAACAGATCCAATTTTCATTACTGGAATGTCCAGAACACAAATTGTGGGCTTTACACTTTCAGGAGAAGGTCTAAACTTATAAGGTTCTTTGGAGAGGTGGGGTATCCTTCTGGGAAGGTAAGGGACTCCTTTGGAGAGGTAAGGTACCATAATGGAGAGGTAAGGTGCCTTTTGGGAGAGGTCAAGAGCCTTTTAGGCTTGTTAAAATTAAACATGAATGTGTGTAAAAAAGTGGGTAATCTCATTGGAACTGTTAAGCTGTCAAGGCTTTAAACCTCCTGCATTTTAAGAAAAAAACATTCAGCAATTTTTTAAAAATCACTGCTTGTTATTTCACTTTGTCTGTTGATTTCAGTATGAGAACTATCATTACAGGATTTGTGCTGCATGACTGTTTTCACAACCTATCATTATCACAGTGAGGTGCTGGTCAGCTCACAGTTTGATTGACTGCCAAGTGTTAATAAAATCTTTGATGGGGGTCTACAAATGCAAATGCTTGTTTTTATAAGGGATTATGTACTTTTGGGAAATATCTGTTCTTATAAGTAGTTGAAGGAATTTAAATATAGTGAATTTTATTTTCTGAATGAGAGTTTTTAAAAAATAATAAAATCATCAATAGATGCTTAAAACTTTATTTTATTTCATCTATGCATGGGTTCTACGGTCGGCCCATGGTGGATACTGGGTGAGTTGCATGGAGGGTGGAAGGGCAAAGGGTGTGGATGGGAGACATTGGTTGACACTAAGTCAAGGGCCATGGGACACTGGTTTGCATGGAGGGTATGTGAGGCCCTGGGCGGGTGGGTATAGGGTGATAGATTTGCATGGAGGATATGAAGAGCCATTGGGGAAGGTAGAGGGGCATGACATGACATGAGTTGGCATGGATTGGCATGGGGATTGTGCAGGGGGGATGTGAGGGATGAGAGCTAGAGGGCTGTTTTTGTTTTATTCTTTTTCTTACAAGTCTTGGATCACTGAGGCCAGCCTTTCATTCAACTCGCCTCCGCACATGGGAGCCCCTATGGCTGCCTTTGCATTGTTTCCAAGAGTGACAGGCCTGACTCCCATTAGCATGCAACATCACCCCACCCTCCTCACCATGGAACAAATATTAGAACTTTGGAACTTTTGCCCGAGTTGGGTTTGCAGAGTCGGGAATTTTCCTGACTCTGTGGGAGCAAAAACCTAGGCTTAAGTTTTGCTGGAAGTTTCCCAGATATATTTTTCAAGAAAATATCACTTTATGCATTATTAAGGAAGAAATAGCAGGACTTTTAGAAAAGCTTAATGCAATCAAACAGAGTCAACATGGTTTTGTGAAAGGGAAATCATGTTTGACAAATTTGCTGGACTTCTTTGAGGATATAATAAGTAGGGTTGATAAAGGGGAACCAGTAGATGTAGTGTATTTGGATTTCCAGAAGGCAAATGATCGGGTGTCAAATAAAAGGTTATTGTACAAGAGAGGAGCTCATGGTATTGGGGGTAATATATTAGCATGGATTGAGGACTGGTTGACACACAGAAGACAGAGAGCCGAGAGTGTTTTTAAGGTTGGAAAGGCATAATTAGTGGAGTGCCACAAGGATCAGTCCTAGTGCCTCAATTATTTACTAACTACATCAATGACTAGGAGGAGGGGGCAGAGTGTAATGTATTCAAATTTGCTGATGATACAAAAATAGGTGGGAAGGCATGCTGTGATGAGGACATAAAGAATCTGCAAGGGGGTATCGATAGGTTGAGTGAGTAGGCAAGAACTTGGCAGATGGAGTTTAATGTAGGAAAGTGTGAGGTCATGCACTTTGGTAGGAAGAATCTAAAGGCAGACTATTATTTAAATGGAGAGAGACTCCAAGAAAGTGCAGCACAGAGGGATCTGGGTGTTCTTGTGCCTGAAACACAAAAGGTTAGCATGCAGGTGAAGCAAGTAATTAAGAAGGAAAATGGAATTTTGGCCTGTTTTGCCGGGGGTTGGAATTTAAAAATCGGGAAGTCTTGTTATAACTGTACAGGGTGTTGGTGAGGCCGCACCTGGAGTACTGTATACAGTCTTGGTACCCATATTTAAGACATGGTTTTGTGAAAGGGAAATAATGTTTGACAAATTTGCTGGACTTCTCTGAGGATATAACAAGCAGGGTTGATAAAGAGGAACCAGCAGATGTAGTGTATTTGGATTTCCAGAAAGCAAACGATCAGATGCCACATAAATGGTTATTGTACAAGATAGGAGCTCACGGTGTTGGCCAAAATTCCATTTTCCTGACATTGGAGGCAGTTCAAAAGAGATTCACTGGGCTGATTCCTGGGATGAAGGGATTGAATGGCTAAACAGGTTATATTCATTAGCATTTAGAAGAATGAGGGGTGATCTTATTGAAATGTATAAAATTCCGAGGGGGCTTGACAGGGTAGATGTTGAGAAGATGTTTCTACTATTGGGGGAATCTTGAACTAGGGGACATAGTTATAGAATAAGGAGACACTCAGGTAAAATTGAGATGCAAAGGCATTTCTTCTCTCAGAGGGTAGTGAATGTCTAGCATTCTCTACCGCAGAGAGTTGTGGAGGCTAGATGACTGAAAGTATTTAAATATGAGGTGGGTAGATTTTTAAACATTGGGGAGTTGAAGGCTATGAAGAGCTGGCATGAAAGAGGAGTTGAGGCCTGGTGCAGATCAGCCATGATCTTACTGAATGGCGGGGCAGGCCTGAGAAGCCGAATGGCCCACTCCTGCTCCTATTTCTTGTGTTCTTTTGTTGCTTATTCAATAAGGATGTTCAGTGTTATTTGTTTGATAAGCTACTCACCATATGGCCTTTGATAGGTAGACAAAGGTGTGTCATCTTTTAGCAGCCAAGTGAAGTTCCAAATGGTCAGACTGTTATTTGCAATCCATTTGTTTTCTTCAGGTTGAGGGACTCCAGCAACTGCAAACACAAAGAACATAATTGACATTTTTTAAGTTTTAAAAAAGGGGCACTTCAATGTTGTTGCTTCCTGTGATGTGCTGGTAACTGTTAGAACAGTTAGCACAGCCTCCCCAACCATTTTCTTCAGAGGTTTCACTCCCTCACAGTAAACAATCTGTATTTCGCAAACCTTTGGAGGCTTAGTAATTTGAAAGCCCTTGTAAGAATTTTTCACATTTAGCCTCCTGACATATTGATTGATTAATCAGTTATTTCTCCCTTGGCTACTTAATAATCAGCTGTAATCTCGGGCAAGGTCTTACCTATGTCGGGCAGGCTGGGCGGGGGCGGGTGCGGAGTCGATCGCCGCCCGCAATCGGCTGCGTGCCGCCATTTTATGTGGGCAGGCCAATTAAGGCTGCTCAGCACTACCTGTGCAGGCGGGGGGAGGAGGGAGAGTCGAGGCTGCCTCGGGGAGATTAAGTTGATGATACAAATTTTTGATAAATGATCTGAAAAATTATTTAAACATGTCCCCTCATGTGACAGTGTCACCTGAGCTGCGGCATATCTGTGCATTTCGCAATTTTTATTTAATTATTTTAATTAAACTTTCAGGAAACCTCATCCCGCCCATGGATGACGTTTCCTGAAAAACGCGAAGGCCTCTTGGGCTCTTCACCTGCCCTCCAACCTTAAGGTTGGGCAAGCAGCACTGTTAATTAGCTAAATTATTTTCCTAATGACCTTAATAAGCGTTTGACAGTTTGGTGGGCGCATAGCCGCCTCCAGCGCACGCCCGCCGAATGAAATATCTAAATGACGCGCGATGACATCAGGATGCACGCCTGACGTCATTGGCATGTCATTTTGCGCGTTAGCGTGTCAGGCCCACCCCAGCACACCAATGGCAATATTCTGGCCCTCATTTATTTTCATTTGTTCATAGGCTGTGGGCATCACTGGCTAGGCCAGCATTTATTGCCCTTCCCTAATTGCCCTTCAGAAGTTGCTGGTGAGCTGCCTTCTTGAACCGCTGCAGTTCATGTGGTGTAGGTACACCCATCGTGCTTTTTGGGAGGGAGTTCGAGGATTTTGACCCACCGACAGTGGATGAACAGTAATATATTTCCAAGTCAAGATGGTCAGTGGCTTGGAGGGGCTCTTCCAGGTGACGGTGTTCCCATGTGCTTGCTGCTCTTGTCCTACTAGATGGTAGCGGTCATGTGTTTGGAAGGTGCTGTCTAAGCAGCCTTGGTGAGTTCCTGCAGTGCATCTTGTAGATGGTACACTCTGCTGCCACAGCGCATCAGTGGTGGTGTGAGTGAACGTTTGTGGATGTGGTGCCAATCAAGTGGGCTGTTTTGCCTGGATGCTGTCAAGCTTCTTGAGTGTTGTGGGAGTTGTACTCATCCAGGCAAGTGGAGAATATTCCATCATACTCCTGACTTGTGCCTTGTAGATGGTGGGCAGGCTTTGGGGAGTCAGGAAGCGAGTTACTCGTCGCACCTTTCCTAGCATCTGACCTGGTCTTGTAGCCACAGTTTATACATGGCTAGTCCAATTCAGTCTCTGGTCAATGGTAACCCCCAGGATGTTGACAGTGGGGGATTCAGCCTTAGTACTGCCACTGATTGTCAAGGGTGATGGTTAGATTCTCTCTTGCTGGAGATGGTCATTGCCTGGCATTTATGTGGTTCAAATATTACTTGCCACTTGTCAGCCGCAGCCTGGATATTGTCCAGATCTTGCTGCATTTGCACGTGAACTGCTTCAATATCTGAGGAGTCACGAATGGTGCTGAACATTGTGTAATCATCATCAAACATCCCCACTTCTGACCTTATGATGGAAGGGAGGTCATTGATGAAGCAGCTGAAGGTGGTTGGGCCGAGGACACTACCCTGAGGAATTGTTGCCAATCTGATAGCTGGAATACATTATCGCACCAGTCTTTCCACACAATGTTTAGGGCATTCTGATGCGCATTATAGCTGAAATATTCTTCATTTTGCTTTCTGTATTGCTGCAAATCTTTCTTTTAACAAAAATTGATAAGCACGTCAGCATCAAACGCGATTCCAATCTTTTTGTCTCAGATACCAGGAACTGAAGTTACTAAGCTGCACCAAATCGTTGACAGCAAGATTAGAGACAAATATCTCTATGCTGAAAGTTCACATGTTTTAGAAGTACCTTGTGACAAGGACTATAAGTGGACAGTGTTTATGGCAAACTACTGTAAACCACAACAAACAATAATTGTTATGGTCCAAATGTTGATATATTACAGGGTTGTGAATTTTCATAGCTCGATCAGCCCAAAGCTTACTAAGTTAATATTTCTTCACCTTCATCCTGGCTCTGTCTAATTTAACAAGCATTGTTCGGATAATATTTACAACCCGAGTTAACTGCATTCCATCCTTGCTGGCTTGCAATGTAGTCCTGATTCCAGGCAATGTGAAAGGGCAGGCTCAGAAGGCCATATGACACTTATAACCTCGTCCTGAAATTAGTCATATTGTTTAGCTGCTGCCAGTAGGCGGAAGATAGTTATGAACATTTTTCTTTGAATTAAAGTGGAAGTGTAAAGCCATGTAGTACAGCAGCTTTAGTGCTTCAATGTGCCATGCCACATATGGCAGGACGCCTGTTCACAGTTGCATTACAAACTGATCATGTCTGATTGTTGACCTCAGCATTGCTGTCAAGGGAATTCACCAGGTTCAGCCCAAGTCCTGATTCACAGGAAGAACTAAAAGAATTAGAGGGATTTTCATCCTAGAATACTGTCAGTCAGTTCCAGAGGGATAACGAGCAGGTCAACTTATGCCCAGTGAATGGTGGGTATTGGAGACTTGAGGGGTGACTCTCCTCAGGCACTCTCCCACTCCACCACCGTAACCTTATCAATGATTCAGCAGAAACCCTGTTTAGGCATGTAAAAGTGTTTCTGATGAACTAACAATGCCAGGGCAGAAGACCCAAAGAAATTCACCAAAGTGAGGAAAATCAATTAAGAATACTTTAAAATTCTAAGCGTAATGTTCTCTACCTGCAAGATTAATGAGCTAAATGTTGCTGTCAAAAAAGCTGAAGGTTAACAATGCTGGTCATTATTTCTGAGTAAATGCCACAACAACTTCAGATGAAAGACAGATGCATAGTTAAATGCAAATATCAAAAAGTTGCTTTCTAAACTTCCAGAAAACAGCATTTGGCTGACTGCCTCACCATTGACATGCATTGAATGTGATGACATGTTGTATTTGTGTAGTAGATATGAACTAAAGCAGCAACAAATATTTATTGCAGTTTGATGACATTACTCCAGCTCAAGGTAGGGAACCCCCATTAAACAGTGTTACTATTAATTGTACGTCAAGGGAGTTAAAGACCTCGCCACAGTGATCTCTCAGCGAAGCTTTCTTTGACATTAAGGGTGAGGCCACTGAATTCACCCCTTTTAAATCACCCTCCTTCTCAATCCTTTTGCAGTTTATTTCCCAATCCTAAAAACTTGCTGTTAAGGAGAAACCCTGCTGGCACGGATTCTAGGTGCTTTGTTTCCCTCAATGCACGATTATCAGCTCGAGTTTTCAGCAACTTAGTTGTGAAAAATTTTTTGAGCAGAAGGGTGCAGAGGCAATCTGACTAATGGCAGACACCATTAGATGCCCTGTTACAGGAAAGGACCCTGCTATTCAGCTCTTTTGATATGTGATGTGGAGAAAAGATCTTGCTGCTTAATTATCACGGTCAACGCTGCAGGGAAAACTACTGCTGTTTATTTATTGCAGCCAGTGCTGCAAGGATTCTGCTGCAGTTTAATTATTGCAATCAGTGTTGCAGGAAAACCTGCTGCTATTTATTTATTGCAGTCAGTGTTGTAAGGATTCTGCTGCTGTTGAAATATTGCAATCACTGCTGCAGGGAAAACTGTTGCTGATCAATTATCACCATCAGTGCTACAGGGATTCTGCTGCGATTTAATTATTGCAGCTAGTCCTGCTGGAATTCTGTTGTGGTTTAATGAACGCAGTCAATGGTGCAGGGATTCTGCTGCTGTTTAAATATTGCTGTCAATGCTGCAGGGATTCTGCTGCTGTTTAATTATTGCAGTCAATGCTGCAGGGATTCTGCTGTTGTTTAAATATTGCATTCAATGCAGCAAGGATTCTGCTGCTGTTTAAAAATCGCAGTCAATGATGCAGGGATTCTGCTGCGCTTTAATAATTGCAGTCAATGTTGCAGGGATTCTGCTGTTGTTTAATTATTGCAGTCAATGCAGCAGGGATTCTGTTGTTGTTTATAAACCGCAGTCAATGCTGCAGGGATTCTGCTGATGTTTAATTATTGCAGTCAATGCTTCAGGGATTCTGCTGCGGATTAAAATTCGAAGTCAATGCTGCAGGGATTCTGCTGTTGTTTAATTATTACAGCCCATACAGCAAGGATTCTGCTGTGGATTAAAATGCTCCGTCAATGCTGCAGGGATTCTGCTGCTGTTGAAAAATCACAGCCAATGCCACAAGGATTCTGCTGTTGCTTAATTATTGCAGTCAATGCTGCAGGGATTCTGCTGCTGTTCAAAAATCACAGTCAATGCTGCAGGGATTCTGCTGCTGTTTAATTATTGCAGTCAATGCTGCAGGGATTCTGCTGTTGTTTAATTATTACAGCCCATACAGCCAGGATTCTGCTGCGGATTAAAATACTCAGTCAATGCTTCAGGGATTCTGCTGCTGTTTAAAAATCGCAGCCAATGCCACAAGGATTCTGCTGCTATTTAAATATCGCAGTCAAAGTGGCAGGGATTCTGCTGTTCCTTAATTATTGCAGTCAATGCTGCAGGGATTCTGCTGTTGTTTAATTAATACACTCAATGCTGCAGGGATGCAGCTCCTGTTTAAAAGTCGCAGATGATGCTGCAGGGATTCTGCTGCTGTATAAATATCGCAGTCAAAGCTGCACGGATTCTGCTGCTGTTTAAATATTACACTCAATACTGCAGGGATTCTGTTCCTGTTTAAAAATCACAGTCAATGCTGCAGGAGTTCTGCTGCTGAATAAAATTCACAGTCAATGCTGCAGGGATTCCGCTGCTATTTAAAATTCGCAGTCAATGCTGCAGGGATTGGGCTGCTGTTTAAATGTCACTGTCAATGCTGCAGGGATCCTGTTGCTGGTTAATTATTGCAGTCAATACTGCAGGGATTCTGCTGCAGTTTAAATATCGCAGTCAAAAATGCAGGGATCCTGTTGCTGTTTAATTATTGCAGCCAATGCTGCAAGGATTCTGCTGCGGTTTAATAATTGCAGTCAATGCTGCAGCGATACTGCTGCTGTTTAATTATCGCAGTCAATGCTGCAGGGATTCCACTGCTATTTAAAATTCGCAGTCAATGCTGCAGGGATTCTGCTGCTGCTTAAATATCGCAGTCAATGCTACAGGGATTGGGCTGCTGTTTAAATGTCACTGTCAGTGCTGCAGGGATCCTGTTGCTGGTTAATTATTGCAGTCAATGCTGCAGGGATTCTGCTGCTGTTTAAATATTGCAGTCAAAAATGCAGGGATCCTGTTGCTGTTTAATTATTGCAGCCAAAGCTGCAGGGATTCTGCTGCGGTTTAATTATTGCAGTCAATGCTGCAGCGATACTGCTGCTGTTTAATTATCACAGTCAATGCTGCACGGACACTGCTGTGGTTTAATTACTGCAGTCAATGCTGCAGGGATTCTGCTGCTGTTTAATTATTACAGTCAACGCTGCAGGGATCCTGCTGCTGCTTAGATATCGAAATCAATGCTACAGGGATTCTGCTACTGTTTAAATATCGCAGTCAATGCGGCAGGGATTCTGCTGTTGCTTAATTATTGCAGTCAAAGCTGCAGGGATTCTGCTGCAGTTTAAAAATCGCAGTCCATGTTGCAGGGATTCTGCTGTTGTTTAATTATTGCAGTCAATGCTGCAGGGATTCTGTTGTTGTTTATAAACCGCAGTCAATGCTGCAGGGATTCTGCTGATGTTTAATTATTGCAGTCAATGATTCAGGGATTCTGCTGCGGATTAAAATTCGAAGTCAATGCTGCAGGGATTCTGCTGATGTTTAATTATTACAGCCCATAGAGCAAGATTTCTGCTGTGGATTAAAATACTCAGTCAATGCTGCAGGGATTCTGCTGCTGTTGAAGAATCACAGCCAATGCCACAAGGATTCTGCTGATGCTTAATTATTGCAGTCAATGCTGCAGCGATTCTGCTGCTGTTGAAAAATCACAGCCAATGCCACAAGGATTCTGCTGTTGCTTAATTATTGCAGTCAATGCTGCAGGGATTCTGCTGCTGTTCAAAAATCACCGTCAATGCTGCAGAGATTCTGCTGCTGTTTAATTATTGCAGTCAATGATTCAGGGATTCTGCTGCGGATTAAAATTCGAAGTCAATGCTGCAGGGATTCTGCTGATGTTTAATTATTACAGCCCATAGAGCAAGATTTCTGCTGTGGATTAAAATACTCAGTCAATGCTGCAGGGATTCTGCTGCTGTTGAAGAATCACAGCCAATGCCACAAGGATTCTGCTGATGCTTAATTATTGCAGTCAATGCTGCAGCGATTCTGCTGCTGTTGAAAAATCACAGCCAATGCCACAAGGATTCTGCTGTTGCTTAATTATTGCAGTCAATGCTGCAGGGATTCTGCTGCTGTTCAAAAATCACCGTCAATGCTGCAGGGATTCTGCTGCTGTTTAATTATTGCAGTCAATGCTGCAGGGATTCTGCTGCTGTTTAATTATTGCAGTCAATGCTGCAGGGATTCTGCTGCTGTTTAATTATTGCAGTCAATGCTGCAGGGATTCTGCTGCTGTTCAAAAATCACAGTCAATGCTGCAGGGATTCTGCTGCTGTTTAATTATTGCAGTCAATGCTGCAGGGATTCTGCTGCTGTTTAATTATTGCAGTCAATGCTGCAGGGATTCTGCTGTTGTTTAATTAATACTCTCAATGCTGCAGGGATTCAGCTCCTGTTTAAAAATCGCAGACGACGCTGCAGGGATTCTGCTGCTGTATAAATATCGCAGTCAATGCTACACGGATTCTGCTGCTGTTTAAAAATCGCAGCCAATGCTGCAGGGATTCTGCTGCTGTTTAAATATTACACTCAATACTGCAGGGATTCTGTTCCTGTTTAAAAATCTCAGTAAATGCTGCAGGAGTTCTGCTGCTGAATAAATATCGCAGTCAATGCTACAGGGATTGGGCTGCTGTTTAAATATCGCAGTCAATGCTGCAGGGATTCTGCTACTGTTGAAAAATCGCAGTCACTGCCGCAGGGATTCTGCTGCTGTTTAAAAATCGTAGACAATGCTGCAGGGATTCTGCTGTTCATTAATTATCACATTCATTGCTGCAGGGATTCTGCTGCTGTTTAAAAATTGCAGTCAATTCTGCAGGGATTCTGCTGTTGATTAATTATCACAGTCAATGCTGCAGGGATTCTGCTCCTGCTTAAAACTCGCAGTCAATGCTGCAAGGATTCTGCTGCTGTTTAAAAACCGCTGTCAATGCTGAAGGGATTCTGCTGCACTTTAATTATTGCAGCCCATGCCGCAGGGATTCTGCTGCGGTTTAATTATCGCAGTCAGTGCTGCAGGGACTCTGCTGTGGTTTAATAATTGCAGTCAATTCTACATGGATGCTGCTCCTGTTTAAAAATCGCAGCCAATGCCACAATGATTCTGCTGATGTTGTCTAATTAATGCAGTCAATATGCAGGGATTCTGCTGCTGTTCAATTATTGCAGTCAATGTTGCTGGGATCCTGCTGCTGTTTAAAAATCGCAGTCAATATGCAGGGATTCTGCTGCTGTTCAATTATTGCAGTCAATGTTGCTGGGATCCTACTGCTGTTTAAAAATCGCAGTCAATATGCAGGGATTCTGCTGCTGTTCAATTATTGCAGTCAATGCTGCAGGGATTCTGCTGCGGTTTAATTATTGCAGTCAATGCTGCACGGATTCTGCTGCGGTTTAATTATTGCAGTCAATCCTGCAGGGATTCTCATGTGGTATAATTATTGCAGTCAATGCTGCAGGGATTCTGCTGCTGTTTAAAAATCTCAGTCAATATTGCAGGGATTTTGCTCTTATTTAATTATTGCTTTCAATGCTGCAGGGATCCTGCTGTTGTTTAATTATTGCAATCAATGCTGCAGGGATTCAGCTGTTGTTCAATTATTGCAGTCAACACTGCAGGGATTCTGCTGCGGTTTAATTATTGCAGTCAATGCTGCAGGGATTATGTTCCTGTTTAAAAATCTCAGAAAATGCTGCAGGGATCCTGCTGCTGTTTAAATAATGCAGTCAATGCTGCACGGATTCTGCTGCTGTTTAAAAATCGCAGCCAATGCCGCATGGATTCTGCTGCTGTTTAAATATCGCAGTCAATGTTGCAGGGATACAGCTGTTGCTTAATTATTACAGTCAATGATGCAGGGTTTCTGCTCCTGTTTAAAAATCGCAGTCAATGCTGCAGGAATTCTGCTGCTGTTTAAAAATCGCAGCCAATGCTGCAAGGATTCTGCTGCCGTTTAAATATCACAGTCAATGTTGCAGGGATTCAGTTGTTGTTTAATTATTAAAGTCAATGTTGCAGGGTTTCAGCTAACGTTTAAAAATCACAATCAATGCTGCAGGAATTCTGCTGCTGTTTAAATATCGCAGTCAATGCTGCACAGATTCTGCTGCTGTTTAAGAATAGCAGCCAACGCTGCAGGAATTCTGCTGCTGATTAAAGTTCGCAGTCAATGCTGCAGGGATTCTGCTGCTATTTAAAATTCGCAGTCAATGCTGCAGGGATCCTGCTGCGGTTTAAATCTCGCAATCAATGCTGCCACGATTCTGTTGCTGTTTAATAATTGCAGTCAATGCTGCAAGGATCCTGCTGTTGTTTAAATATTGCAGTCAATTCTGCAGGGATTCTCCTGCTGTTTAATTATTGGAGTCAATGCTGCAGGGATTCTGTTCCTGTTTAAAAATCGCAGTCAATGCTGCAGGGATCCTGCTGCAGTTTAAAAATCGCAGTCAATGCTGCACGGATCCTGCTGTTGTACAATTATTACAGTCAATGCTGCAATGATCCTGCTGCTGCTTAAATATCGAAATCAATGCTACAGGGATTCTGCTACTGTTTAAATATTGCAGTCAATGCGGCAGGGATTCTGCTGTTGCTTAATTATTGCAGTCAATGCTGCAGGGATTCTGCTGAGGTTTAAAAATCGCAGTCAATGTTGCAGGGATTCTGCTGTTGTTTAATTATTGCAGTCAATGCTTCAGGGATTCTGCTGCGGATTAAAATTCGCAGTCAATGCTGCAGGGATTCTGTTTCTGTTTAAAAATCTCAGAAAATGCTGCAGGGATCCTGCTGCTGTTTAAATATTGCAGTCAATGCTGCACGGATTCTGCTGCTGTTTAAATATCACAGTCAATGTTGCAGGGATTCAGCTGTTGCTTAATTATTACAGTCAATGATGCAGGGTTTCTGCTCCTGTTTAAACATTGCAGTCAATGCTGCAGGAATTCTGCTGCTGTTTAAAAACCGCAGCCAATGCTGCAAGGATTCTGTTGCCGTTTAAATATCACAGTCAATGTTGCAGGGATTCAGCTGTTGTTTAATTATTAATGTCAATGGTGCAGGGTTTCTGCTAACGTTTAAAAATCGCAGCCAATGCTGCAGGAATTCTGCTGCCATTTAAATATCGCAGTCAATGCTGCACAGATTCTGCTGCTGTTTAAGAATCGCAGCCAACGCTGCAGGAATTTCGCTGCTGATTAAAGTTCGCAGTCAATGCTGCAGGGATTCTGCTGCTATTTAAAATTCGCAGTCAATGCTGCAGGGATCCTGCTGCGGTTTAAATATCGCAATCAATGCTGCCGGGATTCTGTTGCTGTTTAATAATCGCAGTCAATGCTGCAGGGATCCTGCTGTTGTTTAAATATTGCAGTCAATTCTGCAGGGATTCTCCTGCTGTTTAATTATTGGAGTCAATGCTGCAGGGATTCTGTTCCTGTATAAAAATCGCAGTCAATGCTGCAGGGATCCTGCTGCTGTTTAAATATCGCAGTCAATGCTGCACGGATTCTGCTGCTGTTTAAAAATCGCGGTCAATGCTGCAGGGATTCTGCTGCTGTTTAAAGTTCGCAGTCAATATTGCAGGGATTCTGCTGCTATTTAAAATTCACAGTGAATGCTGCAGGGACCCTGCTGTTGTTTAATTATTGCAGTCAATTCTGCAGAGATTCTCCTGCTGTTTAATTATCGCAGTCAATGCTGCACGGACGCTGCTGTGGTTTAATTATTGCAGTTAATGTTGCAGGGATTCTGCTGCTTTTTAATTATAGCAGTCAATGCTGCACGGATTCTGCTGCTGTTTAAAAATCGCAGCCAATGCTGCAGGAATTCTGCTGCTGTTTAAAGTTCACAGTCAATACTGCAGGGATTCTGCTGCTATTTAAAATTCACAGTGAATGCTGCAGGGATCCTGCTGTTGTTTAATTATTGCAGTCAATTCTGCAGAGATTCTCCTGCTGTTTAATTATCGCAGTCAATGCTGCACGGACACTGCTGTGGTTTAATTATTGCAGTTAATGTTGCAGGGGTTCTGCTGCTGTTTAATTACGGCAGTCAATGCTGCAGGGATTCTGCTGCTATTTAAAATTCGCAGTCAATGCTGCAGGGATCCTGCTGCGGTTTAAATATCGCAATCAATGCTGCCGGGATTCTGTTGCTGTTTAATAATTGCAGTGAATGCTGCAGGGATCCTGCTGTTGTTTAAATATTGCAGTCAATTCTGCAGGGATTCTCCTGCTGTTTAATTATTGGAGTCAATGCTGCAGGGATTCTGTTCCTGTATAAAAATCGCAGTCAATGCTGCAGGGATCCTGCTGCTGTTTAAATATCGCAGTCAATGCTGCACGGATTCTGCTGCTGTTTAAAAATCGCAGCCAATGCTGCAGGAATTCTGCTGCTGTTTAAAGTTCGCAGTCAATACTGCAGGGATTCTGCTGCTATTTAAAATTCACAGTGAATGCTGCAGGGATCCTGCTGTTGTTTAATTATTGCAGTTAATTCTGCAGAGATTCTCCTGCTGTTTAATTATCGCAGTCAATGCTGCACGGACACTGCTGTGGTTTAATTATTGCAGTTAATGTTGCAGGGATTCTGCTGCTGTTTAATTACGGCAGTCAATGCTGCAGGGATTCTGCTGTTGTTTAATTATTACAGTCAATGCTGCAATGATCCTGCTGCTGCTTAAATATCGAAATCAATGCTACAGGGATTCTGCTACTGTTTAAATATTGCAGTCAATGCGGCAAGGATTCTGCTGTTGCTTAATTATTGCAGTCAATGCTGCAAGGATTCTGCTGCGGTTTAAAAATCGCAGTCAATGTTGCAGGGATTCTGCTGTTGTTTAATTATTGCAGTCAATGCAGCAGGGATTCTGTTGTTGTTTATAAACCGCAGTCAATGCTGCAGGGATTCTGCTGATGTTTAATTATTGCACTCAATGCTTCAGGGATTCTGCTGCAGATTAAAATTCGCAGTCAATGCTGCAGGGATTCTGTTTCTGTTTAAAAATCTCAGAAAATGCTGCAGGGATCCTGCTGCTGTTTAAATATTGCAGTCAATGCTGCACCGATTCTGCTGCTGTTTAAAAATCGCAGCTAATGCCGCATGGATTCTGCTGCTGTTTAAATATCGCAGTCAATGTTGCAGGGATTCAGCTGTTGTTTAATTATTAAAGTCAATGGTGCAGGGTTTCTGCTAACGTTTAAAAATCGCAGCCAATGCTGCAGGAATTCTGCTGCGGTTTAAATCTCGCAGTCAATGCTGCCGGGATTCTGTTGCTGTTTAATAATCGCAGTCAATGCTGCAGGGATCCTGCTGTTGTTTAAATATTGCAGTCAATTCTGCAGGGATTCTCCTGCTGTTTAATTATTGGAGTCAATGCTGCAGGGATTCTGTTCCTGTATAAAAATCGCAGTCAATGCTGCAGGGATCCTGCTGCTGTTTAAATATCGCAGTTAATGCTGCATGGATTCTGCTGCTGTTTAAAAATCGCAGTCAACGCTGCACGGATTCTGCTGCTGTTTAAAAATCGCGGTCAATGCTGCAGGGATTCTGCTGCTGTTTAAAGTTCGCAGTCAATACTGCAGGGAAACTGCTGCTATTTAAAATTCACAGTGAATGCTGCAGGGATCTTGCTGTTGTTTAATTATTGCAGTCAATTCTGCAGAGATTCTCCTGCTGTTTAATTATCGCAGTCAATGCTGCACGGACACTGCTGTGGTTTAATTATTGCAGTTAATGTTGCAGGGACTCTGCTGCTTTTTAATTATTGCAGTCAATGCTGCAGGGATTCTGCTGCTGTTTAATTAAGGCAGTCAATGCTGCAGGGATTCTGCTGTTGTTTAATTATTACAGTCAATGCTGCAATGATCCTGCTGCTGCTTAAATATCGAAATCAATGCTACAGGGATTCTGCTACTGTTTAAATATTGCAGTCAGTGCGGCAGGGATTCTGCTGTTGCTTTATTATTGCAGTCAATGCTGCAGGGATTCTGCTGCGGTTTAAAAATTGCAGTCAATCTTGCAGGGATTCTGCTGTTGTTTAATTATTGCAGTCAATGCAGCAGGGATTCTGTTGTTGTTTATAAACCACAGTCAATGCTGCAGGGATTCTGCTGTTGCTTAATTATTGCAGTCAATGCTGCAGGGATTCTGCTGCGGTTTAAAAATCGCATCAATGTTGCAGGGATTCAGCTGTTGTTTAATTATTGCAGTCAATGCAGCAGGGATTCTGCTGATGTTTAATTATTGCAGTCAATGCTTCAGGGATTCTGCTGCGGATTAAAATTCGCAGTCAATGCTGCAGGGCTTCTGTTTCTGTTTAAAAATCTCAGAAAATGCTGCATGGATTCTGCTGCTGTTTAAAAATCGCAGCTAATGCCGCATAGATTCTGCTGCTGTTTAAATATCGCAGTCAATGTTGCAGGGATTCAGCTGTTGCTTAATTATTACAATCAATGATGCAGGGTTTCTGCTCCTGTTTAAAAATTGCAGTCAATGCTGCAGGAATTCTGCTGCTGTTTAAAAATCGCAGCCAATGCTGCAAGGATTCTGTTGCCGTTTAAATATCACAGTCAATGTTGCAGGGATTCTGTTGCTGTTTAAAATTCACAGTCAATGCTGCACAGATTCTGCTGCTGTTTAAGAATCGCAGCCATTGCTGCAGGAATTCTGCTGCTGATTAAAGTTCGCAGTCAATGCTGCAGGGATTCTGCTGCTATTTAAAATTCGCAGTCAATGCTGCAGGGGTCCTGCTGCGGTTTAAATCTTGCAATCAATGCTGCCGGGATTCTGTTGCTGTTTAATAATTGCAGTCAATGCTGCAGGGATCCTGCTGTTGTTTAAATATTGCAGTCAATTCTGCAGGGATTCTCCTGCTGTTTAATTATTGGAGTCAATGCTGCAGGGATTCTGTTCCTGTATAAAAATCGCAGTCAATGCTGCAGGGATCCTGCTGCTGTTTAAATATCGCAGTTAATGCTGCATGGATTCTGCTGCTGTTTAAAAATCGCAGTCAACGCTGCACGGATTCTGCTGCTGTTTAAAAATCGCGGTCAATGCTGCAGGGATTCTGCTGCTGTTTAAAGTTCGCAGTCAATACTGCAGGGAAACTGCTGCTATTTAAAATTCACAGTGAATGCTGCAGGGATCTTGCTGTTGTTTAATTATTGCAGTCAATTCTGCAGAGATTCTCCTGCTGTTTAATTATCGCAGTCAATGCTGCACGGACACTGCTGTGGTTTAATTATTGCAGTTAATGTTGCAGGGACTCTGCTGCTTTTTAATTATTGCAGTCAATGCTGCAGGGATTCTGCTGCTGTTTAATTAAGGCAGTCAATGCTGCAGGGATTCTGCTGTTGTTTAATTATTACAGTCAATGCTGCAATGATCCTGCTGCTGCTTAAATATCGAAATCAATGCTACAGGGATTCTGCTACTGTTTAAATATTGCAGTCAATGCGGCAGGGATTCTGCTGTTGCTTTATTATTGCAGTCAATGCTGCAGGGATTCTGCTGCGGTTTAAAAATTGCAGTCAATCTTGCAGGGATTCTGCTGTTGTTTAATTATTGCAGTCAATGCAGCAGGGATTCTGTTGTTGTTTATAAACCACAGTCAATGCTGCAGGGATTCTGCTGTTGCTTAATTATTGCAGTCAATGCTGCAGGGATTCTGCTGCGGTTTAAAAATCGCATCAATGTTGCAGGGATTCAGCTGTTGTTTAATTATTGCAGTCAATGCAGCAGGGATTCTGCTGATGTTTAATTATTGCAGTCAATGCTTCAGGGATTCTGCTGCGGATTAAAATTCGCAGTCAATGCTGCAGGGCTTCTGATTCTGTTTAAAAATCTCAGAAAATGCTGCATGGATTCTGCTGCTGTTTAAAAATCGCAGCTAATGCCGCATAGATTCTGCTGCTGTTTAAATATCGCAGTCAATGTTGCAGGGATTCAGCTGTTGCTTAATTATTACAGTCAATGATGCAGGGTTTCTGCTCCTGTTTAAAAATTGCAGTCAATGCTGCAGGAATTCTGCTGCTGTTTAAAAATCGCAGCCAATGCTGCAAGGATTCTGTTGCCGTTTAAATATCACAGTCAATGTTGCAGGGATTCTGTTGCTGTTTAAAATTCACAGTCAATGCTGCACAGATTCTGCTGCTGTTTAAGAATCGCAGCCATTGCTGCAGGAATTCTGCTGCTGATTAAAGTTCGCAGTCAATGCTGCAGGGATTCTGCTGCTATTTAAAATTCGCAGTCAATGCTGCAGGGGTCCTGCTGCGGTTTAAATCTTGCAATCAATGCTGCCGGGATTCTGTTGCTGTTTAATAATTGCAGTCAATGCTGCAGGGATCCTGCTGTTGTTTAAATATTGCAGTCAATTCTGCAGGGATTCTCCTGCTGTTTAATTATTGGAGTCAATGCTGCAGGGATTCTGTTCCTGTTTAAAAATCGCAGTCAATGCTGCAGGGATCCTGCTGCTGTTTAAATATCGCAGTCAATGCTGCACGGATTCTGCTGCTGTTTAGAAATCGCAGTCAACGCTGCACGGATTCTGCTGCTATTTAAAAATCGCAGCCAATGCTGCAGGAATTCTGCTGCTGTTTAAAGTTCGCAGTCAATACTGCAGGGATTCTGCTGCTATTTAAAATTCACAGTGAATGCTGCAGGGATCCTGCTGTTGTTTAATTATTGCAGTCAATTCTGCAGAGATTCTCCTGCTGTTTAATTATTGCAGTCAATGCTGCACAGACACTGCTGTGGTTTAATTATTGCAGTTAATGTTGCAGGGATTCTGCTGCTGTTTAATTACGGCAGTCAATGCTGCAGGGATTCTGCTGTTGTTTAATTATTACAGTCAATGCTGCAATGATCCTGCTGCTGCTTAAATATCGAAATCAATGCTACAGGGATTCTGCTACTGTTTAAATATTGCAGTCAATGCGGCAGGGATTCTGCTGTTGCTTAATTATTGCAGTCAATGCTGCAGGGATTCTGCTGTTGTTTAATTATTGCAGTCAATGATGCAGGGTTTCTGCTCCTGTTTAAAAATTGCAGTCAATGCTGCAGGAATTCTGCTGCTGTTTAAAAATCGCAGCCAATGCTGCAAGGATTCTGTTGCCATTTAAATATCACAGTCAATGTTGCAGGGATTCAGCTGTTGTTTAATTATTAAAGTCAACGCAGCAGGGATTCTGTTGTTGTTTATAAACTGCAGTCAATGCTGCAGGGATTCTGCTGATGTTTAATTATTGCAGTCAATGCTTCAGGGATTCTGCTGCGGATTAAAATTCGCTGTCAATGCTGCAGGGATTCTGTTTCTGTTTAAAAATCTCAGAAAATGCTGCAGGGATCCTGCTGCTGTTTAAATATTGCAGTCAATGCTGCACGGATTCTGCTGCTGTTTAAAAACCGCAGCTAATGCCGCATGGATTCTGTTGCCGTTTAAATATTACAGTCAATGTTGCAGGGATTCAGCTGTTGTTTAATTATTAAAGTCAATGGTGCAGGGTTTCTGCTAACGTTTAAAAATCGCAGCCAATGCTGCAGGAATTCTGCTGCCATTTAAATATCACAGTCAATGCTGCACAGATTCTGCTGCTGTTTAAGAATCGCAGCCAACGCTGCAGGAATTTCGCTGCTGATTAAAGTTCGCAGTCAATGCTGCAGGGATTCTGCTGCTATTTAAAATTCGCAGTCAATGCTGCAGGGATCCTGCTGCGGTTTAAATATTGCAGTCAACGCTGCACGGATTCTGCTGCTGTTTAAAAATCACGGTCAATGCTGCAGGGATTCTGCTGCTGTTTAAAGTTCGCAGTCAATACTGCAGGGATTCTGCTGCTATTTAAAATTCACAGTGAATGCTGCAGGGATCCTGCTGTTGTTTAATTATTGCAGTCAATTCTGCAGAGATTCTCCTGCTGTTTAATTATCGCAGTCAATGCTGCACGGACACTGCTGTGGTTTAATTATTGCAGTTAATGTTGCAGGGATTCTGCTGCTTTTTAATTATTGCAGTCAATGCTGCAGGGATTCTGCTGCTGTTTAATTACAGCAGTCTATGCTGCAGGGATTCTGCTGCTGTTTAATTATTACAGTCAATGCTGCAATGATCCTGCTGCTGCTTAAACATCGAAATCAATGCTACAGGGATTCTGCTACTGTTTAAATATTGCAGTCAATGCGGCAGGGATTCTGCTGTTGCTTAATTATTGCAGTCAATGCTGCAGGGAATCTGTTGCGGTTTAAAAATCGCAGTCAATGTTGCAGGGAATCTGCTGTTGTTTAATTATTGCAGTCAATGCAGCAGGGATTCTGTTGTTGTTTATAAACCACAGTCAATGCTGCAGGGATTCTGCTGTTGCTTAATTATTGCAGTCAATGCTGCAGGGATTCTGTTGCGGTTTAAAAATCGCATCAATGTTGCAGGGATTCTGCTGTTGTTTAATTATTGCAGTCAATGCAGCAGGGATTCTGTTGTTGTTTATAAACCGCAGTCAACGCTGCAGGGATGCTGCTGATGTTTAATTATTGCAGTCAATGCTTCAGGGATTCTGCTGCGGATTAAAATTCGCAGTCAATGCTGCAGGGATTCTGTTCTGTTTAAAAATCTCAGAAAATGCTGCAGGGATCCTGCTGCTGTTTAAATATTGCAGTCAATGCTGCACGGATTCTGCTGTTGTTTAAAAATCGCAGCTAATGCCGCATGGATTCTGCTGCTGTTTAAATATCGCAGTCAATGTTGCAGGGATTCAGCTGTTGCTTTATTATTACAGTCAATGATGCAGGGTTTCTGCTCCTGTTTAAAAATTGCAGTCAATGCTGCAGGAATTCTGCTGCTGTTTAAAAATCGCAGCCAATGCTGCAAGGATTCTGTTGCCATTTAAATATCACAGTCAATGTTGCAGGGATTCTGTTGCTGTTTAAAATTCGCAGTTAATGCTGCACAGATTCTGCTGCTGTTTAAGAATCGCAGCCAATGCTGCAGGAAATCTGCTGCTGATTAAAGTTCGCAGTCAATGCTGCAGGGTTTCTGCTGCTATTTAAAATTCGCAGTCAATGCTGCAGGGATCCTGCTGCGGTTTAAATATCGCAAACAATGCTGCCGGGATTCTGTTGCTGTTTAATAATTGCAGTCAATGCTGCAGGGATCCTGCTGTTGTTTAAATATTGCAGTCAATTCTGCAGGGATTCTCCTGCTGTTTAATTATTGGAGTCAATGCTGCAGGGATTCTGTTCCTGTTTCAAAATCGCATTCAATGCTGCAGGGATCCTGCTGCTGTTTAAATATCGCAGTCAATGCTGCACGGATTCTGCTGCTGTTTAAAAATCGCAGCCAATGCTGCAGGAATTCTGCTGCTGTTTATAGTTCGCAGTCAATACTGCAGGGATTCTGCTGCTATTTAAAATTCACAGTGAATGCTGCAGGGATCCTGCTGTTGTTTAATTATTGCAGTCAATTCTGCAGAGATTCTCCTGCTGTTTAATTATCGCAGTCAATGCTGCACAGACACTGCTGTGATTTAATTATTGCAGTTAATGTTGCAGGGAATCTGCTGCTTTTTAATTATTGCAGTCAATGCTGCAGGGATTCTGCTGCTGTTTAATTACGGCAGTCAATGCTGCAGGGATTCTGCTGTTGTTTAATTATTGCAGTCAATGCTTCAGGGATTCTTTTGCGGATTAAAATTCGCAGTCAATGCTGCAGGGATTCTGTTCCTGTTTAAAAATCTCAGAAAATGCTGCAGGGATCCTGCTGCTGTTTAAATATTGCAGTCAATGCTGCACGGATTCTGCTGCTGTTTAAATATCGCAGTCAAAGTGGCAGGGATTCTGCTGTTACCTAATTATTGCAGTCAATGCTGCAGGGATTCTGCTGCTGTTCAAAAATCGCAGTCAATGCTGCAGGGATCCTGCTGCTTTTTAATAATTGCAGTCAATGCTGCAGGGATGCAGCTGTTGTTCATAAAATCGCAGCCATTGCTGCAGGAATTTTGCTGCTGATTAAAGTTCGCAGTCAATGCTGCAGGGATTCTGCTGCTATTTAAAATTCGCAGTCAATGCTGCAGGGATCCTGCTGCGGTTTAAATATCGCAATCAATGCTGCCGGGATTCTGTTGCTGTTTAATAATCGCAGTCAATGCTGCAGGGATCCTGCTGTTGTTTAAATATTGCAGTCAATTCTGCAGGGATTCTCCTGCTGTTTAATTATTGGAGTCAATGCTGCAGGGATTCTGTTCCTGTATAAAAATCGCAGTCAATGCTGCAGGGATCCTGCTGCTGATTAAAGTTCGCAGTCAATGCTGCAGGGATTCTGCTGCTATTTAAAATTCGCAGTCAATGCTGCAGGGATCCTGCTGCGGTTTAAATATCGCAAACAATGCTGCCGGGATTCTGTTGCTGTTTAATAATTGCAGTCAATGCTGCAGGGATCCTGCTGTTGTTTAAATATTGCAGTCAATTCTGCAGGGATTCTCCTGTTGTTTAATTATTGGAGTCAATGCTGCAGGGATTCTGTTCCTGTTTCAAAATCGCATTCAATGCTGCAGGGATCCTGCTGCTGTTTAAATATCGCAGTCAATGCTGCACGGATTCTGCTGCTGTTTAAAAATCGCAGCCAATGCTGCAGGAATTCTGCTGCTGTTTATAGTTCGCAGTCAATACTGCAGGGATTCTGCTGCTATTTAAAATTCACAGTGAATGCTGCAGGGATCCTGCTGTTGTTTAATTATTGCAGTCAATTCTGCAGAGATTCTCCTGCTGTTTAATTATCGCAGTCAATGCTGCACAGACACTGCTGTGATTTAATTATTGCAGTTAATGTTGCAGGGAATCTGCTGCTTTTTAATTATTGCAGTCAATGCTGCAGGGATTCTGCTGTTGTTTAATTATTGCAGTCAATGCTTCAGGGATTCTTTTGCGGATTAAAATTCGCAGTCAATGCTGCAGGGATTCTGTTCCTGTTTAAAAATCTCAGAAAATGCTGCAGGGATCCTGCTGCTGTTTAAATATTGCAGTCAATGCTGCACGGATTCTGCTGCTGTTTAAATATCGCAGTCAATGTTGCAGGGATTCAGCTGTTGCTTAATTATTACAGTCAATGATGCAGGGTTTCTGCTCCTGTTTAAAAATTGCAGTCAACGCTGCAGGAATTCTGCTGCTGTTTAAAAATCGCAGCCAATGCTGCAAGGATTCTGGTGCCGTTTAAATATCACAGTCAATGTTGCAGGGATTCAGCTGTTGTTTAATTATTAAAGTCAATGGTGCAGGGTTTCTGCTAACGTTTAAAAATCGCAATCAATGCTGCAGGAATTCTGCTGCTGTTTAAAAATTGCAGCCAATGCTGCAGGAATTCTGCTGCCATTTAAATATCGCAGTCAATGCTGCACAGATTCTGCTGCTGTTTAAGAATCGCAGCCAATGCTGCTGGAATTCTGCTGCTGTTTAAAGTTCGCAGTCAATACTGAAGGGATTCTGCTGCTATTTAAAATTCACAGTGAATGCTGCAGGGATCCTGCTGTTGTTTAATTATTGCAGTCAATTCTGCAGAGATTCTCCTGCTGTTTAATTATCGCAGTCAATGCTGCACGGACACTGCTGTGGTTTAATTATTGCAGTTAATGTTGCAGGGATTCTGCTGCTTTTTAATTATTGCAGTCAATGCTGCAGGGATTCAGCTGCTGTTTAATTACGGCAGTCAATGCTGCAGGGATTCTGCTGTTGTTTAATTATTACAGTCAATGCTGCAATGATCCTGCTGCTGCTTAAATATCGAAATCAATGCTACAGGGATTCTGCTACTGTTTAAATATCGCAGTCAATGCGGCAGGGATTCTGCTGTTGCTTAATTATTGCAGTCAATGCTGCAGGGATTCTGCTGCGATTTAAAAATCGCAGTCAATGTTGCAGGGATTCTGCTGTTGTTTAATTATTGCAGTCAATGCTGCAGGGATACTGCAGCTGATTAAAATTTGCAGTCAATGCTGCAGGGATCCTGCTGCTATTTAATAATTGCAGTCAATGCTGCAGGGATGCAGCTGTTGTTCATAAAATCGCACTCAATGCTGCAGGGATTCTGCAGCTGTTTAATTATTGCAGTCAATGTTGCTGGGATTCTGCTGCTGTTTAATAATTGCAGTCAATGCTGCAGGGATGCAGCTCTTATTTAAAAATCGCAGTCAATGCTGCAGGGATCCTACTGTTGTTTAATTATTACAGTCAATGCTACAATGATCCTGCTGCTGCTTAAATATCGAAATCAATGCTGCAGGGATTCTGCTGTTGTTTAGTTATTGCAGTCAATGCCGCAGGGATTCTGCTGCTGTTTAAATATCGCAGTCAACGCTGCAGGGATTCTGCTGCCCTTTAATAATTGCAGTCAATGCTGCAGGGATGCAGCTCTTATTTAAAAATCGCAGTCAATGCTGCAGGGATTCTGCTGCTATTTAAAAATTGCTGTCAATGCTGCAGGGATTCTGTTGCTGTTTAATTATTGCAGTCAATGCTGCAGGGATTCTGCTGTTGTTTAATTATTGCAGTCAATGCTGCAGGGATTCTGCAGCTGTTTAATTATCATATTCAATGCTGCAAGGATTCTGTTCCTGTTTAATAATTGTGGTCAATGCTGCAGGGATTCCGCTGCTGTATAATCATTGCAGTCAATGCTGCAGGGATTCTGCTGTTGTTTAGCTACTGCAGTCAATGCCGCAGGGATTCTGCAGCTCTATAATATTGCAGTCAATGCTGCAGGGCTTGTCCTGCTGTTGTTCACAAAATCTCAGTCAATGCTGCAGGGATTCTGCAGCTGTTTAATTACCACATTCAATGCTGCAGGGATTCTGCTGCTGTTTATAAATCACAGTCAATTCTGCAGGGATACTGTTGTTGTTTTATAACTGCGATCAATGTTACAGGGATTCTGCTGCTATATAATTATTTCAGTCAATGCTGCAGGGAATTTGCTGTTGTGTAGTTATTGCAGTCATTGCTGCAGGGATTCTGCTGTTGTTTTATTATTGCAGTCAATGCTGCAGCGATTCTGCTGCTGTATAATTACTGCAGTCAGTGCTGCAGGTATTCTGCTGCTGTTTATATATCGCTGTCAATACAGCAGGGATTCTGCTGTGGTTTTATTAGTACAATCAATGCTACTGGGATTCCACTGCTGTATAATCATTGCAGTCAATGCCGCAGGGATCCTGCTCTTGTTTAATAATTGCAGTCAATGCCATAGGGATTCTGCTGCTGCTTAAAAATCGCAGTCAATGCTGCTGGGATTCTGCTGCTGTTTAATAATTGCAGTCAATGCTGCCGGCATTCTGCAGCTGAGTAAAATTCACAGTCAACGCTGCAGGGATTCTGCTGCTCTTTAATAATTGCAGTCAATGCTGCAGGGATTCTGCAGCTGATTAAAATTCGCAGTCAATGCTGCAGGGATCCTGCTGCTATTTAATAATTGCAGTCAATGCTGCAGGGATACAGCTGTTGTTCATAAAATCGCACTCAATGCTGCAGGGATTCTGCAGCTGTTTAATTATTGCAGTCAATGTTGCTGGGATTCTGCTGCTGTTTAATTACCACATTCATTGCTGCCGGGATTCTGCTGCTCTTTATAGATCACAGTCAATGCTGCAGGGATACTGTGGTTGTTTTATAACTGCAATCAATGCTACAGGGATTCTGCTGCTGTATAGTTATTTCAGTCAATGCTGCAGAGATTCTGCTGCTGCTTAATAATTGCAGCCAATGCTGCAGGGATTCTGCTGTCGTTTAGTTATTGCAGTCAATGCCGCAGGGATTCTGCTGCTGTTTAAATATCGCAGTCAACGCTGCAGGGATTCTGCTGCCCTTTAATAATTGCAGTCAATGCTGCAGGGATGCAGCTCTTATTTAAAAATCGCAATCAATGCTGCAGGGATCCTGCTGCTGTTTAATTATCACATTCAATGCTGCAAGGATTCTGTTCCTGTTTAATAATTGCAGTCAATACTGCAGGGATTCCGCTGCTGTATAATCATTGCAGTCAATGCTGCAGGGATTCTGCTGTTGTTTAGCTACTGCAGTCAATGCCGCAGGGATTCTGCTGCTGTTTAAAAATCGCTGTCAATGCTGCAGGGATTCTGCTGCTGATTAAAATTCGCAGTCAATGCTGCAGGGATTCTGCAGCTCTATAATAATTGCAGTCAATGCTGCAGGGCTTGTCCTGCTGTTGTTCAAAAAATCTCAGTCAATGCTGCAGGGATTCTGCAGCTGTTTAATTATTGCAGTCAATGCTGCTCGGATTCTGCTGCTGTTTAATTACCACATTCAATGCTGCAGGGATTCTGCTGTTGTTTATAAATCACAGTCAATTCTGCAGGGATACTGTTGTTTTATAACTGCGATCAATGCTACAGGGATTCTGCTGCTGTATAATTATTTCAGTCAATGCTGCAGGGATTTTGCTGTTGTGTAGTTATTGCAGTCATTGCTGCAGGGATTCTGATGTTGTTTTATTATTGCAGTCAATGCTGCAGCGATTCTGCTGCTGTATAATTACTGCAGTCAGTGCTGCAGGTATTCTGCTGATGTTTATAAATCGCTGTCAATACTGCAGGGATTCTGCTGTTGTTTTATTATTGCAGTCAATGCTGCAGCGATTCTGCTGCTGCATAATCATTGCAGTCAATGACGCAGGGATCCTGCTCTTGTTTAATAATTGCAGTCAATGCCACAGGGATTCTGCTGCTCTTTAAAAATTGCAGTCAATGCTGCAGGGATTCTGCTCCTGTTTAAAAATTGCAGTCAATGCTGCAGGAATTCTGCTGCTGCTTAATAATCACAGCCAATGCTGCAAGGATTCTGCTGCCGTTTAAATATCACAGTCAATGTTGCAGGGATTCAGCTGTTGTTTAATTATTAAAGTCAATGGTGCAGGGTTTCTGCTAACGTTTAAAAATCGCAGCCAATGCTGCAGGAATTCTGCTGCCGTTTAAATATCGCAGTCAATGCTGCACAGATTCTGCTGCTGTTTAAGAATCGCAGCCAATGCTGCAGGAATTCTGCTGCTGATTAAAGTTCGCAGTCAATGCTGCAGGGGTTCTGCTGCTATTTAAAATTCACAGTCAATGCTGCCGGGATCCTGCTGCGGTTTAAATATCGCAATCAATGCTGCCGGGATTCTGTTGCTGTTTAATAATTGCAGTCAATGCTGCAGGGATCCTGCTGTTGTTTAAATATTGCAGTCAATTCTGCAGGGATTCTCCTGTTGTTTAATTATTGGAGTCAATGCTGCAGGGATTCTGTTCCTGTTTAAAAATCGCAGTCAATGCTGCAGGGATCCTGCTGCTGTTTAAATATCGCAGTCAATGCTGCACGGATTCTGCTGCTGCTTAAAAATTGCAGTCAATGCTGCACGGATTCTGCTGCTGTTTAAAAATCGCAGCCAATGCTGCAGGAATTCTGCTGCTGCTTAAAGTTCGCAATCAATACTGCAGGGATTCTGCTGCTATTTAAAATTCACAGTGAATGCTGCAGGGATCCTGCTGTTGTTTAATTATTGCAGTCAATTCTGCAGAGATTCTCCTGCTGTTTAATTATCGCAGTCAATGCTGCACGGACACTGCTGTGGTTTAATTATTGCAGTTAATGTTGCAGGGATTCTGCTGCTTTTTAATTATTGCAGTCAATGCTGCAGGGATTCTGCTCCTGTTTAATTACGGCAGTCAATGCTGCAGGGATTCTGCTGTTGTTTAATTATTACAGTCAATGCTGTAATGATCCTGCTGCTGCTTAAATATCGAAATCAATGCTACAGGGATTCTGCTACTGTTTAAATATAGCAGTCAATGCGGCAGGGATTCTGCTGCGGTTTAAAAATCGCAGTCAATGTTGCAGGGATTCTGCTGTTGTTTAATTATTGCAGTCAATGCAGCAGGGATTCTGTTGTTGTTTATAAACCACAGTCAATGCTGCAGGGATTCTGCTGCTGTTTAATTATTGCAGTCAATGCTTCAGGGATTCTGCTGCGGATTAAAGTTCGCAGTCAATGCTGCAGGGATTCTGTTCCTGTTTAAAAATCTCAGAAAATGCTGCAGGGATCCTGCTGCTGTTTAAATATTGCAGTCAATGCTGCACGGATTCTGCTGCTGTTTAAAAATCGCAGCTAATGCCGCATGGATTCTGCTGCTGTTTAAATATCGCAGTCAATGTTGCAGGGATTCAGCTGTTGCTTAATTATTACAGTCAATGATGCAGGGTTTCTGCTCCTGTTTAAAAATTGCAGTCAATGCTGCAGGAATTCTGCTGCTGTTTAAAAATCGCAGCCAATGCTGCAAGGATTCTGTTGCCGTTTAAATATCACAGTCAATGTTGCAGGGATTCAGCTGTTGTTTAATTATTAAAGTCAATGGTGCAGGGTTTCTGCTAACGTTTAAAAATCGCAATCAATGCTGCAGGAATTCTGCTGCTGTTTAAGAATCGCAGCCAATGCTGCAGGAGTTCTGCTGCTGATTAAAGTTCGCAGTCAATGCTGCAGGGATCCTGCTGCGGTTTAAATATCGCAATCAATGCTGCCGGGATTCTGTTGCTGTTTAATAATCGCAGTCAATGCTGCAGGGATCCTGCTGTTGTTTAAATATTGCAGTCAATTCTGCAGGGATTCTCCTGCTGTTTAATAATTGGAGTCAATGCTGCAGGGATACTGTTCCTGTTTAAAAATCACAGTCAATGCTGCAGGGATCCTGCTGCTGTTTAAATATCGCAGTCAATGCTGCACGGATTCTGCTGCTGTTTAAAAATCGCAGTCAATGCTGCACGGATTCTGCGGCTGTTTAAAATTCACAGTGAATGCTGCAGGGATCCTTCTGTTGTTTAATTATTGCAGTCAATTCTGCAGAGATTCTCCTGCTGTTTAATTATCGCAGTCAATGCTGCACGGACACTGCTGTGGTTTAATTATTGCAGTTGATGTTGCAGGGATTCTGCTGCTTTTTAATTATTGCAGTCAATGCTGCAGGGATTCTGCTGCTGTTTAATTACGGCAGTCAATGCTGCAGGGATTCTGCTGTTGTTTAATTATTACAGTCAATGCTGCAATGATCCTGCTGCTGCTTAAATATCGAAATCAATGCTGCAGGGATTCTGCTGTTGTTTAATTATTACAGCCCATACTGCAGGAATTCTGCTGCGGATTAAAATTCGCAGTCAATGCTGCAGGGATTCTGCTGCTGTATAAAAATCGCAGCTGATGCCGCAAGGATTCTGCTGCTGTTTAAATATCGCTGTCAAAGTGGCAGGGATTCTGCTGTTGCCTTATTATTGCAGTCAATGCTGCAGGGATTCTGCTGCTGTTCAAAAATCACAGTCAATGCTGCAGGGATTCTGCTGCCGTTTAAATATCACAGTCAATGTTGCAGGGATTCAGCTGTTGTTTAATTATTAAAGTCAATGGTGCAGGGTTTCTGCTAACGTATAAAAATTGCAATCAATACTGCAGGAATTATGCTGCTGTTTAAGAATCGCAGCCAATGCTGCAGGAAGTTTGCTGCTGATTAAAGTTCGCAGTCAATGCTGCAGGGATTCTGCTGCTATTTAAAATTCGCAGTCAATGCCACAGGGATCCTGCTGCGGTTTAAATATCGCAATCAATGCTGCCGGGATTCTGTTGCTGTTTAATAATTGCAGTCAATGCTGCAGGGATCCTGCTGTTGTTTAAATATTGCAGTCAATTCTACAGGGATTCTCCTGCTGTTTAATTATTGGAGTCAATGCTGCAGGGATTCTGTTCCTGTTTAAAAATCGCAGTCAATGCTGCTGGGATCCTGCTGCTGTTTAAATATCGCAGTCAATGCTGCACGGATTCTGCTGCTGCTTAAAAATCGCAGTCAATGCTGCACAGATTCTGCTGCTGTTTAAAAATCGCAACCAATGCTGCAGGAATTCTGCTGCTGTTTAAAGTTCGCAGTCAATACTGAAGGGATTCTGCTGCTATTTAAAATTCACAGTGAATGCTGCAGGGATCCTGCTGTTGTTTAATTATTGCAGTCAATTCTGCAGAGATTCTCCTGCTGTTTAATTATCGCAGTCAATGCTGCACGGACACTGCTGTGGTTTAATTATTGCAGTTAATGTTGCAGGGATCCTGCTGCTTTTTAATTATTGCAGTCAATGCTGCAGGGATTCTGCTGCTGTTTAAATATGGCAGTCAATGCTGCAGGGATTCTGCTGTTGTTTAATTATTACAGTCAATGCTGCAATGATCCTGCTGCTGCTTAAATATCGAAATCAATGCTACAGGGATTCTGCTACTGTTTAAATATCGCAGTCAATGCGGCAGGGATTCTGCTGTTGCTTAATTATTGCAGTCAATGCTGCAGGGATTCTGCTGCGATTTAAAAATCGCAGTCAATGTTGCAGGGATTCTGCTGTTGTTTAATTATTGCAGTCAATGCTGCAGGGATTCTGTTGTTGTTTATAAACCACAGTCAATGCTGCAGGGATTCTGCTGTTGCTTAATTATTGCAGTCAATGCTGCAGGGATTCTGCTGCGGTTTAAAAATCGCATCAATGTTGCAGGGATTCTGCTGTTGTTTAATTATTGCAGTCAATGCTGCAGGGATTCTGCAGCTGATTAAAATTTGCAGTCAATGCTGCAGGGATCCTGCTGCTATTTAATAATTGCAGTCAATGCTGCAGGGATGCAGCTGTTGTTCATAAAATCGCACTCAATGCTGCAGGGATTCTGCAGCTGTTTAATTATTGCAGTCAATGTTGCTGGGATTCTGCTGCTGTTTAATAATTGCAGTCAATGCTGCAGGGATGCAGCTCTTATTTAAAAATCGCAGTCAATGCTGCAGGGATCCTGCTGTTGTTTAATTATTACAGTCAATGCTACAATGATCCTGCTGCTGCTTAAATATCGAAATCAATGCTGCAGGGATTCTGCTGTTGTTTAGTTATTGCAGTCAATGCCGCCGGGATTCTGCTGCTGTTTAAATATCGCAGTCAACGCTGCAGGGATTCTGCTGCCCTTTAATAATTGCAGTCAATGCTGCAGGGATGCAGCTCTTATTTAAAAATCGCAGTCAATGCTGCAGGGATCCTGCTGCTATTTAAAAATTGCTGTCAATGCTGCAGGGATTCTGTTGCTGTTTAATTATTGCAGTCAATGCTGCAGGGATTCTGCTGTTGTTTAATTATTGCAGTCAATGCTGCAGGGATTCTGCAGTTGTTTAATTATCACATTCAATGCTGCAAGGATTCTGTTCCTGTTTAATAATTGTGGTCAATGCTGCAGGGATTCCGCTGCTGTATAATCATTGCAGTCAATGCTGCAGGGATTCTGCTGTTGTTTAGCTACTGCAGTCAATGCCGCAGGGATTCTGCAGCTCTATAATATTGCAGTCAATGCTGCAGGGCTTGTCCTGCTGTTGTTCACAAAATCTCAGTCAATGCTGCAGGGATTCTGCAGCTGTTTAATTACCACATTCAATGCTGCAGGGATTCTGCTGCTGTTTATAAATCACAGTCAATTCTGCAGGGATACTGTTGTTGTTTTATAACTGCGATCAATGTTACAGGGATTCTGCTGCTATATAATTATTTCAGTCAATGCTGCAGGGAATTTGCTGTTGTGTAGTTATTGCAGTCATTGCTGCAGGGATTCTGCTGTTGTTTTATTATTGCAGTCAATGCTGCAGCGATTCTGCTGCTGTATACTTACTGCAGTCAGTGCTGCAGGTATTCTGCTGCTGTTTATATATCGCTGTCAATACAGCAGGGATTCTGCTATGGTTTTATTAGTACAATCAATGCTACTGGGATTCCACTGCTGTATAATCATTGCAGTCAATGCCGCAGGGATCCTGCTCTTGTTTAATAATTGCAGTCAATGTCATAGGGATTCTGCTGCTGCTTAAAAATCGCAGTCAATGCTGCTGGGATTCTGCTGCTGTTTAATAATTGCAGTCAATGCTGCCGGCATTCTGCAGCTGAGTAAAATTCACAGTCAACGCTGCAGGGATTCTGCTGCTCTTTAATAATTGCAGTAAATGCTGCAGGGATTCTGCAGCTGATTAAAATTCGCAGTCAATGCTGCAGGGATCCTGCTGCTATTTAATAATTGCAGTCAATGCTGCAGGGATACAGCTGTTGTTCATAAAATCGCACTCAATGCTGCAGGGATTCTGCAGCTGTTTAATTATTGCAGTCAATGTTGCTGGGATTCTGCTGCTGTTTAATTACCACATTCATTGCTGCCGGGATTCTGCTGCTCTTTATAGATCACAGTCAATGCTGCAGGGATACTGTGGTTGTTTTATAACTGCAATCAATGCTACAGGGATTCTGCTGCTGTATAATTATTTCAGTCAATGCTGCAGGAATTCTGCTGCCGTTTAAATATCGCAGTCAATGCTGCACAGATTCTGCTGCTGTTTAAGAATCGCAGCCAATGCTGCAAGAATTCTGCTGCTGATTAAAATTCGCAGTCAATGCTGCAGGGGTTCTGCTGCTATTTAAAATTCACAGTCAATGCTGCAGGGATCCTGCTGCGGTTTAAATATCGCAATCAATGCTGCCGGGATTCTGTTGCTGTTTAATAATTGCAGTCAATGCTGCAGGGATCCTGCTGTTGTTTAAATATTGCAGTCAATTCTGCAGGGATTCTCCTGCTGTTTAATTATTGGAGTCAATGCTGCAGGGATTCTGTTCCTGTTTAAAAATCGCAGTCAATGCTGCAGGGATCCTGCTGTTGTTTAAATATTGCAGTCAATTCTGCAGGGATTCTCCTGCTGTTTAATTATTGGAGTCAATGCTGCAGGGATTCTGTTCCTGTTTAAAAATCGCAGTCAATGCTGCAGGGATCCTGCTGCTGTTTAAATATCGCAGTCAATGCTGCACGGATTCTGCTGCTGCTTAAAAATTGCAGTCAATGCTGCACGGATTCTGCTGCTGTTTAAAAATCGCAGCCAATGCTGCAGGAATTCTGCTGCTGCTTAAAGTTCGCAATCAATACTGCAGGGATTCTGCTGCTATTTAAAATTCACAGTGAATGCTGCAGGGATCCTGCTGTTGTTTAATTATTGCAGTCAATTCTGCAGAGATTCTCCTGCTGTTTAATTATTGCAGTCAATGCTGCACAGACACTGCTGTGGTTTAATTATTGCAGTTAATGTTGCAGGGATTCTGCTGCTGTTTAATTACGGCAGTCAATGCTGCAGGGATTCTGCTCCTGTTTAATTACGGCAGTCAATGCTGCAGGGATTCTGCTGTTGTTTAATTATTACAGTCAATGCTGTAATGATCCTGCTGCTGCTTAAATATCGAAATCAATGCTACAGGGATTCTGCTACTGTTTAAATATAGCAGTCAATGCGGCAGGGATTCTGCTGTTGCTTAATTATTGCAGTCAATGCTGCAGGGATTCTGCTGCGGTTTAAAAATCGCAGTCAATGTTGCAGGGATTCTGCTGTTGTTTAATTATTGCAGTCAATGCAGCAGGGATTCTGTTGTTGTTTATAAACCGCAGTCAATGCTGCAGGGATTCTGCTGCTGTTTAATTATTGCAGTCAATGCTTCAGGGATTCTGCTGCGGATTAAAGTTCGCAGTCAATGCTGCAGGGATTCTGTTCCTGTTTAAAAATCTCAGAAAATGCTGCAGGGATCCTGCTGCTGTTTAAATATTGCAGTCAATGCTGCACGGATTCTGCTGCTGTTTAAAAATCGCAGCTAATGCCGCATGGATTCTGCTGCTGTTTAAATATCGCAGTCAATGTTGCAGGGATTCAGCTGTTGCTTAATTATTACAGTCAATGATGCAGGGTTTCTGCTCCTGTTTAAAAATTGCAGTCAATGCTGCAGGAATTCTGCTGCTGTTTAAAAATCGCAGCCAATGCTGCAAGGATTCTGTTGCTGTTTAAATATCACAGTCAATGTTGCAGGGATTCAGCTGTTGTTTAATTATTAAAGTCAATGGTGCAGGGTTTCTGCTAACGTTTAAAAATCGCAATCAATGCTGCAGGAATTCTGCTGCTGTTTAAGAATCGCAGCCAATGCTGCAGGAGTTCTGCTGCTGATTAAAGTTCGCAGTCAATGCTGCAGGGATCCTGCTGCGGTTTAAATATCGCAATCAATGCTGCTGGGATTCTGTTGCTGTTTAATAATCGCAGTCAATGCTGCAGGGATCCTGCTGTTGTTTAAATATTGCAGTCAATTCTGCAGGGATTCTCCTGCTGTTTAATAATTGGAGTCAATGCTGCAGGGATACTGTTCCTGTTTAAAAATCACAGTCAATGCTGCAGGGATCCTGCTGCTGTTTAAATATCGCAGTCAATGCTGCACGGATTCTGCTGCTGTTTAAAAATCGCAGTCAATGCTGCACGGATTCTGCTGCTGTTTAAAATTCACAGTGAATGCTGCAGGGATCCTTCTGTTGTTTAATTATTGCAGTCAATTCTGCAGAGATTCCCCTGCTGTTTAATTATCGCAGTCAATGCTGCACGGACACTGCTGTGGTTTAATTATTGCAGTTGATGGTGCAGGGATTCTGCTGCTTTTTAATTATTGCAGTCAATGCTGCAGGGATTCTGCTGCTGTTTAATTACGGCAGTCAATGCTGCAGGGATTCTGCTGTTGTTTAATTATTACAGTCAATGATGCAATGATCCTGCTGCTGCTTAAATATCGAAATCAATGCTGCAGGGATTCTGCTGTTGTTTAATTATTACAGCCCATACTGCAGGAATTCTGCTGCGGATTAAAATTCGCAGTCAATGCTGCAGGGATTCTGCTGCTGTATAAAAATCGCAGCTAATGCCGCAAGGATTCTGCTGCTGTTTAAATATCGCTGTCAAAGTGGCAGGGATTCTGCTGTTGCCTTATTATTGCAGTCAATGCTGCAGGGATTCTGCTGCTGTTCAAAAATCGCAGTCAATGCTGCAGGGATTCTGCTGCCGTTTAAATATCACAGTCAATGTTGCAGGGATTCAGCTGTTGTTTAATTATTAAAGTCAATGGTGCAGGGTTTCTGCTAACGTATAAAAATCGCAATCAATACTGCAGGAATTATGCTGCTGTTTAAGAATCGCAGCCAATGCTGCAGGAAGTTTGCTGCTGATTAAAGTTCGCAGTCAATGCTGCAGGGATTCTGCTGCTATTTAAAATTCGCAGTCAATGCCACAGGGATCCTGCTGCGGTTTAAATATCGCAATCAATGCTGCCGGGATTCTGTTGCTGTTTAATAATTGCAGTCAATGCTGCAGGGATCCTGCTGTTGTTTAAATATTGCAGTCAATTCTGCAGGGATTCTCCTGCTGTTTAATTATTGGAGTCAATGCTGCAGGGATTCTGTTCCTGTTTAAAAATCGCAGTCAATGCTGCTGGGATCCTGCTGCTGTTTAAATATCGCAGTCAATGCTGCACGGATTCTGCTACTGTTTAAGAATCGCAGCCAATGCTGCAAGAATTCTGCTGCTGATTAAAGTTCGCAGTCAATGCTGCAGGGGTTCTGCTGCTATTTAAAATTCACAGTCAATGCTGCAGGGATCCTGCTGCGGTTTAAATATCGCAATCAATGCTGCCGGGATTCTGCTGCTGTTTAATAATTGCAGTCAATGCTGCAGGGATCCTGCTGTTGTTTAAATATTGCAGTCAATTCTGCAGGGATTCTCCTGCTGTTTAATAATTGGAGTCAATGCTGCAGGGATACTGTTCCTGTTTAAAAATCACAGTCAATGCTGCAGGGATCCTGCTGCTGTTTAAATATCGCAGTCAATGCTGCACGGATTCTGCTGCTGTTTAAAAATCGCAGTCAATGCTGCACGGATTCTGCGGCTGTTTAAAATTCACAGTGAATGCTGCAGGGATCCTTCTGTTGTTTAATTATTGCAGTCAATTCTGCAGAGATTCCCCTGCTGTTTAATTATCGCAGTCAATGCTGCACGGACACTGCTGTGGTTTAATTATTGCAGTTGATGTTGCAGGGATTCTGCTGCTTTTTAATTATTGCAGTCAATGCTGCAGGGATTCTGCTGCTGTTTAATTACGGCAGTCAATGCTGCAGGGATTCTGCTGTTGTTTAATTATTACAGTCAATGCTGCAATGATCCTGCTGCTGCTTAAATATCGAAATCAATGCTGCAGGGATTCTGCTGTTGTTTAATTATTACAGCCCATACTGCAGGAATTCTGCTGCGGATTAAAATTCGCAGTCAATGCTGCAGGGATTCTGCTGCTGTATAAAAATCGCAGCTAATGCCGCAAGGATTCTGCTGCTGTTTAAATATCGCTGTCAAAGTGGCAGGGATTCTGCTGTTGCCTTATTATTGCAGTCAATGCTGCAGGGATTCTGCTGCTGTTCAAAAATCGCAGTCAATGCTGCAGGGATTCTGCTGCCGTTTAAATATCACAGTCAATGTTGCAGGGATTCAGCTGTTGTTTAATTATTAAAGTCAATGGTGCAGGGTTTCTGCTAACGTATAAAAATCGCAATCAATACTGCAGGAATTATGCTGCTGTTTAAGAATCGCAGCCAATGCTGCAGGAAGTTTGCTGCTGATTAAAGTTCGCAGTCAATGCTGCAGGGATTCTGCTGCTATTTAAAATTCGCAGTCAATGCCACAGGGATCCTGCTGCGGTTTAAATATCGCAATCAATGCTGCCGGGATTCTGTTGCTGTTTAATAATTGCAGTCAATGCTGCAGGGATCCTGCTGTTGTTTAAATATTGCAGTCAATTCTGCAGGGATTCTCCTGCTGTTTAATTATTGGAGTCAATGCTGCAGGGATTCTGTTCCTGTTTAAAAATCGCAGTCAATGCTGCTGGGATCCTGCTGCTGTTTAAATATCGCAGTCAATGCTGCAGGGATTCTGCTGCTGCTTAAAAATCGCAGTCAATGCTGCACAGATTCTGCTGCTGTTTAAAAATCGCAACCAATGCTGCAGGAATTCTGCTGCTGTTTAAAGTTCTCAGTCAATACTGCAGGGATTCTGCTGCTATTTAAAATTCACAGTGAATGCTGCAGGGATCCTGCTGTTGTTTAATTATTGCAGTCAATTCTGCAGAGATTCTCCTGCTGTTTAATTATCGCAGTCAATGCTGCACGGACACTGCTGTGGTTTAATTATTGCAGTTAATGTTGCAGGGATTCTGCTGCTTTTTAATTATTGCAGTCAATGCTGCAGGGATTCTGCTCCTGTTTAATTACGGCAGTCAATGCTGCAGGGATTCTGCTGTTGTTTAATTATTACAGTCAATGCTGTAATGATCCTGCTGCTGCTTAAATATCGAAATCAATGCTACAGGGATTCTGCTACTGTTTAAATATAGCAGTCAATGCGGCAGGGATTCTGCTGTTGCTTAATTATTGCAGTCAATGCTGCAGGGATTCTGCTGCGATTTAAAAATCGCAGTCAATGTTGCAGGGATTCTGCTGTTGTTTAATTATTGCAGTCAATGCAGCAGGGATTCTGTTGTTGTTTATAAACCGCAGTCAATGCTGCAGGGATTCTGCTGATGTTTAATTATTGCAGTCAATGCTTCAGGGATTCTGCTGCGGATTAAAGTTCGCAGTCAATGCTGCAGGGATTCTGTTCCTGTTTAAAAATCTCAGAAAATGCTGCAGGGATCCTGCTGCTGTTTAAATATTGCAGTCAATGCTGCACGGATTCTGCTGCTGTTTAAAAATCGCAGCTAATGCCGCATGGATTCTGCTGCTGTTTAAATATCGCAGTCAATGTTGCAGGGATTCAGCTGTTGCTTAATTATTACAGTCAATGATGCAGGGTTTCTGCTCCTGTTTAAAAATTGCAGTCAATGCTGCAGGAATTCTGCTGCTGTTTAAAAATCGCAGCCAATGCTGCAAGGATTCTGTTGCCGTTTAAATATCACAGTCAATGTTGCAGGGATTCAGCTGTTGTTTAATTATTAAAGTCAATGGTGCAGGGTTTCTGCTAACGTTTAAAAATCGCAATCAATGCTGCAGGAATTCTGCTGCTGTTTAAGAATCGCAGCCAATGCTGCAGGAGTTCTGCTGCTGATTAAAGTTCGCAGTCAATGCTGCAGGGATCCTGCTGCGGTTTAAATATCGCAATCAATGCTGCCGGGATTCTGTTGCTGTTTAATAATCGCAGTCAATGCTGCAGGGATCCTGCTGTTGTTTAAATATTGCAGTCAATTCTGCAGGGATTCTCCTGCTGTTTAATAATTGGAGTCAATGCTGCAAGGATACTGTTCCTGTTTAAAAATCACAGTCAATGCTGCAGGGATCCTGCTGCTGTTTAAATATCGCAGTCAATGCTGCACGGATTCTGCTGCTGTTTAAAAATCGCAGTCAATGCTGCACGGATTCTGCGGCTGTTTAAAATTCACAGTGAATGCTGCAGGGATCCTTCTGTTGTTTAATTATTGCAGTCAATTCTGCAGAGATTCCCCTGCTGTTTAATTATCGCAGTCAATGCTGCACGGACACTGCTGTGGTTTAATTATTGCAGTTGATGTTGCAGGGATTCTGCTGCTTTTTAATTATTGCAGTCAATGCTGCAGGGATTCTGCTGCTGTTTAATTACGGCAGTCAATGCTGCAGGGATTCTGCTGTTGTTTAATTATTACAGTCAATGCTGCAATGATCCTGCTGCTGCTTAAATATCGAAATCAATGCTGCAGGGATTCTGCTGTTGTTTAATTATTACAGCCCATACTGCAGGAATTCTGCTGCGGATTAAAATTCGCAGTCAATGCTGCAGGGATTCTGCTGCTGTATAAAAATCGCAGCTAATGCCGCAAGGATTCTGCTGCTGTTTAAATATCGCTGTCAAAGTGGCAGGGATTCTGCTGTTGCCTTATTATTGCAGTCAATGCTGCAGGGATTCTGCTGCTGTTCAAAAATCGCAGTCAATGCTGCAGGGATTCTGCTGCCGTTTAAATATCACAGTCAATGTTGCAGGGATTCAGCTGTTGTTTAATTATTAAAGTCAATGGTGCAGGGTTTCTGCTAACGTATAAAAATCGCAATCAATACTGCAGGAATTATGCTGCTGTTTAAGAATCGCAGCCAATGCTGCAGGAAGTTTGCTGCTGATTAAAGTTCGCAGTCAATGCTGCAGGGATTCTGCTGCTATTTAAAATTCGCAGTCAATGCCACAGGGATCCTGCTGCGGTTTAAATATCGCAATCAATGCTGCCGGGATTCTGTTGCTGTTTAATAATTGCAGTCAATGCTGCAGGGATCCTGCTGTTGTTTAAATATTGCAGTCAATTCTGCAGGGATTCTCCTGCTGTTTAATTATTGGAGTCAATGCTGCAGGGATTCTGTTCCTGTTTAAAAATCGCAGTCAATGCTGCTGGGATCCTGCTGCTGTTTAAATATCGCAGTCAATGCTGCACGGATTCTGCTGCTGCTTAAAAATCGCAGTCAATGCTGCACAGATTCTGCTGCTGTTTAAAAATCGCAACCAATGCTGCAGGAATTCTGCTGCTGTTTAAAGTTCTCAGTCAATACTGCAGGGATTCTGCTGCTATTTAAAATTCACAGTGAATGCTGCAGGGATCCTGCTGTTGTTTAATTATTGCAGTCAATTCTGCAGAGATTCTCCTGCTGTTTAATTATCGCAGTCACTGCTGCACGGACACTGCTGTGGTTTAATTATTGCAGTTAATGTTGCAGGGATTCTGCTGCTTTTTAATTATTGCAGTCAATGCTGCAGGGATTCTGCTCCTGTTTAATTACGGCAGTCAATGCTGCAGGGATTCTGCTGTTGTTTAATTATTACAGTCAATGCTGTAATGATCCTGCTGCTGCTTAAATATCGAAATCAATGCTACAGGGATTCTGCTACTGTTTAAATATAGCAGTCAATGCGGCAGGGATTCTGCTGTTGCTTAATTATTGCAGTCAATGCTGCAGGGATTCTGCTGCGGTTTAAAAATCGCAGTCAATGTTGCAGGGATTCTGCTGTTGTTTAATTATTGCAGTCAATGCAGCAGGGATTCTGTTGTTGTTTATAAACCGCAGTCAATGCTGCAGGGATTCTGCTGATGTTTAATTATTGCAGTCAATGCTTCAGGGATTCTGCTGCGGATTAAAGTTCGCAGTCAATGCTGCAGGGATTCTGATCCTGTTTAAAAATCTCAGAAAATGCTGCAGGGATCCTGCTGCTGTTTAAATATTGCAGTCAATGCTGCACGGATTCTGCTGCTGTTTAAAAATCGCAGCTAATGCCGCATGGATTCTGCTGCTGTTTAAATATCACAGTCAATGTTGCAGGGATTCAGTTGTTGCTTAATTATTACAGTCAATGATGCAGGGTTTCTGCTCCTGTTTAAAAATTGCAGTCAATGCGGCAGGAATTCTGCTGCTGTTTAAAAATCGCAGCCAATGCTGCAAGGATTCTGTTGCCGTTTAAATATCACAGTCAATATTGCAGGGATTCAGCTGTTGTTTAATTATTAAAGTCAATGGTGCAGGGTTTCTGCTAACGTTTAAAAATCGCAATCAATGCTGCAGGAATTCTGCTGCTGTTTAAAAATCGCAGTCAATGTTGCAGGGATTCTGCTGTTGTTTAATTATTGCAGTCAATGCAGCAGGGATTCTGTTGTTGTTTATAAACCACAGTCAATGCTGCAGGGATTCTGCTGATGTTTAATTATTGCAGTCAATGCTTCAGGGATTCTGCTGCGGATTAAAATTCGCAGTCAATGCTGCAGGGATTCTGTTCCTGTTTAAAAATCTCAGAAAATGCTGCAGGGATCCTGCTGCTGTTTAAATATTGCAGCCAATGTTGCACGGATTCTGCTGCTGTTTAAATATCGCAGTCAATGTTGCAGGGATTCAGCTGTTGCTTAATTATTACAGTCAATGATGCAGGGTTTCTGCTCCTGTTTAAAAATTGCAGTCAATGCTGCAGGAATTCTGCTGCTGTTTATAAATCACAGTCAATGCTGCAGGGATACTGTTGTTGTTTTATAACTGTGATCAATGTTACAGGGATTCTGCTGCTGTATAATTATTTCAGTCAATGCTGCAGGGATTCTGCTGTTGTGTAGTTCTTGCAGTCATTGCTGCAGGGATTCTGCTGTTGTTTTATTATTGCAGTCAATGCTGCAGCGATTCTGCTGCTGTATAATTATTGCAGTCAGTGCTGCAGGTATTCTGCTGCTGTTTATAAATCGCTGTCAATACTGCAGGCATTCTGCTGTGGTTTTATTATTACAATCAATGCTACAGGAATTCCACTGCTGTATAATCATTGCAGTCAATGCCACAGGGAGCCTGCTCTTGTTTAATAATTGCAGTCAATGCCACAGGGATTCTGCTGCTGTTTAAAAATTGCAGTCAATGCTGCAGGGATTCTGCTGCTATTTAATAATTGCCGTCAATGCTGCAGGGATGCAGCTGTTGTTCATAAAATCGCAGTCAATGCTGCAGGGATTCTGCAGTGGTTTAATTAGTGCAGGCAATGTTGCTGGGATTCTGCTGCTGTTTAATTACCACATTGATTGCTGCCGGCATTCTGCTGCTGTTTATAAATCACAGTCAATGCTGCAGGGATACTGTTGTTGTTTTATAACTGCAATCAATGCTACAGGGATTCTGCTGCTGTATAATTATTTCAGTCAATGCTGCAGGGATTCTGCTGCTGTTTAATAATTGCAGCCAATGCTGCAGGGATTCTGCTGTTGTTTAGTTATTGCAGTCAATGCCGCAGGGATTCTGCTGCTGTTTTAATATCGCAGTCAACGCTGCAGGGATTCTGCTGCCCTTTAATAATTGCAGTCAATGCTGCAGGGATGCAGCTCTTATTTAAAAATCGCAGTCAATGCTGCAGGGATCCTGCTGCTATTTAAAAATTGCTGTCAATGCTGCAGGGATTCCGCTATTGTTTAATTATTGCAGTCAATGCTGCAGGGATTCAGCTGCTGTTTCATTATTGCAGTCAATACTGCAGGGATTCTGCTGTACTTTAATTATTGCAGTCAATGCTGCTGGGATTCTGCTGCTGTTTAATTATCACATTCAATGCTACAGGGTTTCTGTTCCTGTTTAATAACTGTGGTCAATGCTGCAGGGATCCTGCTGCTATTTAATAATTGCTGACAATGCTGCAGGGACTCTGTAGCTGTTTAATTATTGCAATCAATGCTACTGGGATTCTGCTGCTGTTTAATTACCACGGTCAATGCTGCCGGGATTCTGCTGCTGTTTATAAATCACATTCAATGCTGCAGGGATACTGTTGTTATTTTATAACTGCAATCAATGCTACAGGGATTCTGCTGTTGTTTTATTATTGCAGTCAATGCCGCAGGGATTCTGCTCCTGTTTATAAATCGCTGTCAATGCTGCAGGGATTCAGCTGTTGTTTTATTTTGCAATCGATGCTACAGGGATTCTGCTGCTCTTTAAAAATCGCTGTATAATTATTGCAGTCAATGCTGCAGTGATTCTGCTGTTCCTTACTTATTGCAGTCAATACAGCAGAGATTTTGCTGCTATTTATAATTCACAGTCAATGCTGCAGGGATTCTGCTGCTGTATAATCATTGCAGTAAATGCTGCAGGGATTTTGCTGTTGTTTAGCTACTGCAGTCAATGCCGCAGGGATTCTGCTGCTGTTTAAAAATCGCAGTCAATGCTGCAGGGATTCTGCAGCTGTTTAATTATTGCAGTCAATGTTGCTAGGATTCTGCTGATGTTTAATTACCACATTCATTGCTGCCGGGATTCTGCTGCTGTATATAAATCACAGTCAATGTTGCCGGGATACTGTTGTTGTTTTATAACTGCAATCAATGCTACAGGGATTCTGCTTCTGTATAATTATTTCAGTCAATGCTGCAGGGATTCTGCTGCTGTTTAATAATTGCAGCCAATGCTGCAGAGATTCTGCTGTTGTTTAGTTATTGCAGTCAATGCCGCAGGGATTCTGCTGCTGTTTAAATATCGCAGTCAAGGCTGCAGGAATTCTGCTGCTATTTAACAATTGCAGTCAATGCTGCAGGGATTCTGCTGCTATTTAAAATTCACAGTCAATGCTGCAGGGATACTGCTGCGGTTTAATTTTTGCAGTCAATGCTGCAGGGATTCTGCTCCTGTTTAAAACTCGCAGTCAATGCTGCAGGGATTGTCCTGCTGTTGTTCAAAAAATCGCAGTCAATGCTGCAGGGATTCTGCAGCTGTTTAATTATTGCAGTCAATGCTGCTGGGATTCTGCTGCTGTTTAATTACCACATTCAATGCTGTAGGGATTCTGCTGCTGTTTATAAATCACAGTCAATGCTGCAGGGATACTGTTGTTGTTTTATAACTGTGATCAATGCTACAGGGATTCTGCTGCTGTATAATTATTTCAGTCAATGCTGCAGCGATTCTGCTGCTGTTTATAAATCGCTGTCAATGCTGCAGGGATTCTTCTGTGATTTTATTATTACAATCAAAAATACAGGGATTCCACTGCTGTATAATCATCGCAGTCAATGCCACAGGGATTCTGCTGTTGTTTAATAATTGCAGTCAACGCTGCAGGAATTCTGCTGCTGTTTAATAATTGCAGTCAAAGCTGCCGGGATTCTGCAGCTGCTTAATTATTGCAGTCACTGCTGCTGGGATTCTGCTGCTGTTTAATTATCACATTCAATGCTACAGGGATACTGCTGCTGTTTAATAATTGCAGTCAATGCTGCAGGGCTTCTGCTGCTGTTTTAAAATCGAAGTCAATGCTGCAGGGATACTGCTGTTATTTAAAAATTGCTGTCTATGCCGCAGGGATTCAGCTGTTGTTTTATTATTGCAATCAATGCTACAGGGATTCTGCTGCTGATTAACTATCACATTCAATGCTGCAGGGATTCTTCTGCTGTTTATAAATTGCAGTCAATGCTACAGGGATTCCGCTGCTGTATAATCATTGCAGTCAATGCTGCAGCGATTCTGCTGTTGTTTAGCTATTGCAGTCAATGCAGCAGGGATTCTGCTGCTGTTTAAAAATTGCAGTCAATGCTGCAGGGATTCTGCTGCTAGTTAAAATTTGCAGTCAACGCTGCAGCGATTCTGCTTCTGTTTAATAATTGCAGACAATGCTGCACGGATTCTTCAGCTGATTAAAATTTGCAGTCAACGCTGCAGGGATTCTGCTGCTCTTTAATAATTGCAGTCAATACCGCAGGGATTCTGCTGCTGTTTATAAATCGCTGTCAATGCTGCAGGGATTCAGCTGTTGTTTTATTATTGCGATCAATGCTACAGGGATTCTGCTGCTCTTTAAAAATCACAGTATAATTATTGCAGTCAATGCTGCAGGGATTCTGCTGTTGTTTACATAATGCAGTCAATACAGCAGGGATTTTGCTGCTATTTATAATTCACAGTCAATGCTGCAGGGATTCTGCTGCAGTTTAATTATCACTGTCAATGCTGCAGGGATTCTGCTGCTATTTAAAATTCTCAGTCAATGCTGCAGGGATTCTGCTGCTGTTTAAAATTCGCAGTCAATGCTGCAGGGAATCAGCTGCTGTATATAAATTGCAGTCAACGCTGCAGGGATTCTGCTGTTGTTTTATTATTGCAATAAATGCTACAGAGATTCTGCTGCTGATTAACTATCACATTCAATGCTGCAGGGATTCTGCTCCTGTTTATAAATCGCAATCAATGCTTCAGGGATTCTGCTGTGGTTTTATTATTACAATCAATGCTACGGGGATTCAGCTGCTGTATATTCATTGCATTCAATGTTGCAGGGATTCTGCTGTTGTTTAGCTATTGCAGTCAATGCTGCAGGGATTCTGCTGCTGATTAAAATTCACAGTCAATGCTGCAGGGATTCCGCTGCTGATTAAAATTTGCAGTCAACGCAGCAGGGATTCTGCTTCTGTTTAATAATTGCAGTCAATGCTGCACAGATACTGCAGCTGATTAAAATTTGCAGTCAACGCTGCAGGGATTCTGCTGCTCTTTAATAATTGCAGTCAATGCTGCAGGGATTCTGCAGCTGATTAAAATTCACTGTCAATGATGAAGGGATCCTGCTGCTATTTAAAAATTGCTGTCAGTGCTGCAGGGATTCTGCTGCTGTTTAAAAATCGCAGTCAATGCTGCAGGGATTCTGCTGCTAGTTAAAATTTGCAGTCAATGCTGCAGGGATTCTGCTTCTGTTTAATAATTGCAGACAATGCTGCACAGATACTGCAGCTGATTAAAATTTGCAGTCAACGCTGCAGGGATTCTGCTGCTCTTTAATAATTGCAGTCAATGCTGCAGGGATTCTGCAGCTGATTAAAATTCACTGTCAATGATGAAGGGATCCTGCTGCTATTTAAAAATTGCTGTCAGTGCTGCAGGGATTCTGCTGCTGTTTAAAAATCGCAGTCAATGCTGCAGGGATTCTGCTGCTAGTTAAAATTTGCAGTCAATGCTGCAGGGATTCTGCTTCTGTTTAATAATTGCAGACAATGCTGCACAGATTCTGCAGCTGATTAAAATTCGCTGTCAATGATGAAGGGATCCTGCTGATATTTAAAAATTGCTGTCAATGCTGCAGGGATTCTGTTGCTGTTTAATTATTGCAGTCAATGCTGCAGTGATTCTGCTGCTGTATATTATTGCAGTCAATGCTGCAGGGATTCTGCTGCTATTTAACAATTGCAGTCAATGCTGCAGGGATTCTGCAGCTATTTAAAATTCACAGTCAATGCTGCAGGGATTGTGCTGCAGTTTAACTTTTGCAGTCAATGCTGCAGGGATTCTGCTCCTGTTTAAAAATTGCAGTCAATGTTGCAGGGATTCTGCAGCTGTTTAATTATTGCAGTCAATGCTGCAGAGATACTGTTGTTGTTTTATAACTGTGATCAATGCTACAGGGATTCTGTTGGTGTATAATTATTTCAGTCAATGCTGCAGGGATTTTGCTGTTGTTTTATTATTGCAGTCAATGCTGCAGCGATTCTGCCACTGTATAATTATTGCAGTCAGTGCTGCAGGTATTTTGCTGCTGTTTATAATTCACTGTCAATACTGCAGGGATTCTGCTGTGATTTTATTATCACAATCAAAAATACAGGGATTCCACTGCTGTATAATCATTGCAGTCAATGCCGCAGGGATTCTGCTGTTGTTTAATAATTGCAGTCAATGCCACAGGGATTCTGCTGCTGTTTAAAAATCGCAGTCAACGCTGCAGGAATTCTGCAGCTGATTAAAATTCGCAGTCAATGCTGCAGGGATTCTGCTGCTCTTTAATAATAGCAGTCAATGCTGCAGGGATTCTGCAGCTGATTAAAGTTCGCGGTCAATGCTGCAGGGATCCTGCTGCTATTTAAAAATTGCTGTCAATGCTGCAGGGATTCTGCTGTAGTTTAATTATTGCAGTCAATGCTGCAGGGATTCAGCTGCTGTTTCATTATTGCAGTCAATACTGCAGGGATTCTGCTGTACTTTAATTATTGCAGTCAATGCTGCTGGGATTCTGCTGTTGTTTAATTATCACATTTAATGCTGCAGGGATTCTGTTTCTGTTTAATAGTTGTGGTCAATGCTGCAGGGATCCTGCTGCTATTTAATAATTGCAGACAATGCTGCAGGGATTCTGCAGATGTTTAATTATTGCAATCAATGCTGCTGGGATTTTGCTGCTGTTTAATTACCACAGTCAATGCTGCTGGGATTCTGCTGCTGTTTATAAATCACAGTCAATGCTGCAGGGATACTGTTGTTGTTTTATAACTGCAATCAATGCTGCAGGGATTCTGCTGCTGTTTTAGTATTGCAGTCAATGCCGCAGGGATTCTGCTGCTGTTTATAAATCGCTGTCAATGCTGCAGGGATTCAGCTGTTGTTTTATTATTGCAATCAATGCTACAGGGATTCTGCTGCTCTTTAAAAATTGCAGTCAATGCTGCAGGGATTTTGCTGCTATTTATAATTCAGTCAATACTGCAGGGATTCTGCTGCAGTTTAATTATCGCTGTCAATGCTGCAGGGATTCAGCTGCTGTTTAAAATTCGTAGTCAATGCTGCAGGGAATCAGCTGCTGTATATAAATCGCAGTCAATGCTGCAGGGATTCTGCTGTTGTTTTATTACTGTTGTTGTTTTATAACTGCAATCAATGCCTCAGGGATTCTGCTGCTGTATAATTATTTCAGTCAATACTGCAGGGATACTGCTGTTGTTTGATTATTGCAATCATTGCTACAGGGATTCTGCTGCTGTATAATTAATGCAGTCAATGCTGCAGGGATTCTGCTGTTGTTTATAAATTGCAGTCAATGCTTCAGGGATTCTGCTGCTGTTTAATAATTGTAGTCAATGCTGCAGGGATTCTGCTGTTGTTTATAAATTGCAGTCAATGCTTCAGGGATTCTGCTGGTGTTTTATTATTACAATCAATGCTACGGGGATTCCGCTGCTGTATAATCATTGCAGTCAATGCTGCAGGGATTCTGCTGTTGTTTAGCTATTGCAGTCAATGCTGCAGGGATCCTGCTGCTGTTTAAAAATCACAGTCAATGCTGCAGGGATTCTGCTGCTGATTAAAATTCGCAGTCAACGCTGCAGGGATTCTGCTTCTGTTTAATAATTGCAGTCAATGCTGCACGGATTCTGCAGCTGATTAAAATTTGCAGTCAATGCTGCAGGGATTCTGCTGCTCTTTATTAATTGCAGTCAATGCTGCAGGGATTCTGCAGCTGATTAAAATTAGCTGTCAACGCTGAAGGGATCCTGCTGCTATTTAAAAATTGCTGTCAATGCTGCAGGGATTCTGTTGCTGTTTAATTATTGCAGTCAATGCTGCAGGGATTCTGCTGCTGTTTAGTGATTGCAGTCAATGCTGCAGGGATTCTGCTGTTGTTTAGTTATTGCAGTCAATGCCACAGGGATTCTGCTGCAGTTTAAAAATCGCAGTCAATGCTGCAGGGATTCTGCTGCCCTATAATAATTGCAGTCAATGCTGCAGGGATGCAGCTCTTATTTAAAAATCGCAGTCAATGCTGCAGGGATCCTGCTGCTATTTAAAAATTGCTGTCAATGCTGCAGGGATCCTGTTGCTGTTTAATTATTGCAGACAATACTGCAGGGATTCTGCTGTCCTTTAATTATTGCAGTCAATACTGCTGGGATTCTGCTGCTGTTTAACTGTCACATTCAATGCTGCAGGGATTTTGTTTCTGTTTAATAATTGTGGTCAATGCTGCAAGGATCCTGCTGCTATTTAATAATTGCTGACAATGATGCAGGGATTCTGCAGCTGTTTAATTATTGCAATCAATGCTGCAGGGATTCTGCTGCTGTTTAATAATTGCAGTCAATGCTGCACGGATTCTGCAGCTCTTTAATAATTGCAGTCAATTCCGTAGGGATTCTGCTGCTGTTTATAAATTGCTGTCAATGCTGCAGGGATTCAGCTGTTGTTTTATTTTGCAATCAATGCTACAGGGATTCTGCTGCTCTTTAAAAATCGCTGTATAATTATTGCAGTCAATGTTGCAGGGATTCTGCTGTTGTTTACATAATGCAGTCAATACAGCAGCGATTTTGCTGCTATTTATAATTCACAGTCAATGCTGCAGGGATTCTGCTGCAGTTTAATTATCGCTGTCAATGCTGCAGGGATTCTGCTGCTGTTTAAAATTCACAGTCAATGCTGCAGGGAATCAGCTGCTGTATATAAATCGCAGTCAATGCTGCAGGGATTCTGCTGTTGTTTTATTGTTGCAATCAATGCTGCAGGGATTCTGCTGCTGTTTATAAATTGCAGTCAATGCTTCAGGTATTCTGCTGTGGTTTTATTATTACTATCAATGCTACGGGGATTCCGCTGCTGTATAATCATTGCAGTCAATGCCGCAGGGATTCTGCTGCTGTTTAATAATCGCAGCCAATGCTGCAGGGATTCTGCAGCTGGTTAAAATTCATTGTCAACGCTGAAGGGATCCTGCTGCTATTTAAAAATTGCTGTCAATGCTGCAGGGATTCTGTTGCTGTTTAATTATTGCAGTCAATGCTGCAGTGATTCTGCTGCTGTATATTATTGCAGTCAATGCTGCAGGGATTCTGCTGCTATTTAACAGTTGCAGTCAATGCTGCAGAGATTCTGCTGCTATTTAAAATTCACAGTCAATGCTGCAGGGATTCTGCTGCAGGTTAATTTTTGCAGTCAATGCTGCAGGGATTCTGCTCCTGTTTAAAACTCGCAGTCAATGCTGCAGGGATTGTCCTGCTGTTTAATTATTGCAGTCAATGCTGCAGGGATACTGTTGTTGTTTTATAACTGTGATCAATGCTACATGGATTCTGTTGCTGTATAATTATTTCAGTCAATGCCACAGGGATTCTGCTGTTGTTTAGTTATTGCAGTCAACGCTGCAGGGATTCTGCTGCTGTTTAATAATTGCAGTCAATGCTGCAGGGATTCTGCAGCTGATTAAAATTCGCGGTCAATGCTGCAGGGATCCTGCTGTGATTTTATTATTAAAATCAAAAATACAGGGATTCCACTGCTGTATAATCATTGCCGTCAATGCTGCAGGAATTCTTCTGCTGTTTATAAATTGCAGTCGATGCTAAAGGGATTCCGCTGCTGTATAATCATTGCAGTCAATGCTGCAGGGATTCTGCTGTTGTTTAGCTATTGCAGTTAATGCTGCAGGGATTCTGCTTCTGTTTAATAATTGCAGTCAATGCTGCACGGATTCTGCAGCTGATAAAAATTTGCAGTCAACGCTGCAGGGATTCTGCTGCTCCTTAATAATTGCAGTCAATACCACAGGGATTCTGCTGCTGTTTATAAATCGCTGTCAATGCTGCAGGGATTCAGCTGTTGTTTTACTATTGCAATCAATGCTACAGGGTTTCTGCTGCTCATTAAAAATCGCAGTGTAATTATTGCAGTCAATGCTGCAGGGATTCTGCTGTTGTTTACATAATGCAGTCAATACAGCAGGGATTTTGCTGCTATTTATAATCCACAGTCAATGCTGCAGGGATTCTGCTGCAGTTTAATTATCGCTGTCAATGCTGCAGGGATTCAGCTGCTGTTTAAAATTCGCAGTCAATGCTGCAGGGAATCAGCTGCTGTATATAAATCGCAGTCAATGCTGCAGGGATTCTGCTGTTGTTTTATTATTGCAATCAGTGCTGCAGGGATTCTGCTGTTGTTTAGCTATTGCAGTCAATGCCGCAGGGATTCTGCTCCTGTTTATAAATCGCAATCAATGCTTCAGGGATTCTGCTGTGGTTTTATTATTACAATCAATGCTACGGGGATTCCGCTGCTATATAATCATTGCAGTCAATGCTGCATGGATTCTGCTGTTGTTTAGCTATTGCAGTCAATGCCGCAGGGATTCTGCTGCTGTTTAAAAATCGCAGTCAATGCTGCAGGGATTCTGCTGCTGATTAAAATTCGCAGTCAATGCTACAGGGATTCTGCTGCTGTTTAATAATTGCAGTCAATGATGCAGGGATTTTACTGTTGTTTAAAAATCGCAGACAATGCTGTAGGGATTCTGCAGCTGATTAAGACTCGCAGTCAATGCTGCAGGGATTCTGTTCCTGTTTAATAATTGTGGTCAATGCTGCAGGTATTCTGCTGTTGTTTTATTATTGCCATTAATGCTACAGGGATTCTGCTGCTGCATAATTATTGCAGTCAATGCTGCAGGGATTCTGCTGCTGATTAAAATTCGCATTCAAAGCTGCTGGGATTCTGCTATTTAAAATTCACAGTCAATGTTGCAGGGATTGTGTTGCGGTTTAATTTTTGCAGTCAATGCTGCAGGGATTCTGCTCCTGTTTAAAAATCGCAGTCAGTACCGCAGGGATTCTGCTGCGGTTTAATTATCGCAGTCATTGCTGCTGGGATGCAGCTGTTGTTCAAAAAATACCAGTCAATGCTGCCGGGGTTCTGCAGTTGTTTAATTATTGCAGTCAATGCTGCTGGGATTCAGCTGCTGCTTAATTACCACATTCAATGCTGCCGTAATTCTGCTGCTGTTTATAAATCACAGTCAATGCTGCAGGGATACTGTTGTTGTTTTATAACTGCAATCAATTCTACAGGGATTCTGCTGCTGTATAATTATTTCAGTCAATGCTGCCGGGATTCTGCTGCTGTTTAATTATCACATTCAATGCTGCAGGGATTCTATTCCTGTTTAATAATTGTGGTCAATGCTGCAGGGACTCTGCTGCTGATTATAAGTCGCAGTCAATGCTGCAGGTATTCTGCTGTTGTTTTATTATTGCCATAAATGCTACAGGAATCCTGTTGCTGTATAATTATTGCAGACAATGCTGCAGGGATTCTGCTGCTGATTAAACTTCGCAGTCAATTCTGCAGGGAATCTGCTCCTGTTTAAAAAGTGCTGTCAATGCTGCAGGGATTCTGCTGCTGATTAAAATTCACAGTGAAAGCTGCAGGGATTCTACTGTTGTTTAATTATTGCAGTCAATGCTGCAGGGATTCTGCTGCTGATTAAAATTCGCATTCAATGCTGCAGGGATTCTGCTATTTAAAATTCACATTCAATGCTTCAGGGATTGCGCTGTGGTTTAATTTTTGCAGTCAATGCTGCAGGGATTCTGCTCTTGTTTAAAAATTGTAGTCAATGAGGCAGGGATACTGCTGCTGTTTAAAAATCGCAGTCAATACCGCAGGGATTCTGCTGCAGTTTAATTATCGCAGTCATTGCTGCTGGGATGCAGCTGTTGTTCAAAAAATCACAGTCAATGCTGCAGGGATTCTGCAGCTAATTAAAATTCACAGTCAACGATGCAGGGTTTCTGCTGTTCTTTAAAAATCGCAGTCAATGCTGCAGGGATCCTGCTGCTATTTAAAAATTGCTGTCAATGCTGCAGGGATCCTCTTGCTGTTTAATAATTGCAGTCAATGCTGCTGGGATTCTGCTGCTTAATTACCACATTCAATGCTACCGGAATTCTGCTGCTGTTTATAAATCACAGTCAATGCTGCAGGGATACTGTTGTTGTTTTATAACTGCAATCAATGCTACAGGGATTCTGCTGATGTATAATTATTTCAGTCAATGCTGCAGGAATTCTGCTGCTGTTTATAAATCGTGTCAACGCTGCAGGGATTCTGCTGTTGTTTTATTATTGCAATCAATGCTACAGTGATTCTGCTGCTGTATAATTATTGCAGTCAATGTCGCAGGGATTCTGCTGCTGTTTAAAAATCGCTGTCAATGCTGCAGGGATACGGTTATTGTTTTATAACTGCAATCAATGCTACAGGGATTCTGCTGCTGTATAATTATTTCAGTCAATTCTGCAGGGATTCTGCTGCTGTTTATAAATTGTGTCAATGCTGCAGGGATTCTGCTGTTGTTTTATTATTGCAATCAATGCTACAGTGATTCTGCTGCTGTATAATTATTGCAGTCAATGTCGCAGGGATTCTGCTACTGTTTAAAAATCGCTGTCAATGCTGCAGGGATTCTGCTGCTAATTAAAATTTGCAGTCAATGCTGCAGGGATTCTGCTGCTGTATAATTATTGCAGTCAATGCTGCAGGGATTCTGCTGCTGTTTTATTATTGCAATCAATGCTACAGTGATTCTGCTGCTGATTAAAATTTGCAGTCAATGCTGCAGGGATTCTGCTGCTGTTTAATAATTGCAGTCAATGCTGCAGGGATTTTACTGTTGTTTAGTTATTGCAGTCAATGCCACAGGGATTCTGCTGCTGTTTAAAAATCGCAGTCAATGCTGTAGGGATTCTGCAGCTGATTAAGACTCGCAGTCAATGCTGCAGGGATTCTGTTCCTGTTTAATAATTGTGGTCAATGCTGCAGGTATTCTGCTGTTGTTTTATTATTGCCATTAATGCTACAGGGATTCTGCTGCTGTATAGTTATTGCAGTCAATGTTGCAGGGATTCTGCTGCTGATTAAAATTCACAGTGAAAGCTGTAAGGATTCTGCTGCTGTTTAATTATTGCAGTCAATGCTGCAGGAATTCTGCTGCTGATTAAAATTTGCATTCAATGCTGCAGGGATCCTGCTATTTAAAATTCACAGTCAATGCTGCAGGGATTGTGTTGCGGTTTAATTTTTGCAGTCAATGCTGCTGGGATTCTGCTCCTGTTTAAAAATCGCAGTCAATACCACAGGGATTCTGCTGCGGTTTAATTATCGCAGTCATTGCTGCTGGGATGCAGCTGTTGTTCAAAAAATTGCAGTCAATGCTGCAGGGATTCTGCAGCTGATTAAAATTTGCAGTCAGCAATGCAGGGTTTCTGCTGCTCTTTAGAAATCACAGTCAATGCTGCAGGGATACTGCTGCTATTTAAAAATTGCTGTCAATGTTCCAGGGATCCTGTTGCTGTTTAATTATTGCAGTCAATACCGCAGGGATTCTGCTGCGGTTTAATTATCACAGTCATTGCTACTGGGATGCAGCTGTTGTTCAAAAAATCGCAGTCAATGCTGCAGGGATCCTGCTGCTATTTAAAAATTGCTGTCAATGCTGCAGGGATCCTCTTGCTGTTTAATAATTGCAGTCAATGCTGCAGTGATGCAGCTGTTGTTCAAAAAATTGCAGTCAATGCTGTCGGGGCTCTGCAGCTGTTTAATTATTGCAGTCAATGCTGCTGGGATTCTGCTGCTGTTTAATTACCACATTCAATGCTGCCATAATTCTGCAGCTGTTTATAAATCATAGTCAATGCTGCAGGGATACTGTTGTTGTTTTATAACTGCAATCAATTCTACAGGGATTCTGCTGCTGTATAATTATTTCAGTCAATGCTGCCGGGATTCTGCTGCTGTTTAATTATCACATTCAATGCTGCAGGGATTCTATTCCTGTTTAATAATTGTGGTCAATGCTGCAGGGACTCTGCTGCTGATTATAAGTCGCAGTCAATGCTGCAGGTATTCTGCTGTTGTTTTCTTATTGCCATCAATGCTACAGGAATCCTGTTGCTGTATAATTATTGCAGACAATGCTGCAGGGATTCTGCTGCTGATTACAATTCGCAGTCAATTCTACAGGGAATCTGCTCCTGTTTAAAAATTGCTGTCAATGCTGCAGGGATTCTGCTGCTGATTAAAATTCACAGTGAAAGCTGCAGGGATTCTGCTGCTGTTTAATTATTGCAGTCAATGATGCAGGGATACTGCTGCTGTTTAATTATTGCAGTCAATGCTGCAAGGATTCTGCTGCTGATTAAAATTCGCATTCAATGCTGCAGGGATTCTGCTATTTAAAATTCAAAGTCAATGCTGCAGGGATTGCACTGCGGTTTAATCTTTGCAGTTAACGCTGCAGGGATTCTGCTCCTGTTTAAAAATTGTAGTCAATGAGGTAGGGATACTGCTGCTGTTTAAAAACCGCAGTCAATACCACAGGGATTCTGCTGCGGTTTAATTATCGCAGTCATTGCTGCTGGGATGCAGCTGTTGTTCAAAAAATCACAGTCAATGCCGCAGGGATTCTGCTGCTCTTTAAAAATCGCAGTCAATGCTGCAGGGATCCTGCTGCTATTTAAAAATTGCTGTCAATGCTGCAGGGATGCAGCTGTTGTTCAAAAATTCGCAGTCAATGCTACAGGGATTCTGCAGCTGTTTAATTATTGCAGTGAATGCTGCTGGGATTCTGTAGCTGATTAAAATTCGCAATCATCGATGCAGGGTTTCTGCTGCTCTTTAAAAATCACAGTCAATGCTGCAGGGATCCTGCTGCTATTTAAAAATTGCTGTCAATGTTGCAGGGATCCTGTTGCTGTTTAAAAATCGCAGTCAATACCACAGGGATTCTGCTGCGGTTTAATTATCGCAGTTATTGCTGCTGGGATGCAGCTGTTGTTTAAAAAATTGCAGTCAATGCTGCAGGGATTCTGCAGCTGATTAAAATTTGCAGTCAACAATGCAGGGTTTCTGCTGCTCTTTAAAAACACAGTCAATGCTGCTGGGATACTGCTGCTATTTAAAAATTGCTGTCAATGTTCCAGGGATCCTGTTGCTGTTTAATTATTGCAGTCAATACCGCAGGGATTCGGCTGCGGTTTAATTATCACAGTCATTGCTACTGGGATGCAGCTGTTGTTCAAAAAATCGCAGTCAATGCTGCAGGGATTCTGCAGCTGATTAAAATTCGCAGTCAACGATGCGGGGTTTCTGCTGCTCTTTAAAAATCGCAGTCAATGCTGCAGGGATCCTGCTGCTATTTAAAAATTGCTGTCAATGCTGCAGGGATCCTCTTGCTGTTTAATAATTGCAGTCAATGCTACAGTGATGCAGCTGTTGTTCAAAAAATGACAGTCAATGCTGCCGGGGCTCTGCAGCTGTTTAATTATTGCAGTCAATGTTGCTGGGATTCTGCTGCTGTTTAATTACCACATTCAATGCTGCCATAATTCTGCTGCTGTTTATAAATCACAGTCAATGCTGCAGGGATACTGTTGTTGTTTTATAACTGCAATCAATTCTACAGGGATTCTGCTGCTGTATAATTATTTCAGTCAATGCTGCCGGGATTCTGCTGCTGTTTAATTATCACATTCAATGCTGCAGGGATTCTATTCCTGTTTAATAATTGTGGTCAATGCTGCAGGGACTCTGCTGCTGATTATAAGTCGCAGTCAATGCTGCAGGTATTCTGCTGTTGTTTTCTTATTGCCATCAATGCTACAGGAATCCTGTTGCTGTATAATTATTGCAGACAATGCTGCAGGGATTCTGCTGCTGATTACAATTCGCAGTCAATTCTACAGGGAATCTGCTCCTGTTTAAAAATTGCTGTCAATGCTGCAGGGATTCTGCTGCTGATTAAAATTCACAGTGAAAGCTGCAGGGATTCTGCTGCTGTTTAATTATTGCAGTCAATGATGCAGGGATACTGCTGCTGTTTAATTATTGCAGTCAATGCTGCAAGGATTCTGCTGCTGATTAAAATTCGCATTCAATGCTGCAGGGATTCTGCTATTTAAAATTCAAAGTCAATGCTGCAGGGATTGCACTGCGGTTTAATCTTTGCAGTTAACGCTGCAGGGATTCTGCTCCTGTTTAAAAATTGTAGTCAATGACGCAGAGATACTGCTGCTGTTTAATAATTGCTGCTAGGTTGCAGCTGTCGTTCAAAAAATCACAGTCAATGCTGCAGGGATTCTGCAGCTGATTAAAATTCGCAGTCAACGATGCAGGGTTTCTGCTGCTCTTTAAAAATCGCAGTCAATGATGCAGGGATCCTGCTGCTATTTAAAAAATGCTGTCAATGCTGCAGGGATCCTCTTGCTGTTTAGTAATTGCAGTCAATGCTGCAGGGATGCAGCTGTTGATTAAAATTCGCATTCAATGCTGCAGGGATTCTGCTATTTAAAATTCACAGTCAATGCTACAGGGATTGTGCTGCGGTTTAATTCTTGCAGTCAATTCTGCAGGGATTCTGCTCCTGTTTAAAAATCGCAGTCAATACCGCAGGGATTCTGATGTGGTTTAATTATCGCAGTCATTGCTGCTGGGATGCAGCTGTTGTTCAATAAATCGCAGTCAATGCTGCTGGGATTCTGCTGCTGTTTAATTACCACATTCAATGCTGCCGGAATTCTGCTGCTGTTTATAAATAACAGTCAATGCTGCAGGGATACTGTTGTTGTTTTATAACTGCAATCAATGCTACAGGGATTCTGTTGCTCTATAATTATTTCAGTCAATGCTGCAGGGATTCTGCTGCTGTTTATAAATTGTGTCAATGCTGCAGGGATTCTGCTGTTGCTTTATTATTGCAATCATTGCTACAGTGATTCTGCTGCTGTATAATTATTGCAGTCAATGTCGCAGGGATTCTGCTCCTGTTTAAAAATCGCAGTCAATGCTGCAGGGATTCTGCTGCAGATTAAAATTCGCAGTCAACGCTGCAGGGATTCTGCTGCTGTTTTATAATTGCAGTCAATGCTGCAGGGATTCTGCTGTTGTTTAGTTATTGCAGTCAATGCCGCAGGGATTCTGCTGCTGTTTAAAAATCGCAGTCCATGCTGCAGGGATTCTGCAGCTGATTAAAATTCACAGTCAAAGCTGCAGGGATTGTGCTGCGGTTTAATTTTTGCAGTCAATTCTGCAGGGATTCTGCTCCTGTTTAAAAATCACAGTCAATACCACAGGGATTCTGCTGTGGTTTAATTATCGCAGTCATTGCTGCTGGGATGCAGATGTTGTTCAAAAAATCGCAGTAAATGCTGCAGGGATTCTGTAGCTGATTAAAATTCGCAGTCATCGATGCAAGGTTTCTGCTGCTCTTTAAAAATCACAGTCAATGCTGCAGGGATCCTGCTGCTATTTAAAAATTGCTGTCAACGCTGCAGGGATTCTGTTGTTGTTTAGTTATTGCAGTCAATGCCGCAGGGATTCTGCTGCTGATTAATAAATGCAGTCAATGATGCAGGGATTCTGCTGCTCTTTAATAATTGCAGTGAATGCTGCAGGGATGCAGCTCTCATTTAAAAATTGCAGTCAATGCTGCAGGGATCCTGCTGCTATTTAAAAATTGCTGTCAACGCTGCAGGGATCCTGTTGCTGTTTAATTATTGCAGTCAATGCTGCAGGGATCCTGCTGCTGTTTAATTATTGCAGTCAATGAAACTGGGATTCTGCTGCTGTTTAATTATCACATTCAATGCTGCAGGGATTCTGTTCCTGTTTAATAATTGTGGTCAATGCTGCAGGGATTCTGCTGCTGTTTTATTATTGCCATCAATGATACAGGGATTCTGCTGCTGTTTAATTATTGCAGACAATGCTGCAGAGATCCTGCTGTTGTCTAATTATTGCAGTCAATGCTGCAGGGATTCTGCTGCTGTTTAGTTATTGCCATCAATGATACAGGCATTCTGCTGCTGTATAATCATTGCAGTCAATGCTGCAGGGATTCTGCTGTTGTTTAGTTATTGCAGTCAATGCCGCAGGGATTCTGCTGCTGTTTAAAATTCGCATTCAATGCTGCAGGGATTCTGCTGCTATTTAAAATTCACAGTCAATGCTGCAGGGATTCTGCTGCGGTTTAATTTTTGCAGTCAATGCCACAGGGATTCTGCTCCTGTTTAAAAATGACAGTCAATGCTGCAGGGATTCTGCTGCTGATTAAAAATCACAGTCAAAGCTGCAGGGATTCTGCTGCTGTTTAATAATTGCAGTCAATGCTGCAGGGATTCTGCTGCTGTTTATAAATCGCAGTCAATGCTGCAGGGATTCAGCTGTTGTATATTTATTGCTGTCAATACTGCAGGAATTCTGCTGCTCTTTAAAATTCACAGTCAATGCTGCAGGGATTCTTCTGCTGTTTAATAATTGCAGTCAATGCTGCAGGGATTCTGCAGCTGATTTAAAATCGTAGTCAACGATGCAGGATTTCTGCTGCTCTTTAAAAATCGCAGTCAATGCTGCAGGGATCCTGCTGCTATTTAAAAATTGCTGTCAATGCTGCAGGGATCCTGTTGCTGATTAATGATTGTAGTCAATGCTGCAGGGATGCAGCTTTTGTTCAAAAATCGCAGTCAATGCTGCAGGGATTCTGCAGCTGTTTATTTATTGCAGTCAATGCTGCTGGGATTCTGCTGCTGTTTAAGTACCACATTCAATGCTGCCGGGTTTCTGCTGCTGTTTATAAATCACAGTCAATGCTGCAGGGATACTGTTGTTGTTTTATAACTGCAATCAATGCAACAGGGATTCTGCTGCTGTATAATTATTTTATAAATGCTGCAGGGATTCTGCTCTTGTTTAGTTATTGCAGTCAATGCTACAGGGATTCTGCTGTTGTTTTATTATTGCAGTCAATGCTACAGGGATTCTGCTGCTGTATAATTAATGCAGTCAATGCCACAGTGATTCTGCTGCTGTTTATAAATCGCTGTGAAGACTGCAGGGATTCTGCTGTGGTTTTATTATTACAATCAATGCTACAGGGATTCTGCTGCTATATAATTATTGCAGTCAATGCCGCAGGGATTCTGCTCCTGTTTAAAAATCGCAGTCAATGCTGCAGGGATTCTGCAGCTGATTAAAATTCGCAGTCAACGATGCAGGGTTTCTGCTGCTCTTTAAAAATCGCAGTCAATGCTGCAGGGATCCTGCTACTATTTAAAAATTGCTGTCAATGCCGCAGGGATCCTCTTGCTGTTTAATAATTGCAGTCAATGCTGCAGTGATGCAGCTGTTGTTCAAAAAATCGCAGTCAATGCTGCCGGGGTTCTACAGTTGTTTAATTATCGCAGTCAATGCTGCTGGGATTCTGCTGCTGTTTATTTACCACATTCAATGCTGCCGTAATTCTGCTGCTGTTTATAAATCACAGTCAATGCTGCAGGGATACTGTTGTTGTTTTATAACTGCAATCAATTCTACAGGGATTCTGCTGCTGTATAATTATTTCAGTCAATGCTGCCGGGATTCTGCTGCTGTTTAATTATCACATTCAATGCTGCAGGGATTCTATTCCTGTTTAATAATTGTGGTCAATGCTGCAGGGACTCTGCTGCTGATTATAAGTCACAGTCAATGCTGCAGGTATTCTGCTGTTGTTTTCTTATTGCCATCAATGCTACAGGAATCCTGTTGCTGTATAATTATTGCAGACAATGCTGCAGGGATTCTGCTGCTGATTACAATTCGCAGTCAATTCTACAGGGAATCTGCTCCTGTTTAAAAATTGCTGTCAATGAGGCAGGGATACTGCTGCTCTTTAAAAATCGCAGTCAATGCTGCAGGGATCCTGCTACTATTTAAAAATTTCTGTCAATGCCGCAGGGATCCTCTTGCTGTTTAATAATTGCAGTCAATGCTGCAGTGATGCAGCTGTTGTTCAAAAAATCGCAGTCAATGCTGCCGGGGTTCTACAGTTGTTTAATTATCGCAGTCAATGCTGCTGGGATTCTGCTGCTGTTTAATTACCACATTCAATGCTGCCGTAATTCTGCTGCTGTTTATAAATCACAGTCAATGCTGCAGGGATACTGTTGTTGTTTTATAACTGCAATCAATTCTACAGGGAATCTGCTCCTGCTTAAAAATTGCTGTCAATGAGGCAGGGATACTGCTGCTGTTTAAAAATCGCAGTCAATACCACAGGGATTCTGCTGCGGTTTAATTATCGCAGTCATTGCTGCTGGGATGCAGCTGTTGTTCAAAAAATCACAGTCAATGCTGCAGGGATTCTGCAGCTAATTAAAATTCGCAGTCAACGATGCAGGGTTTCTGCTGCTCTTTAAAAATCGCAGTCAATGCTGCAGGGATTCTGCAGCTGTTTAATTATTGCAGTGAATGCTGCTGGGATTCTGCTGCTTAATTAACACATTCAATGCTGCCGGAATTCTGCTGCTGTTTATAAATCACAATCAATGCTGCAGGGATACTGTTGTTGTTTTATAACTGCAATCAATGCTACAGGAATTCTGCTGATGTATAATTATTTCAGTCAATGCTGCAGGGATTCTGCTGCTGTTTATAAATCGTGTCAACGCTGCAGGGATTCTGCTGTTGTTTTATTATTGCAATCAATGCTACAGTGATTCTGCTGCTGTATAATTATTGCAGTCAATGTCGCAGGGATTCTGCTGCTGTTTAAAAATCGCTGTCAATGCTGCAGGGATACGGTTATTGTTTTATAACTGCAATCAATGCTACAGGGATTCTGCTGCTGTATAATTATTTCAGTCAATTCTGCAGGGATTCTGCTGCTGTTTATAAATTGTGTCAATGCTGCAGGGATTCTGCTGTTGTTTTATTATTGCAATCAATGCTACAGTGATTCTGCTGCTGTATAATTATTGCAGTCAATGTCGCAGGGATTCTGCTACTGTTTAAAAATCGCTGTCAATGCTGCAGGGATTCTGCTGCTGTTTAATAATTGCAGTCAATACTGCAGGGATTTTACTGTTGTTTAGTTATTGCAGTCAATGCCGCAGGGATTGTGCTGCTGTTTAAAAATCACAGTCAATGCTGTAGGGATTCTGCAGCTGATTAAGACTCGCAGTCAATGCTGCAGGGATTCTGTTCCTGTTTAATAATTGTGGTCAATGCTGCAGGTATTCTGCTGTTGTTTTATTATTGCCATTAATGCTACAGGGATTCTGCTGCTGCATAATTATTGCAGTCAATGCTGCAGGGATTCTGCTGCTGATTAAAATTCACAGTGAAAGCAGTAAGGATTCTGCTGCTGTTTAATTATTGCAGTCAATGCTGCAGGGATTCTGCTGCTGATTAAAATTCGCGTTCAATGCTGCAGGGATTCTGCTATTTAAAATTCACAGTCAATGCTGCAGGGATTGTGCTGCGGTTTAATTTTTGCTGTCAATTCTGCAGGGATTCTGCTCCAGTTTAAAAATCACAGTCAATACTGCAGGGATTCTGCTGTGGTTTAATTATCGCAGTCATTGCTGCTGGGATGCAGCTGTTGTTCAAAAAATCGCAGTAAATGCTGCTGGGATTCTGTAGCTGATTAAAATTCGCAGTCATCGATGCAGGGTTTCTGCTGCTCTTTAAAAATCACAGTCAATGCTGCAGGGATCCTGCTGCCATTTAAAAATTGCTGTCAGTGCTGCAGGGTTCCTGTTGCTGTTTAATAATTGCAGTCAATGCTGCAGGGATGAAGCTGTTGATTAAAATTCGCATTCAATGCTGCAGGGATGCTGCTATTTAAAATTCACAGTCAATGCTACAGGGATTGTGCTGCGGTTTAATTTTTGCAGTCAATTCTGCAGGGATTCTGCTCCTGTTTAAAAATCGCAGTCAATACCGCAGGGATTCTGCTGTGGTTTAATTATCGCAGTCAATGCTGCTGGGATTCTGCTGTTGTTTAATTACCACATTCAATGCTGCCGGAATTCTGCTGCTGTTTACAAATAACAGTCAATGCTGCAGGGATACTGTTGTTGTTTTATAACTGAAATCAATGCTACAGGGATTCTGCTGCTGTATAATTATTTCAGTCAATGCTGCAGGGATTCTGCTGCTGTTTATAAATCGTGTCAATGCTGCAGGGATTCTGCTGTTGCTTTATTATTGCAATCAATGCTACAGTGATTCTGCTGCTGTATAATTATTGCAGTCAATGTCGCAGGGATTATGCTGCTGTTTAAAAATCGCAGTCAATGCTGCAGGGATTCTGCAGCTGATTAAAATTCGCAGTCAATGCTGCAGGGATTCTGCTGCTGTTTAATAATTGCAGTCAATGCTGCAGGGATTCTGCTGTTGTTTAGTTATTGCAGTCAATGCCGCAGGGATTGTGCTGCTGTTTAAAAATCGCAGTCAATGCTGCAGGGATTCTGCTGCTCTTTAATAATTGCAGTGAATGCTGCAGGGATGCAGCTCTCATTTAAAAATCACAGTCAATGCTGCAGGGATCCTTCTGCTATTTAAAAATTGCTGTCAATGCTGCAGGGATCCTGTTGGTTTTTAATTATTGCAGTCAATGCTGCAGGGATCCTGCTGCTGTTTAATTATTGCAGTCAATGCTGCTGGGATTCTGCAGCTGTTTTATTATCACATTCAATGCTGCAGGGATTCTGTTCCTGTTTAATAATTGTGGTCAATGCTGCAAAGATCCTGCTGCTACTTAATAATTGCAGTCAATGCTGCAGGAATGCAGCTGTTGTTTAATTACCACATTCAAAGCTGCCGGGATTCTGCTGCTGTTTATAAATCACAGTCAATGCTGCAGGGATACCGTTGTTGTTTTATAACTGCAATCAATGCTACAGGGATTCTGCTGCTGTATAATTATTTCAGTCAATGCTGCAGGATACTACTGTTGTTTTATTATTGCAGTTGATTCTACAGGGATTCTGCTGTTGTTTATAAATCGCTGTCAATGCTGCAGGGATTCAGCTGTTGTTTTATTATTGCAATCAATGCTACAGGTATTCTGCTTCTGTTTTTAAATCGCTGTCAATACTGCAGGGATTCTGCTGTGGTTTTATAATTACAATCAATTCTACAGGGATTCCGCTGCTATATAATTATTGCAGTCAATGCCGCAGGGATTCTGCTGCTCTTTAATAATTGCAGTGAATGCTGCAGGGATGCAGCTCTCATTTAAAACTTGCAGTCAATGCTGCAGGGATCCTGCTGCTATTTAAAAATTGCTGTCAACGCTGCAGGGATCCTGTTGCTGTTTAATTATTGCAGTCAATGCTGCAGGGATCCTGCTGCTGTTTAATTATTGCAGTCAATGAAACTGGGATTCTGCTGCTGTTTAATTATCACAATCAATGCTGCAGGGATTCTGTTCCTGTTTAATAATTGTGGTCAATGCTGCAGGGATTCTGCTGCTGTTTTATTATTGCCATCAAAGAAACAGGGATTCTGCTGCTGTATAATTATTGCAGACAATGTTGCAGGGATTCTGCTGCTATTTAAAAATTGCTGTCAACGCTGCAGGGATCCTGTTGCTGTTTAATTATTGCAGTCAATGCTGCAGGGATCCTGCTGCTGTTTAATTATTGCAGTCAATGAAACTGGGATTCTGCTGCTGTTTAATTATCACATTCAATGCTGCAGGGATTCTGTTCCTGTTTAATAATTGTGGTCAATGCTGCAGGGATTCTGCTGCTGTTTTATTATTGCCATCAAAGAAACAGGGATTCTGCTGCTGTATAATTATTGCAGACAATGTTGCAGGGATTCTGCTGCTGTTTAGTTATTGCCATCAATGATACAGGGATTCTGCTGCTGTATAATCATTGCAGTCAATGCTGCAGGGATTCTGCTGTTGTTTAGTTATTGCAGTCAATGCCGCAGGGATTCTGCTGCTGTTTAAAATTCGCATTCAATGCTGCAGGGATTCTGCTCCTGTTTAAAAATGACAGTCAATGCTGCAAGGATTCTGCTGCTGATTAAAAATCACAGTCAAAGCTGCAGGGATTCTGCTGCTGTTTAATTATTGCGGTCAATGCTGCAGGGATCCTCTTGCTGTTTATAAATCGCAGTCAATGCTGCAGGGATTCAGCTGTTGTATATTTATTGCAGTCAATGCTGCAGGGATTCTGCTGCTATTTAAAATTCACAGTCAATGCTGCAGGGATGCTTCTGCTGTTTAATAATTGCAGTCAATGCTGCAGGGATTCTGCAGCTGATTTAAATTCGCAGTCAACGATGCAGGAATTCTGCTGCTCTTTAAAAATCGCAGTCAATGCTGCAGGGATCCTGCTGCTATTTAAAAATTGCTGTCAATGCTGCAGGGATCCTGTTGCTGTTTAATGATTGTAGTCAATGCTGCAGGGATGCAGCTTTTGTTCAAAAAATTGCAGTCAATGCTGCAGGGATTCTGCAGCTGTTTAATTATTGCAGTCAATGCTGCTGGGATTCTGCTGCTGTTTAAGTACCACATTCAATGCTGCCGGAATTCTGCTGCTGTTTACAAATAACAGTCAATGCTGCAGGGATACTGTTGTTGTTTTATAACTGAAATCAATGCTACAGGGATTCTGCTGCTGTATAATTATTTCAGTCAATGCTGCAGGGATTCTGCTGCTGTTTATAAATCGTGTCAATGCTGCAGGGATTCTGCTGTTGCTTTATTATTGCAATCAATGCTACAGTGATTCTGCTGCTGTATAATTATTGCAGTCAATGTCGCAGGGATTATGCTGCTGTTTAAAAATCGCAGTCAATGCTGCAGGGATTCTGCAGCTGATTAAAATTCGCAGTCAATGCTGCAGGGATTCTGCTGCTGTTTAATAATTGCAGTCAATGCTGCAGGGATTCTGCTGTTGTTTAGTTATTGCAGTCAATGCCGCAGGGATTGTGCTGCTGTTTAAAAATCGCAGTCAATGCTGCAGGGATTCTGCTGCTCTTTAATAATTGCAGTGAATGCTGCAGGGATGCAGCTCTCATTTAAAAATCACAGTCAATGCTGCAGGGATCCTTCTGCTATTTAAAAATTGCTGTCAATGCTGCAGGGATCCTGTTGGTTTTTAATTATTGCAGTCAATGCTGCAGGGATCCTGCTGCTGTTTAATTATTGCAGTCAATGCTGCTGGGATTCTGCAGCTGTTTTATTATCACATTCAATGCTGCAGGGATTCTGTTCCTGTTTAATAATTGTGGTCAATGCTGCAGAGATCCTGCTGCTACTTAATAATTGCAGTCAATGCTGCAGGAATGCAGCTGTTGTTTAATTACCACATTCAAAGCTGCCGGGATTCTGCTGCTGTTTATAAATCACAGTCAATGCTGCAGGGATACTGTTGTTGTTTTATAACTGCAATCAATGCTACAGGGATTCTGCTGCTGTATAATTATTTCAGTCAATGCTGCAGGATACTACTGTTGTTTTATTATTGCAGTTGATTCTACAGGGATTCTGCTGTTGTTTATAAATCGCTGTCAATGCTGCAGGGATTCAGCTGTTGTTTTATTATTGCAATCAATGCTACAGGTATTCTGCTTCTGTTTTTAAATCGCTGTCAATACTGCAGGGGTTCTGCTGTGGTTTTATAATTACAATCAATTCTACAGGGATTCCGCTGCTATATAATTATTGCAGTCAATGTCGCAGGGATTCTGCTGCTCTTTAATAATTGCAGTGAATGCTGCAGGGATGCAGCTCTCATTTAAAACTTGCAGTCAATGCTGCAGGGATCCTGCTGCTATTTAAAAATTGCTGTCAACGCTGCAGGGATCCTGTTGCTGTTTAATTATTGCAGTCAATGCTGCAGGGATCCTGCTGCTGTTTAATTATTGCAGTCAATGAAACTGGGATTCTGCTGCTGTTTAATTATCACATTCAATGCTGCAGGGATTCTGTTCCTGTTTAATAATTGTGGTCAATGCTGCAGGGATTCTGCTGCTGTTTTATTATTGCCATCAAAGAAACAGGGATTCTGCTGCTGTATAATTATTGCAGACAATGTTGCAGGGATTCTGCTGCTGTTTAGTTATTGCTATCAATGATACAGGGATTCTGCTGCTGTATAATCATTGCAGTCAATGCTGCAGGGATTCTGCTGTTGTTTAGTTATTGCAGTCAATGCCGCAGGGATTCTGCTGCTGTTTAAAATTCGCATTCAATGCTGCAGGGATTCTGCTCCTGTTTAAAAATGACAGTCAATGCTGCAAGGATTCTGCTGCTGATTAAAAATCACAGTCAAAGCTGCAGGGATTCTGCTGCTGTTTAATTATTGCGGTCAATGCTGCAGGGATCCTCTTGCTGTTTATAAATCGCAGTCAATGCTGCAGGGATTCAGCTGTTGTATATTTATTGCAGTCAATGCTGCAGGGAATCTGCTGCTATTTAAAATTCACAGTCAATGCCGCAGGGATGCTTCTGCTGTTTAATAATTGCAGTCAATGCTGCAGGGATTCTGCAGCTGATTTAAATTCGCAGTCAACGATGCAGGAATTCTGCTGCTCTTTAAAAATCGCAGTCAATGCTGCAGGGATCCTGCTGCTATTTAAAAATTGCTGTCAATGCTGCAGGGATCCTGTTGCTGTTTAATGATTGTAGTCAATGCTGCAGGGATGCAGCTTTTGTTCAAAAAATTGCAGTCAATGCTGCAGGGATTCTGCAGCTGTTTAATTATTGCAGTCAATGCTGCTGGGATTCTGCTGCTGTTTAAGTACCACATTCAATGCTGCCGGGTTTCTGCTGCTGTTTATAAATCACAGTCAATGCTGCAGGGATACTGTTGTTGTTTTATAACTGCAATCAATGCAACTGGGATGCTGCTGCTGTATAATTATTTTATCAATGCTGCAGGGATTCTGCTCTTGTTTAGTTATTGCAGTCAATGCTACAGGGATTCTGCTGTTGTTTTATTATTGCAGTCAATGCTACAGGGATTCTGCTGCTGTATATTTAATGCAGTCAGTGCCACATTGATTCTGCTGCTGTTTATAAATCGCTGTGAAGACTGCAGGGATTCTGCTGTGGTTTTATTATTACAATCAATGCTACAGGGATTCCGCTGCTATATAATTATTGCAGTCAATGCCGCAGGGATTCTGCTCCTGTTTAAAAATCGCAGTCAATGCTGCAGGGATTCTGCTGCAGATTAAAATTCGCAGTCAACGCTGCAGGGATTCTGCTGCTGTTTAATAATTGCAGTCAATGCTGCAGGGATTCTGCTGTTGTTTAGTTATTGCAGTCAATGCCGCAGGGATTCTGCTGCTGTTTAAAAATCGCAGTCCATGCTGCAGGGATTCTGCAGCTGATTAAAATTCACAGTCAAAGCTGCAGGGATTGTGCTGCGGTTTAATTTTTGCAGTCAATTCTGCAGGGATTCTGCTCCTGTTTAAAAATCACAGTCAATACCGCAGGGATTCTGCTGTGGTTTAATTATCGCAGTCATTGCTGCTGGGATGCAGATGTTGTTCAAAAAATCGCAGTAAATGCTGCAGGGATTCTGAAGCTGATTAAAATTCGCAGTCATCGATGCAGGGTTTCTGCTGCTCTTTAAAAATCACAGTCAATGCTGCAGGGATCCTGCTGCTATTTAAAAATTGCTGTCAATGTTGCAGGGATCCTGTTGCTGTTTAATAATTGCAGTCAATGCTGCAGGGATGAAGCTGTTGATTAAAATTCACATTCATTGCTGCAGGGATTCTGCTATTTAAAGTTCACAGTCAATGCTACAGGGATTGTGCTGCGGTTTAATTCTTGCAGTCAATTCTGCAGGGATTCTGCTCCTGTTTAAAAATCGCAGTCAATACTGCAGGGATTCTGCTGTGGTTTAATTATCGCAGTCATTGCTGCTGGGATGCAGCTGTTGTTCAAAAAATCGCAGTCAATGCTGCTGGGATTCTGCTGCTGTTTAATTACCACATTCAATGCTGGCGGAATTCTGCTGCTGTTTATAAATAACAGTCAATGCTGCAGGGATACGGTTGTTGTTTTATAACTGCAATCAATGCTACAGGGATTCTGCTGCTGTATAATTATTTCAGTCAATGCTGCAGGGATTCTGCTGCTGTTTATAAATCGTGTCAATGCTGCAGTGATTCTGCTGTTGCTTTATTATTGCAATCAATGCTACAGTGATTCTGCTGCTGTATAATTATTGCAGTCAATGTCGCAGGGATTATGCTGCTGTTTAAGAATCGCAGTCAATGCTGCAGGGATTCTGCTGCTGATTAAAATTCGCAGTCAATGCTGCAGGGATTCTGCTGCTGTTTAATAATTGCAGTCAATGCTGCAGGGATTCTGCTGTTGTTTAGTTATTGCAGTCAATGCCGCAGGGATTCTGCTGCTGATTAAAAATCGCAGTCAATGCCGTAGGGATTCTGCAGCTGATTAAAACTCGCAGTCAATGCTGCAGGGATTCTGCTGCTCTTTAATAATTACAGTGAATGCTGCAGGGATGCAGCTCTCATTTAAAAATTGCAGTCAATACTGCAGGGATCCCGCTGCTATTTCAAAATTGATGTCAATGCTGCAGGGATCCTGTTGGTTTTTAATTATTGCAGTCAATGCTGCAGGGGTCCTGCTGCTGTTTAATTATTGCAGTCAATGCTGCTGGGATTCTGCAGCTGTTTTATTATCACATTCAATGCTGCAGGGATTCTGCTGTTGTTTAGTTATTGCAGTCAATGCCGCAGGGATTCTGCTGCTGATTAAAAATCGCAGTCAATGCTATAGGGATTCTGCAGCTGATTAAAACTCGCAGTCAATGCTGCAGGGATTCTGCTGCTCTTTAATAATTGCAGTGAATGCTGCAGGGATGCAGCTCTCATTTAAAAATCGCAGTCAATGCTGCAGGGATCCTGCTGCTATTTAAAAATTGCTGTCAATGCTTCAGGGATCCTGTTGGTTTTTAATTATTGCACTCAATGCTGCAGGGATCCTGCTGCTGTTTAATTATTGCAGTCAATGCTGCTGGGATTCTGTTCCTGTTTAATAATTGTGGTCAATGCTGCAGAGATCCTGCTGCTACTAAATAATTGCAGTCAATGCTGCAGGAATGCAGCTGTTGTTTAATTACCACATTCAATGCTGCCGGGATTCTGCTGCTGTTTATAAATCACAGTCAATGCTGCAGGGATTCTACTGTTGTTTTATTATTGCAGTCAATGCAACAGGGATTCTGCTGTTGTTTATAAATCGCTGTCAATGCTGCAGGGATTCAGCTGTTGTTTTATTATTGCAATCAATGCTACAGGGATTCTGCTTCTGTTTTTATATCGCTGTCAATACTGCAGGGATTCTGCTGTGGTTTTATTATTACAATCAATTCTACAGGGATTCCGCTGCTATATAATTATTGCAGTCAATGCCGCAGGGATTCTGCTGCTCTTTAATAATTGCAGTGAATGCTGCAGGGATTCTGCTGTTGTTTAGTTATTGCAGTCAATGCCGCAGGGATTCTGCTGCTGTTTAAAAATCGCGGTCCATGCTGCAGGGATTCTGCAGCTGATTAAAATTCACAGTCAAAGCTGCAGGGATTCTGCTGCTGTTTAATAATTGCAGTCAATTTTGCAGGGATGCAGCTCTCATTTAAAAATTGCAATCAATGCTGCAGGGATCCTGCTGCTATTTTAAAATTGCTGTCAACGCTGCAGGGATCCTGTTGCTGTTTAATTATTGCTGTCAATGCTGCAGGGATTCTGCTGATGTTTAATTATCACATTCAGTGCTGCAGGGATTCTGCTCCTGTTTATAAATTGCACTCAATGCTGCAGGTATTCTGCTGTTGTTTTCTTATTGCCATCAATGCTACAGGGATTCTGCTGCTGCATAATTATTGCAGTCAATACCACAGGGATTTTGCTGCTGTTTAAAAATGACAGTCAATGCTGCAGGGTTTCTGCTGCTGATCAAAATTTGCAGTCAATTCTGCAGGGAATCTGCTGCTGTTTAAAAATTGCAGTCAATGCTGCAGGGATTCTGCTGCTGATTAAAATTCACAGTGAAAGCTGCAGGGATTCTGCTGCTGTTTAATAATTGCAGTCAATGCTGCAGGGATTCTGCCGCTGATTAAAATTCGCAGTCAATGATGCAGGGTTTCTGCTGCTCTTTAAAATTCTCAGTCAATGCTGCAGGGATCCTGCTGCTATTTAAAAATTGCTGTCAATGCTGCAGGGATCCTCTTGCTGTTTAATGATTGCAGTCAATGCTGCAGGGATGCAGCTGTTGTTCAAAAAATCGCAGTCAAGGCTGCAGCGATTCTGCTGCTGTATAATTATTGTAGTCAATGCTGCAGGGATTCTGCTGTTGTTTTATTATTGCAGTCAATACTGCAGCGATTCTGCTGCTGTATAATTATTGCAGTCAATGCCGCAGGGATTCTGCTGTTGGTTAGTTATTGCAGTCAATAGTGCAGCGATTCTGCTGCTGTATAATTATTGCAGTCAATGCCGCAGGGATTCTGCTGCTGTTTATAAATCGTGTCAATGCTGCAGGGATCCTGCTGTTGTTTTATTATTCCAATCAATGCTACAGGCATTCTGCTGCTGTATAATTATTGCAGTCAATGCTGCAGGAATTCTGCTGCTGATTAAAATTCACAGTGAAAGCTGCAGGGATTCTGCTGTGGTTTAATTATTGTAGTCATTGCTGCAGGGATTCGGCTGCAGTTTACTTATAGCAGTCATTGCTGCAGGATTCTGCTCCTGTTTAAAAAGCACAGTCAATGCTGCAGGGATTCTGCTGCTGATTAAAATTCACAGTCAATGCTGCAGGGATGCAGCTGTTGTTAACAAGTTACAGTCAATGCTGCAGGGATCCTGTTGCTGATTAAAATTCACAGTCAACGGTGCAGGGCTTCTGCAGCTGTTTAATAATTTCAGTCAATGCTGCACGGATGCAGCTGTTGTTTAAAAATCACAGTCAATGCTGCAGGGATCCTGTTGCTGTATATAATTATTGCAGTCATTGCTGCAGGAGTTCTGCTGCTGCTTAATTATTGCAGTCAATGCTGCAGGGATCTTGCTGCTGTTTAATAATTGCAGTCAATTCTGCAGGGATTCTGCTGTTGTTTAAAAATCGCAGTCACTGCTGCAGGGATCCTGCTGCTGATTAAAATTCACAGTCAACGCAGCAGGGATTCTGCTGCCGTTTAGTAATTGCAGTCAATGCTGCAGGGAACCTGCTGCTTATTAAAAGTCGCAGTCAGTGATGCAGGGATTCTGCTGCTGATTAAAAATCACACGCTGCAGGAATTCTGCTGCTGTTTAATTATTGCAGACATTGCTGCTGGGATACTACTGCGGTTTAATTATCACATTCAATGCTACAGGGATTCTGTTGCTGTTGAATAATTGCAGTCAATGCTGCAGGGATTCTGCTGCTGTTTAATAATTGCAGGCAATGCTGCAGGGATCCTGCTGCTTATTAAAAGTTGCAGTCAATGATGCATGGATCCTGCTGCTTATTAAAAGTCACAATCAATGCGGCAGGGATTTTGCTGCTGTTAATTATTGCAGTCAGTGCTGCAGGGATTCTGCTGTTGTTTAAAAATCGCAGACAGTGCTGCAGCGATTCTGCTGCTGTTAAAAAGTCACAGTCAATGAAGCTGGGATTGTGCTATTTTCTAATTTTTGCAGTCAATGCTGCAGGGATTTTGCTGCTGTTTAATTATTGCAGTCAATGCTGCAGGGATTCTGCTGCTGTTTAAGCATTGCAGTCAATGATGCAGGGATTCTACCGCTGTTTCATTATTGCAGTCAATGCTGCAGAGATTCTGCTGTTCTCTAATTATTGCAGTCAAATCTGAAGGGATTCTGCAGCTGTTTAATAATTGCAGTCAATGCTGCAGGGATTCTGCTGCTGATTAAAAATCACAAGATGCAGGGATTCTGCTGCTGTTTAATAATTGCAGCCAAAGCTGCAGGTATACTGCAGCTGTTTAATTATTGCGGTCAATGCTGCAGAGATTCTGCTGCTGTTTTATAATTGCAGTCGATGCTGCAGGGATTCTGCTGCTGTTTAATTATTGCAGTCAATGCTGCAGAAATTCTGCTGTTGTCTAATTATTGCAGTCAAATCTGAAGTGATTCTGCAGCTGTTTAATAATTGCAGTCAATGCTGCAGGGATTCTGCTGCTGATTAAAAATCACAAGATGCAGGGATTCTGCTGCTGTTTAATAATTGCAGTCAAAGCTGCAGGTATACTGCAGCTGTTTAATTATCACATTCAATGCTGCAGGAATTCTGCTGCTGATGAAAAATTCACAGTCAACGGTGCAGGGATTCTGCTGCTATTTAATACTTGCACTCAATGCTGCAGGGATTCTGCTGCTGATTAAAAATCACATGCTGCAGGAACTCTGCTGCTGTTTAATTATTGCAGACATTGCTGCTGGGATACTACTGCAGTTTAATTATCACATTCAATGCTACAGGGATTCTGCTGCTGTTGAATAATTGCAGTCAATGCTGCAGGGATTCTGCTGCTGTTTAATAATTGCAGGCAATGCTGCAGGGATCCTGCTGCTTATTAAAAGTCGCAGTCAATGATGCAGGGATCCTGCTGCTTATTAAAAGTCGCAATCAATGCTGCAGGGATTCTGCTGCTGATAAAAATTTGCAGTCAATGTTGCAGGGATTTTGCTGCTGTTAATTATTTCAGTGAAGGCTGCAGGGTCTCTGCTGCTGTTTAACAATTGCAGTCAGTTCTGTAGGGATTCTGCTCCTGTTTAAAAATCGCAGTCAATAATGCAGGGATTCTGCTGCTGATTAAAAACGACAAACTGCAGGGATTCTGCTGCTGTTTAATAATGGCAGTCAATGCTGCAAGGATCCAGTTGCTGATTAAAATTCGCAGTCAACAGTGCAGGGCTTCTGCTGCTGTTTAATAATTGAGTCAATGCTGCACGGATGCAGCTGTTGTTTAAAAATCACAGTCAATGCTGCAGGGATCCTGTTGCTTATAATTATTGCTGTGATTGCTGCAGGAGTTCTGCTGCTGCTTAATTATTGCAGTCAATGCTGCAGGGATCTTGCTGCTGTTTAATAATTACAGTCAATTCTGCAGGGATTCTGCTCCTGTTTAAAAATCGCAGTCAAAGCTGCAGGGATTCCGCTGCTGATTAAAATTCACAGTCAACGCAGCAGGGATTCTGCTGCCGTTTAGTAATTGCAGTCAATGCTGCAGGGATCCTGCAGTGGGATACCACTGTGGTTTAATTATCACATTCAATGCTACAGGGATTCTGTTGCTGTTGAATAATTGCAGTCAATGCTGCAGGGATTCTGCTGCTGTTTAATAACTGCAGTCAAAGCTGCAGGGATTCTGCAGCTGTTTAATTATTGCAGTCAATGATGCAGGGATTCTGCTGCTGATTAAAAATCACAAGCTGCAGGGATTCTGCTGCTGTTTAATAATTGCAGTCAAAGCTGCAGGGATTCTGCAGCTGTTTAATTATTGCAGTCAATGCTGCTCTGATTCTGCTGCTGTTTAATTATCACATTCAATGCTTCAGGGATTCTGCTGCAGTTTAAAAATCGCAGTCAATGCTGCAGCAATTCTGCTGCTGATTTAAAGTCGCAGTCAAAGCTGCAGGGATTCTGCAGCTGTTTAATTATTGCAATCAATGCTGCTCTGATTCTGCTGCTGTTTAATTATCACATTCAATGCTGCAGGGATTCTGCTGCTGAAATAAAGTAGCAGTCAATGCTGCAAGGATTCTGCTGCTGTTTAATAATTGCAATCAATTCTGCAGGGATACCTCTCCTATTTAAAAATCGCAGTCAATGCTGCATGGATTCTGCTGCTGATGAAAAATCACACGCTGCAGGGATTCTGCTGCCATTTAATAATGGCAGTCAATGCTGCAGGGATTCTGCTGCTGATTAAAAATCACACGCTGCAGGGATTCTGCTGCTGTTTAATAATTGCAGTCAATTCTGCAGGGATTCTGCTCCTGTCTAAAAATCGCAGTCAATGCTGCAGGGATTCTGCTGCTGATGAAAAATTCACAGTCAACGGTGCAGTGATTCTGCTGCTGTTTAATAATTGCAGTCAATGCTGCAGGAATACTACTGTGGTTTAATTATCACATTCAATGCTACAGGGATTCTGTTGCTGTTGAATAATTGCAGTCAATGCTGCAGGGATTCTGCTGCTGTTTAATTATCACATTCAATGCTGCAGGGATTCTGTTCCTGTTTAATTATTTCAGTGAATGCTGCAGGGTCTCTGCTGCTGTTTAATAATTGCAGTCAATGCTGCAAGGATTTTGCTACTAATTAAAAATCACACTCTGCAGGGATTCTGCTGCTGATTAAAAATCACACACTGCAGGGATTCTGCTGCTGTTTAATAATTGCAGTCAATGCTGCAAGGATTATGCTTCTGATTAAAAATCACACGCTGCAGGGATTCTGCTGCTGTTGAATAATTGCAGTCAATGCTGCAGCAATTCTGCTGCTGATTTAAAGTCGCAGTCAATGCTGCAGGGATTCTGCTGCTGTTTAATAATTGCAGTCAATTCTGCAGGGATTCCTCTCCTGTTTAAAAATCGCATTCAATGCTGCATGGATTCTGCTGCTGATGAAAAATTCACAGTCAACGCTGCAGGGATTCTGCTGCTGTTTAATAATTGCAGTCAATGCTGCAGGGAGTCTGCTGCTGATTTAAAATCGCACGCCGCAGGGATTCTGCTGCTGTTTAATAATTGCAGTCAATGCTGCTCTGATTCTGCTGCTGTTTAATTATCACATTCAATGCTGCAGGGATTCTGCCGCTGGTTAAAAATCGCAGTCCATGCTGCTCTGATTCTGCTGCTGTTTAATTATCACATTCAATGCTGCAGGGATTCTGCTACTGTAATAAATTAGCAGTCAATGCTGCAAGGGATTCTGCTGCTGTTTAATAATTGCAATCAATTCTGCAGGGATACCCCTCCTATTTAAAAATCGCAGTCAATGCTGCATGGATTTTGCTGCTGATGAAAAAATCCCACGCTGCAGGGATTCTGCTGCCATTTAATAATGGCAGTCAATGCTGCAGGGATTCTGTTCCTGTTTAATTATTGCAGTGAATGCTGCAGGGTTTCTGCTGCTGTTTAATAATTGCAATCAGTTCTGCAGGGATTCTGCTCCTGTTTTAAAATAGCAGTCAATGCTGCAGGGATTCTGCTGCTGATTAAAATTCACAGTCAATGCTGCAGGGTTTCTGCTGCTGATTAAAAATCACACGCTGCAGGGATTCTGCTGCTGTTTAATAATTGCAGTCAATGCTGCAGGGATTATGCTTCTGATTAAAAATCACACGCTGCAGGGATTCTGCTGCTGTTTAATAATTGCAGTCAATGCTGCAGGGATTGTGCTGCTGATTAAAAATCACACGCTGCAGGGATTCTGCTGCTGTTTAATAATTGCAGTCAATGCTGCAGGGATTCTGCTGCTGTTTAATAATTGCAGTCAATGCTGCAAGGATTCTGCTGCTTATTAAAAATCACACGCTGCAGGGATTCTGCTGCTGTTTAATTATTGCAGTCAATGCTGCTCTGATTCTGCTGCTGTTTAATTGTCACATTCAATGCTGCAGGGATTCTGCTGCTGTTTAATTATTGCAGTCAATGCTGCTCTGATTCTGCTGCCGTTTAATTATCACATTCAATGCTTCCGGGATTCTGCTGCAGTTTAAAAATCGCAGTCAATGCTGCAGCAATTCTGCTGCTGATTTAAAGTCGCAGTCAATGCTGCAGGGATTCTGCTGCTGTTTAATAATTGCAGTCAATTCTGTAGGGATTCCTCTCCTGTTTAAAAATCGCATTCAATGCTGCAGGGATTCTGCTGCTGATGAAAAATTCACAGTCAGCGCTGCAGGGATTCTGCTGCTGTTTAATAATTGCAGTCAATGCTGCAGCGAGTCTGCTGCTGATTTAAAATCACACGCTGCAGGGATTCTGCTGCTGTTTAATAATTGCAGTCAATGCTGCTCTGCTTCTGCTGCTGTTTAATTATCACATTCAATGCTGCAGGGATTCTGCTGCTGTTTAATAATTGCAGTCAATGCTGCAAGGATTCTGCTGCTGATTAAAAATCACAAGCTGCAGGGATTCTGCTGCTGTTTAATAACTGCAGTCAAAGCTGCAGGGATTCTGCAGCTGTTTAATTATTGCAGTCAATGATGCAGGGATTCTGCTGCTGATTAAAAATCACAAGCTGCAGGGATTCTGCTGCTGTTTAATAATTGCAGTCAAAGCTGCAGGGATTCTGCTGCTGTTTAATTATCACATTCAATGCTTCAGGGATTCTGCTGCAGTTTAAAAATTGCAGTCAATGCTGCAGCAATTCTGCTGCTGATTTAAAGTCGCAGTCAATGCTGCAGGGATTCTGCTGCCGTTTAATAATTGCAGTCAAAGCTGCAGGGATTCTGCAGCTGTTTAATTATTGCAATCAATGCTGCTCTGATTCTGCTGCTGTTTAATTATCACATTCAATGCTGCAGGGATTCTGCTGCTGGTTAAAAATCGCAGTCAATGCTGCTCTGATTCTGCTGCTGTTTAATTATCACATTCAATGCTGCAGGGATTCTGCTGCTGAAATAAATTAGCAGTCAATGCTGCAAGGATTCTGCTGCTGTTTAATAATTGCAATCAATTCTGCAGGGATACCTCTCCTATTTAAAAATCGCAGTCAATGCTGCATGGATTCTGCTGCTGATAAAAATCACACGCTGCAGGGATTCTGCTGCTGTTTAATAACTGCAGTCAAAGCTGCAGGGATTCTGCAGCTGTTTAATTATTGCAGTCAATGATGCAGGGATTCTGCTGCTGATTAAAAATCACAAGCTGCAGGGATTCTGCTGCTGTTTAATAATTGCAGTCAAAGCTGCAGGGATTCTGCAGCTGTTTAATTATTGCAGTCAATGCTGCTCTGATTCTGCTGCTGTTTAATTATCACATTCAATGCTTCAGGGATTCTGCTGCAGTTTAAAAATCGCAGTCAATGCTGCAGCAATTCTGCTGCTGATTTAAAGTCGCAGTCAATGCTGCAGGGATTCTGCTGCCGTTTAATAATTGCAGTCAAAGCTGCAGGGATTCTGCAGCTGTTTAATTATTGCAATCAATGCTGCTCTGATTCTGCTGCTGTTTAATTATCACATTCAATGCTGCAGGGATTCTGCTGCTGGTTAAAAATCGCAGTCAATGCTGCTCTGATTCTGCTGCTGTTTAATTATCACATTCAATGCTGCAGGGATTCTGCTGCTGAAATAAAGTAGCAGTCAATGCTGCAAGGATTCTGCTGCTGTTTAATAATTGCAATCAATTCTGCAGGGATACCTCTCCTATTTAAAAATCGCAGTCAATGCTGCATGGATTCTGCTGCTGATGAAAAATCACACGCTGCAGGGATTCTGCTGCCATTTAATAATGGCAGTCAATGCTGCAGGGATTCTGCTGCTGATTAAAAATCACATGCTGCAGGGATTCTGCTGCTGTTTAATAATTGCAGTCAATGCTGCAAGGATTCTGCAGCTGTTTAATTATTGCAGTCAATGCTGCTCTGATTCTGCTGCTGTTTAATTATCACATTCAATGCTGCAGGGATTCTGCTGCTGGTTAAAAATCGCAGTCAATGCTGCTCTGATTCTGCTGCTGTTTAATTATCACATTCAATGCTGCAGGGATTCTGCTACTGAAATAAATTAGCAGTCAATGCTGCAAGGGATTCTGCTGCTGTTTAATAATTGCAATCAATTCTGCAGGGATAGCCCTCCTATTTAAAAATCGCAGTCAATGCTGCATGGATTCTGCTGCTGATGAAAAAATCCCACGCTGCAGGGATTCTGCTGCCGTTTAATAATGGCAGTCAATGCTGCAGGGATTCTGCTGCTGATTAAAAATCACACGCTGCAGGGATTCTGCTGCTGTTTAGTAATTGCAGACAAAGCTGCAAGTATTCTGCAGCTGGTTAATTATTGCAGTCAATGATGGTCTGATTCTGCTGCTGTTTAATTATCACATTCAATGCTGCAGGGATTCTGTTGCTGTTTAATTATTGCAGTGAATGCTGCAGGGTTTCTGCTGCTGTTTAATAATTGCAATCAATTCTGCAGGGATTCTTTTCCGGTTTAAAAATCGCACTCAATGCTGCAGGGATTCTGCTGCTGATTAAAATTCACAGTCAACACTGCAGGGTTTCTGCTGCTGATTAAAAATCACACGCTGCAGGGATTCTGCTGCTGTTTAATAATTGCAGTCAATGCTGCAAGGATTCTGCTGCTGATTAAAAATCAAAAGCTGCAAGGATTCTGCTGCTGTTTAATTATTGCAGTCAATGCTGCAAGGATTCTGCTGCTGAATAAAAATCACATGCTGCAGAGATTCTGCTGCTGTTTAATAATTGCAGTCAATGCTGCAGGGATTCTGCTGCTGATTAAAAATCACAAGATGCAGGGATTCTGCTGCTGTTTAATAATTGCAGTCAAAGCTGCAGGTAAACTGCAGCTGTTTAATTATTGCAGTCAATGCTGCAGAGATTCTGCTGCTGTTTTATAATTGCAGTCGATGCTGCAGGGATTCTGCTGCTGTTTAATTATTGCAGTCAATGCTGCAGAAATTCTGCTGTTGTCTAATTATTGCAGTCAAATCTGAAGGGATAGTGCTGCTGTTTAAGTAGCACAGTCAATGCAGCAGGGATTCTGCTGCTGAAATATCGCAGTCAATGCTGCAGGGATTCTGCTGCTGTTAATTATTGTTGTCAATGCTGCAGGGATTCTACTGCTGTTTAATTATTGCAATCAATGCAGCAAGGATTCTATTATTGATTAATAATTGCAGTCAATGCTGCAGGGATTCTGCTGCTGTTTAATAATTGCAGTCAAAGCTGCAGGGATTCTGCAGCTGTTTAATTATTGCAGTCAATGCTGCAGAGATTCTGCTATTGTCTAATTATTGCAGTCAAATCTGAAGGGATTCTGCTGCTGTTTTATAATTGCAGTCAATGCTGCAGGGATTCTGCTGCTTTTTAATTATTGCAGTCAAGGCTGCAGAAATTCTGCTGTTGTCTAATTAATGCAGTCAAATCTGAAGGGATAGCGCTGCTGTTTTATAATTGCAGTTAATCCTGCAGGGATTCTGCGGTTGTCTAATTATTGCATTCAATGCTGCCGGGATTCTGCTGCTGTTTAAGTATCGCAGACAATGCTGCAGGGATTCTGCTGTGGATTAATTATTGCAGTCAATGCTGCAGGGATTCTGCTGCGGATTAATTATTTCAGTCATTGCAGCAGGGATTCGCTGCTGCTGAAATGTCACAGTCAATGCTGCAGGGATTCTGCTGCTGTTTAACAATTGCAGTCAATACTGCAGGTATTCTGCTGCTGTTTAATAATTGCAGTCAATGCTGCAGGGATTCTGCTGCTGATTAAAAATCACACGCTGCAGGGATTCTGCTGCTGTTTAATAATTGCAGTCAATGCTGCAGGGAATCTGCTGCTGTTTAATTATCACATTCAATGCTGCCAGAATTCTGCTGCTGTTTATAAATAACAGTCAATGCTGCAGGGATACTGTTGTTGTTTTATAACTGCAATCAATGCTACAGCGATTCTGCTGCTCTATAATTACTTCAGTCAATGCTGCAGGGATTCTGCTGCTGTTTATAAATTGTGTCAATGCTGCAGGGATTCTGCTGTTGCTTTATTATTGCAATCAATGCTACAGTGATTCTGCTGCTGTATAATTATTGCAGTCAATGTCGCAGGGATTATGCTGCTGTTTAAAAATCGCAGTCAATGCTGCAGGGATTCTGCTGCTGACTAAAATTCGCAGTCAATGCTGCAGGGATTCTGCTGCTGTTTAAGAATTGCAGTCAATGCTGCAGGGACTCTGCTGTTGTTTAGTTATTGCAGTCAATGCCGCAGGGATTCTGCTGCTGATTAAAAATCGCAGTCAATGCTGCAGGGATTCTGCTGCTGATTAAAATTCGCAGTGAATGCTGCAGGGATTCTGCTGCTGTTTAATAATTGCAGTCAATGCTGCAGGGATTCTGCTGTTGTTTAGTTATTGCAGTCAATGCCGCAGGGATTCTGCAGCTGATTAAAACTCGCAGTCAATGCTGCAGGGATTCTGCTGCTCTTTAATAATTGCAGTGAATGCTGCAGGGATGCAGCTCTCATTTAAAAATCGCAGTCAATGCTGCAGGGATCCTGCTGCTATTTAAAAATTGCTGTCAATGCTGCAGGGATCCTGTTGGTTTTTAAGTATTGCAGTCAATGCTGCTGGGATTCTGCAGCTGTTTTATTATCACATTCAATGCTGCAGGGATTCTGTTCCTGTTTAATAATTGTGGTCAATTCTGCAGGGATGCAGCCGTTGTTTAATTACCACTTTCAATGCTGCCGGGATTCTGCTGCTGTTTATAAATCACAGTCAATGCTGCAGGGATACTGTTGTTGTTTTATAATTGCAATCAATGCTACAGGGATTCTGCTGCTGTATAATTATTTCAGTCAATGCTGCAGGGATTGTACTGTTGTTTTATTATTGCAGTCGATGCTACAGGGATTCTGCTGTTGTGTATAAATCGCTGTCAATGCTGCAGGGATTCAGCTGTTGTTTTATTATTGCAATCAATTCTACAGGGATTCCGCTGCTATATAATCATTCCAGTCAATACTGCAGGGATTCTGCTGTTGTTTAGCTCTTGCAGTCAATGCTGCAGGGATTCTGCTGCTGTTTAAAAATCGCAGTCAATGCTGCTGGGATTCTGCTGCAGTTTAATTATTGCAGTCAATGCAGCAGGGATTCTCTTACTGTTTCGTATTTGCAGTCAATGTGGCAGGGATTCTGCTGATGTCTATTTATTGCAGTCAATGCAGCAGGGATTCTGTTACTGTTTAATAATTGCAGTCAATGCTGCAGGGATTCTGCTGTTGTTTAATTATTGCAGTCAATGCTGCAGGGATTCTGCTGCTGTTTAAATATCACCGTCAATGCTGCACGAATTCTGCCGCTGTTCAATAATTGCAGGCAATGCTGCAGGGATTCTGCTATGGATTAATTATTGCAGTCAATGCTGCAAGGATTCTGCTGCTGATTAAAAATCACATGCTGCAGGGATTCTGCAGCTGTTTAATTATTGCAGTCAATGCCTCAGGGATTCTGCTGTGGTTTAAAAATCGCAGTCAATGCTGTAGCGATTCTGCTGCTGATTTAAATTCGCAGTCAATGCCGTAGGGATTCTGCTGTTGATTAAAAATCACATGCTGCAGGGATTCTGCTGCTGATTAAAAATCACACACTGCAGGGATTCTGCAGCTGTTTAATTATTGCAGTCAATGCTGCTCTGATTCTGCTGCTGTTAATTATCACAGTCAACGCTGCAGGGATTCTGCTGCTGTTTAATAATTGCAGACAATGCTGCAGGGATTCTACTGCTGATTAAAAATCACACGCTGCAGGGATTCTGCTGCTGTTTAATAATTGCAGTCAATGCTGCAAGGATTCTGCTGCTGATTAAAAATCACATGCTGCAGGGATTCTGCTGCTGTTTAATAATTGCTGTCAATGCTGCAGGGATTCTGCTGCTGATTAAAAATCACACGCTGCAGGGTTTCTGCTGCTGTTTAATAATTGCAGTCAATGCTGCAGGGAATCTGCTGCTGTTTAATTATCACATTCAATGCTGCTGGAATTCTGCTGCTGTTTATAAATAACAGTCAATGCTGCAGGGATACTGTTGTTGTTTTATAACTTGCAGTCAATGCTGCAGGGGTTCTGCTGCTGTTTAAAAATTGCAGTCTTTGCTGCTGGGATTCTGCTGCAGTTTAATTATTGCAGTCAATGCTGCAGGGATTCTGCTGCTATTCAATTATTGCAGACAATGCTGCAGGGAATCTGCTGTTGTCTAATTATTGCAGTCAATGCAGCAGGGATTCTGCAGCTGTTTACTGATTTCATTCAATGCTGCAGGGATTCTGCTGTTGTGTATAAATCACAGTGAATGCTGCAGGGATTCTGCAGTTGTCGAATTATAGCAGTCAATGCTGCAGAGAGTCTGCTGTTGTCTAATTATTGCAGTCAATGCTGCTGGGATTCTGCTGCTGTTGAATAATTGCAGTCAATGCTGCAGGGATTCTGCTGCAATTCAATTATTGCAGACAATGCTGCAGGGAATCTGCTGTTGTCCAATTATTGGAGCCAATGCTGCAGGGACACTGCTGTTGTCTAATTATTGCAGTAAATGTAGAAGGAATTCTGCAGCTGTTTCCTTATTAAATTCAATGCTGCAGGGATTCTGTTCCTGTGTATAAATCACAGTGAATGCTGCAGGGATTCTGCAGTTGTCTAATTATTGCAGTCAATGCTGCAGGGATTCTGCTGCTGTTTAATAATTGCAGTCAATATGCAGGGATTTTGCTGCTGTTTAATAATTGCAGTCAATGCTGCAGGGATTCTGCTGCTATTCAATTATTGCAGGAAATGCTTCAGGGATTCTGCTGTTGTCTAATTATTGCAGTCAATGCAGCAGGCATTCTGCAACTGTTTACTTATTACATTCAATGCTGCAGGGATTCTGTTGCTGTGTATAAATCGCAGTGAATGCTGCAGGGATTCTGCAATTGTCGAATTATTGCAGTCAATGCTGCAGAGATTCTGCTGTGGATTAATTATTGCAGTCAATGCTGCAGGGATTCTGCTGCTGTTGAATTGTCGCAGTCACTGCTGTAGGGATACTGCTGCTGATTTATTATTGCAGTCAATGCAGTGGGGATTCTATTATTGTTTAATAATAGCAGACAATGCTGCAGGGATTCTGCTGCTGTTTAATTATTGCAGTCAGTGCTGCAGGGATCCTGCTGCTTTCTAATTATTGCAGTCAATGCTGCAGAGATTCTGCTGCTGTCTAATTATTGCAGTCAAATCTGAAAGGATTCTGCTGCTGTTTAATAATTGCAGTCAATGCTGCAGGGATTCTGCTGCTGGTTAATTATTGCAGTCAGTGATGCAGGGATTTTGCAGCTGTTTAATTATTGCAGTCAATGCTGCCGGGATTCTGCTGCTGTTTACTTATTACATTCAATGCTGCAGGGATCCTGCTGCTGTTTTAAAATCGCAGTCAATGCTGCAGAGATTCTGCTGCTGTCTAATTATTGCAGTCAAATCTGAAGGGATTCTGCTGCTGTTTAATAATTGCAGTCAATGCTGCAGGGATTCTGCTGCTGGTTAATTATTGCAGTCAGTGATGCAGGGATTTTGCAGCTGTTTAATTATTGCAGTCAATGCTGCAGGGATTCTGCTGCTGTTTACTTATTACATTCAATGCTGCAGGGATTCTGTTGCTGTGTATAAATTGCAGTCAATGCTGCAGGGATTCTGCTGTTGACTAATTATTGCAGTCAATGCTGCTGGGATTCTGCTGCTGTTTAATAATTGCAGTCAGTGCTGCAGGGATTCTGCTGCTATTCAATTATTGCAGACAATGCTGCAGGGATTCTGCTGTTGTCTAATTATTGCAGTCAATGCAGCAGGGATTCTGGAGCTGTTTACTTATTACATTCAATGCTGCAGGGATTCTGTTGCTGTGCATAAATCGCAGTGAATACTGCAGGGATTCTGCAGTTGTCTAATTATTGCAGTCAATGCAGCAGAGATTCTGCTGTTGTCTAATTATTGCAGTCAATGCTGCAAGGATTCTGCTGCTGTTTAATTATTGCAGTCAATGCGGCAGGGATTCTGCTGTGGATTAATTATTGCAGTCAATGCAGCGGGAATTCTATTATTGTTTAATAATAGCAGACAATGCTGCAGGGATTCTGCTGCTGTTTAATCATTGCAGTCAGTGCTGCAGGGATCCTGCTGCTGTTTTAAAATCGCAGTCAATGCTGCGGGGATTCTGCTGCTGTTTAATATTTGCAGTCAATGCTGCAGAGATTCTGCTGCTGTCTAATTATTGCAGTCAAATCTGAAGGGATTCTGCTGCTGTTTAATAATTGCAGTCAATGCTGCAGGGATTCTGCTGCTGTTGAAATGTCGCAGTCACCGCTGCAGGGATTCTGCTGCTGTTTAACTATTGCTGTCAATGCAGCGGAAATTCTATTACCGCTGAATAATTGCAGTCAATGCTGCAGGGACACTGCTGTTGTCTAATTATTGCAGTCAATGTAGAAGGGATTCTGCAGCTGTTTCCTTATTAAATTCAATGCTGCAGGGATTCTGTTCCTGTGTATAAATCGCAGTCAATGCTGCAGAGATTCTGCTGCTGTTTAATTATTGAAGTCAATATGCAGGGATTCTGCTGCTGTTTAATAATTGCAGTCAATGCTGCAGGGATTCTGCTGCTATTCAATTATTGCAGGAAATGCTTCAGGGATTCTGCTGTTGTCTAATTATTGCAGTAAATGCAGCAGGGATTCTGCAACTGTTTACTTATTACATTCAATGCTGCAGGGATTCTGTTGCTGTGTATAAATCGCAGTGAATGCTGCAGGGATTCTGCAATTGTCTAATTATTGCAGTCAATGCTGCAGAGATTCTGCTGTTGTCTAATTATTGCAGTCAATGCTGCAGGGATTCTGCTGCTGTTTAATAATTGCAGTCTATGTTGCAAGGATTCTGCTGCTGTTTCATTTTTGTCATCAATGCTGCAAGGATTCTGCTGCTGTTTGATTATTGCAGTCAATACTGCAGGGATTCTGCTGTGGATTAATTATTGCAGTCAATGCTTCAGGGATTCTGCTGCTCTTGAAATGTCGCAGTCACTGCTGCAGGGATTCGGCTGCTGATTTATTATTGCAGTCAAAGCAGCGGGGATTCTATTATTGTTTAATAATAGCAGACAATGCTTCAGGGATTCTGATGCTGTTTAATTATTGCAGTCAGTGCTGCAGGCATCCTGCTGCTGTTTTAAAATCGCAGTCAATGCTGCAGAGATCCTGCTGCTGTCTAACTATTGCAGTCAAATCTGAAGGGATTCTGCTGCTGTTTAATAATAGCAGTCAATGCTGCAGGGATTCTGCTGCTGGTGAATTATTGCAGTCAATGATGCAGGGATTTTGCAGCTGTTTAATTATTGCAGTCAATGCTGCCAAGATTCTGCTGCTGTTTACTTATTACATTCAATGCTGCAGGGATTCTGTTGCTGTGTATAAATTGCAGTCAATGCTGCTGGGATTCTGCTGTTGACTAATGATTGCAGTCAATGCTGCTGGGATTCTGCTGCTGTTAAATAATTGCAGTCAATGCTGCAGGGATTCTGCTGCTATTCAATTAATGCAGATAATGCTGCAGGGAATCTGCTGCTGTCTAATTATTGCAGTCAATGCAGCAGGAATTCTGCAGCTGTTTACTGATTACATTCAATGCTGCAGGGATTCTGCAGTTGTCGAATTATTGCAGTCAATGCTGCAGAGATTCTGCTGTTGTCTAATTATTGCAGTCAATGCTGCTGGGATTCTGCTGCTGTTGAATAATTGCAGTCAATGCTGCAGGGATTCTGCTGCAATTCAATTATTGCAGACAATGCTGCAGGGAATCTGCTGTTGTCCAATTATTGGAGCCAATGCTGCAGGGACACTGCTGTTGTCTAATTATTGCAGTAAATGTAGAAGGAATTCTGGAGGTGTTTCCTTATTACATTCAATGCTGCAGGGATTATGTTGCTGTGTATAAATGGCAGTGAATGCTGCAGGGATTCTGCTGCTTTCTAATTATTGCAGTCAATGCTGCAGGGATTCTGCTGCTGTTTAATAATTGCAGTCAAAGCTGCAGAGCTTCTGCTGCTGTTTAATTGTCGCAGTCACTCCTGTAGGGATACTGCTGCTGATTTATTATTGCTGTCAATACAGCGGGGATTCTATTATTGTTTAATAATAGCAGACAATGCTGCAGGGATTCTGCTGCTGTTTAATTATTGCAGTCAGTGCTGCAGGGATCCTGCTGCTGTTTTAAAATCGCAGTCAATGCTGCAGAGATTCTGCTGCTGTCTAATTATTGCAGTCAAATCTGAAAGGATTCTGCTGCTGTTTAATAATTGCAGTCACTGCTGCAGGGATTCTGCTGCTGGTTAATTATTGCAGTCAGTGATGCAGGGATTTTGCAGCTGTTTAATTATTGCAGTCAATGCTGCTGGGATTCTGCTGCTGTTTGCTTATTACATTCAATGCTGCAGGGATCCTGCTGCTGTTTTAAAATCGCAGTCAATGCTGCAGAGATTCTGCTGCTGTCTAATTATTGCAGTCAAATCTGAAGGGATTCTGCTGCTGTTTAATAATTGCAGTCAATGCTGCAGGGATTCTGCTGCTGGTTAATTATTGCAGTCAGTGATGCAGGGATTTTGCAGCTGTTTAATTATTGCAGTCAATGCTGCCGGGATTCTGCTGCTGTTTACTCATTACATTCAATGCTGCAGGGATTCTGTTGCTGTGTATAAATTGCAGTCAATGCTGCAGGGATTCTGCTGTTGACTAATTATTGCAGTCAATGCTGCTGGGATTCTGCTGCTGTTTAATAATTGCAGTCAGTGCTGCAGGGATTCTGCTGCTATTCAATTATTGCAGACAATGCTGCAGGGAATCTGCTGTTGTCTAATTATTGCAGCAAATGCTGCAGGGATTCTGCTGTTGTCTAATTATTGCAGTCAATGCAGCAGGGATTCTGGAGCTGTTTACTTATTACATTCAATGCTGCAGGGATTCTGTTGCTGTGTATAAATCGCAGTGAATGCTGCAGGGATTCTGCAGTTGTCTAATTATTGCAGTCAATGCTGCAGAGATTCTGCTGTTGTCTAATTATTGCAGTCAATGCTGCAAGGATTCTGCAGCTGTTTAATTATTGCAGTCAATGCGGCAGGGATTCTGCTGTGGATTAATTATTGCAGTCAATGCAGCAGGGATTCTATTATTGTTTAATAATAGCAGAGAATGCTGCAGGGATTCTGCTGCTGTTTAATCATTGCAGTCAGTGCTGCAGGGATCCTGCTGCTGTTTTAAAATCACAGTCAATGCTGCAAGGATTCTGCTGCTGTTTAATATTTGCAGTCAATGCTGCAGAGATTCTGCTGCTGTCTAATTATTGCAGTCAAATCTGAAGGGATTCTGCTGCTGTTTAATAATTGCAGTCAATGCTGCAGGGATTCTGCTGCTGTTGAAATGTCGCAGTCACCGCTGCAGGGATTCTGCTGCTGTTTAATAATTGCAGTCAATGCTGCCGGGATTCTGCTGCTGTTTAATTTTTGTCATCAATGCTGCAAGGATTCTGCTGCTGTTTACAAATCGCAGTCAACGCTGCAGGGATTCTGCTGTTGTCTAATTATTGCAGTCAATGCTGCAGGGATTCTGCTGCTGTACCATTATTGCAGTCAATGCTGCAGGGATTCTGCTGCTGTTTAATAATTGCAGTCAATGATGCAGGGATTCTGCTGCTGTTTAATAAGTGCAGTCAATGCTGCAGGGATTCTGCTGCTATTCAATTATTGCAGATAATGCTGCAGGGAATCTGCTGTTGTCTAATTATTGCAGCAAATGCTGCAGGGATTCTGCTGTTGTCTAATTATTGCAGTCAATGCAGCAGGGATTCTGCAGCTGTTTACTTATTACATTCAATGCTGCAGGGATTCTTCTGCTGTTTAAAAATCGCAGTGAATGCTGCAGGGATCTGCTGCTGTTTAATTATTGCAGTCAATGCTGCAGAGATCCTGCTGTTGTCTAATTATTGCAGTCAATGCTGCAGGGATTCTGCTGCTGTTTAATAATTGCAGTCTATGTTGCAAGGATTCTGATGCTGTTTAATTTTTGTCATCAAAGCTGCAGGGATTCTGCTGTTGTTTGATTATGCAGTCAATGCTGCAGGGATTCTGTTGTTTAATTATTGCAGTCAATGCTTCAGGGATTCTGCTGCTGTTGAAATGTCACAGTCACCGCCGCAGGGATTCTGCTGCTGATTTATTATTGAACTCAAGATGCGGGGCTTCTATTATTGCTTAATAATAGCAGACAATGCTTCAGGGATTCTGATGCTGTTTAATTATTGCAGTCAGTGCTGCAGGCATCCTGCTGCTGTTTTAAAATCGCCGTCAATGCTGCAGAGATTCTGCTGCTGTCTTATTATTGCAGTCAAATCTGAAGGGATTCTGCTGCTGTTTAATAATTGCAGTCAATGCTGCAGGGATTCTGCTGCTGGTTAATTATTGCAGTCAATAATGCAGGGATTTTGCAGCTGTTTAATTATTGCAGTCAATGCTGCCAAGATTCTGCTGCTGTTTACTTATTACATTCAATGCTGCAGGGATTCTGTTGCTGTGTATAAATTGCAGTCAATGCTGCAGGGATTCTGCTGTTGACTAATGATTGCAGTCAATGCTGCTGGGATTCTGCTGCTGTTTAATAATTGCAGTCAATGCTGCAGGGATTCTGCTGCTATTCAATTAATGCAGATAATGCTGCAGGGATTCTGCTGTTGTCTAATTATTGCAGTCAATGCAGCAGGGATTCTGCAGCTGTTTACTGATTACATTCAATGCTGCAGGGATTCTGCTGTTGTGTATAAATCGCAGTGAATGCTGCAGGGATTCTGCAGTTGTCGAATTATTGCAGTCAATGCTGCAGAGATTCTGCTGTTGTCTAATTATTGCAGTCAATGCTGCTGGGATTCTGCTGCTGTTGAATAATTGCAGTCAATGCTGCAGGGATTCTGCTGCAATTCAATTATTGCAGACAATGCTGCAGGGAATCTGCTGTTGTCCAATTATTGGAGCCAATGCTTCAGGGACACTGCTGTTGTCTAATTATTGCAGTAAATGTAGAAGGAATTCTGCAGCTGTTTCCTTATTAAATTCAATGCTGCAGGGATTCTGTTCCTGTGTATAAATCACAGTGAATGCTGCAGGGATTCTGCAGTTGTCTAATTATTGCAGTCAATGCTGCAGGGATTCTGCTGCTGTTTAATAATTGCAGTCAATATGCAGGGATTTTGCTGCTGTTTAATAATTGCAGTCAATGCTGCAGGGATTCTGCTGCTATTCAATTATTGCAGGAAATGCTTCAGGGATTCTGCTGTTGTCTAATTATTGCAGTCAATGCAGCAGGCATTCTGCAACTGTTTACTTATTACATTCAATGCTGCAGGGATTCTGTTGCTGTGTATAAATCGCAGTGAATGCTGCAGGGATTCTGCAATTGTCTAATTATTGCAGTCAATGCTGCAGAGATTCTGCTGTGGATTAATTATTGCAGTCAATGCTTCAGGGATTCTGCTGCTGTTGAATTGTCGCAGTCACTGCTGTAGGGATACTGCTGCTGATTTATTATTGCTGTCAATACAGCGGGGATTCTATTATTGTTTAATAATAGCAGACAATGCTGCAAGGATTCTGCTGCTGTTTAATTATTGCAGTCAGTGCTGCAGGGATCCTGCTGCTGTTTTAAAATCGCAGTCAATGCTGCAGAGATTCTGCTGCTGTCTAATTATTGCAGTCAAATCTGAAGGGATTCTGCTGCTGTTTAATAATTGCAGTCAATGCTGCAGGGATTCTGCTGCTGGTTAATTATTGCAGTCAGTGATGCAGGGATTTTGCAGCTGTTTAATTATTGCAGTCAATGCTGCCGGGATTCTGCTGCTGTTTACTTATTACATTCAATGCTGCAGGGATTCTGTTGCTGTGTATAAATTGCAGTCAATGCTTCAGGGATTCTGCTGTTGACTAATTATTGCAGTCAATGCTGCTGGGATTCTGCTGCTGTTTAATAATTGCAGTCAGTGCTGCAGGGATTATGCTGCTATTCAATTATTGCAGACAATGCTGCAGGGAATCTGCTGTTGTCTAATTATTGCAGTCAATGCAGCAGGAATTCTGCAGCTGTTTACTGATTACATTCAATGCTGCAGGGATTCTGCAGTTGTCGAATTATTGCAGTCAATGCTGCAGAGATTCTGCTGTTGTCTAATTATTGCAGTCAATGCTGCTGGGATTCTGCTGCTGTTGAATAATTGCAGTCAATGCTGCAGGGATTCTGCTGCAATTCAATTATTGCAGACAATGCTGCAGGGAATCTGCTGTTGTCCAATTATTGGAGCCAATGCTGCAGGGACACTGCTGTTGTCTAATTATTGCAGTAAATGTAGAAGGAATTCTGCAGCTGTTTCCTTATTAAATTCAATGCTGCAGGGATTCTGTTGCTGTGTATAAATCGCAGTGAATGCTGCAGGGATTCTGCAGTTGTCTAATTATTGCAGTCAATGCTGCAGGGATTCTGCTGCTGTTTAATAATTGCAGTCAATGCTTCAGGGATTCTGCTGCTGTTGAATTGTCGCAGTCACTCCTGTAGGGATACTGCTGATGATTTATTATTGCTGTCAATGCAGCGGGGATTCTATTATTGTTTAATAATAGCAGACAATGCTGCAGGGATTCTGCTGCTGTTTAATTATTGCAGTCAGTGCTGCAGGGATCCTGCTGCTGTTTTAAAATCGCAGTCAATGCTGCAGAGATTCTGCTGCTGTCTAATTATTGCAGTCAAATCTGAAAGGATTCTGCTGCTGTTTAATAATTGCAGTCACTGCTGCAGGGATTCTGCTGCTGGTTAATTATTGCAGTCAGTGATGCAGGGATTTTGCAGCTGTTTAATTATTGCAGTCAATGCTGCTGGGATTCTGCTGCTGTTTGCTTATTACATTCAATGCTGCAGGGATCCTGCTGCTGTTTTAAAATCGCAGTCAATGCTGCAGAGATTCTGCTGCTGTCTAATTATTGCAGTCAAATCTGAAGGGATTCTGCTGCTGTTTAATAATTGCAGTCAATGCTGCAGGGATTCTGCTGCTGGTTAATTATTGCAGTCAGTGATGCAGTGATTCTGCAGCTGTTTAATTATTGCAGTCAATGCTGCCGGGATTCTGCTGCTGTTTACTCATTACATTCAATGCTGCAGGGATTCTGTTGCTGTGTATAAATTGCAGTCAATGCTGCAGGGATTCTGCTGTTGACTAATTATTGCAGTCAATGCTGCTGGGATTCTGCTGCTGTTTAATAATTGCAGTCAGTGCTGCAGGGATTCTGCTGCTATTCAATTATTGCAGACAATGCTGCAGGGAATCTGCTGTTGTCTAATTATTGCAGCAAATGCTGCAGGGATTCTGCTGTTGTCTAATTATTGCAGTCAATGCAGCAGGGATTCTGGAGCTGTTTACTTATTACATTCAATGCTGCAGGGATTCTGTTGCTGTGTATAAATCGCAGTGAATGCTGCAGGGATTCTGCAGTTGTCTAATTATTGCAGTCAATGCAGCAGAGATTCTGCTGTTGTCTAATTATTGCAGTCAATGCTGCAAGGATTCTGCAGCTGTTTAATTATTGCAGTCAATGCGGCAGGGATTCTGCTGTGGATTAATTATTGCAGTCAATGCAGCAGGGATTCTATTATTGTTTAATAATAGCAGAGAATGCTGCAGGGATTCTGCTGCTGTTTAATCATTGCAGTCAGTGCTGCAGGGATCCTGCTGCAGTTTTAAAATCACAGTCAATGCTGCAGAGATTCTGCTGCTGTTTAATATTTGCAGTCAATGCTGCAGAAATTCTGCTGCTGTCTAATTATTGCAGTCAAATCTGAAGGGATTCTGCTGCTGTTTAATAATTGCAGTCAATGCGGCAGGGATTCTGCTGCTGTTGAAATGTCGCAGTCACCGCTGCAGGGATTCTGCTGCTGTTTAATAATTGCAGTCTATGTTGCAAGGATTCTGATGCTGTTTAATTTTTGTCATCAATGCTGCAAGTATTCTGCTGCTGTTTACAAATCACAGTCAAAGCTGCAGGGATTCTGCTGTTGTCTAACTATTGCAGTCAATGCTGCAGGGATTCTGCTGCTGTTTCATTATTGCAGTCAATGTTGCAGGGATTCTGCTGCTGTTTAATTATTGCAGTCAATATGCAGGGATTCTGCTGCTGTTTAATAAGTGCAGTCAATGCCGCAGGGATTCTGCTGCTATTCAATTATTGCAGATAATGCTGCAGGGAATCTGCTGTTGTCTAATTATTGCAGGCAATGCTTCAGGGATTCTGCTGTTGTCTAATTATTGCAGTCAATGCAGCAGGGATTCTGCAACTGTTTACTTATTACATTCAATGCTGCAGGGATTCTGTTGCTGTGTATAAATCGCAGTGAATGCTGCAGGGATTCTGCAATTGTCTAATTATTGCAGTCAATGCTGCAGAGATTCTGCTGTTGTCTAATTATTGCAGTCAATGCTGCAGGGATTCTGCTGCTGTTTAATAATTGCAGTCTATGTTGCAAGGATTCTGCTGCTGTTTCATTTTTGTCATCAATGCTGCAAGGATTCTGCTGCTGTTTGATTATTGCAGTCAATACTGCAGGGATTCTGCTGTGGATTAATTATTGCAGTCAATGCTTCAGGGATTCTGCTGCTCTTGAAATGTCGCAGTCACTGCTGCAGGGATTCGGCTGCTGATTTATTATTGAACTCAAAGATGCGGGGCTTCTATTATTGCTTAATAATAGCAGACAATGCTTCAGGGATTCTGATGCTGTTTAATTATTGCAGTCAGTGCTGCAGGCATCCTGCTGCTGTTTTAAAATCGCCGTCAATGCTGCAGAGATTCTGCTGCTGTCTAACTATTGCAGTCAAATCTGAAGGGATTCTGCTGCTGTTTAATAATTGCATTCAATGCTGCAGGGATTCTGCTGCTGGTTAATTATTGCAGTCAATAATGCAGGGATTTTGCAGCTGTTTAATTATTGCAGTCAATGCTGCCAAGATTCTGCTGCTGTTTACTTATTACATTCAATGCTGCAGGGATTCTGTTGCTGTGTATAAATTGCAGTCAATGCTGCAGGGATTCTGCTGTTGACTAATGATTGCAGTCAATGCTGCTGGGATTCTGCTGCTGTTTAATAATTGCAGTCAATGCTGCAGGGATTCTGCTGCTATTCAATTAATGCAGATAATGCTGCAGGGAATCTGCTGTTGTCTAATTATTGCAGTCAATGCAGCAGGGATTCTGCAGCTGTTTACTGATTACATTCAATGCTGCAGGGATTCTGCTGTTGTGTATAAATCGCAGTGAATGCTGCAGGGATTCTGCAGTTGTCGAATTATTGCAGTCAATGCTGCAGAGATTCTGCTGTTGTCTAATTATTGCAGTCAATGCTGCTGGGATTCTGCTGCTGTTGAATAATTGCAGTCAATGCTGCAGGGATTCTGCTGCAATTCAATTATTGCAGACAATGCTGCAGGGAATCTGCTGTTGTCCAATTATTGGAGCCAATGCTTCAGGGACACTGCTGTTGTCTAATTATTGCAGTAAATGTAGAAGGAATTCTGCAGCTGTTTCCTTATTAAATTCAATGCTGCAGGGATTCTGTTCCTGTGTATAAATCACAGTGAATGCTGCAGGGATTCTGCAGTTGTCTAATTATTGCAGTCAATGCTGCAGGGATTCTGCTGCTGTTTAATAATTGCAGTCAATATGCAGGGATTTTGCTGCTGTTTAATAATTGCAGTCAATGCTGCAGGGATTCTGCTGCTATTCAATTATTGCAGGAAATGCTTCAGGGATTCTGCTGTTGTCTAATTATTGCAGTCAATGCAGCAGGCATTCTGCAACTGTTTACTTATTACATTCAATGCTGCAGGGATTCTGTTGCTGTGTATAAATCGCAGTGAATGCTGCAGGGATTCTGCAATTGTCTAATTATTGCAGTCAATGCTGCAGAGATTCTGCTGTGGATTAATTATTGCAGTCAATGCTTCAGGGATTCTGCTGCTGTTGAATTGTCGCAGTCACTGCTGTAGGGATACTGCTGCTGATTTATTATTGCTGTCAATACAGCGGGGATTCTATTATTGTTTAATAATAGCAGACAATGCTGCAGGGATTCTGCTGCTGTTTAATTATTGCAGTCAGTGCTGCAGGGATCCTGCTGCTGTTTAATATTTTTAGTTATTGCTGCAGAGATTCTGCTGCTGTCTAATTATTGCAGTCAAATCTGAAGGGATTCTGCTGCTGTTTAATAATTGCAGTCAATGCTGCAGGGATTCTGCTGCTGTTTAATTATTGCAGTCAGTGATGCAGGGATTTTGCAGCTGTTTAATTATTGCAGTCAATGCTGCCGGGATTCTGCTGCTGTTTACTTATTACATTCAATGCTGCAGGGATTCTGTTGCTGTGTATAAATTGCAGTCAATGCTTCAGGGATTCTGCTGTTGACTAATTATTGCAGTCAATGCTGCTGGGATTCTGCTGCTGTTTAATAATTGCAGTCAGTGCTGCAGGGATTATGCTGCTATTCAATTATTGCAGACAATGCTGCAGGGAATCTGCTGTTGTCTAATTATTGCAGCAAATGCTGCAGGGATACTGCTGTTGTCTAATTATTGCAGTCAATGCAGCAGGGATTCTGGAGCTGTTTACTTCTTACATTCAGTGCTTCAGGGATTCTGTTACTGTGTATAAATCGCAGTGAATGCTGCAGGGATTCTGCAGTTGTCTAATCATTGCAGTCAATGCAGCAGCGATTCTGCTGTTGTCTAATTATTGCAGTCAATGCTGCAAGGATTCTGCTGCTGTTTAATTATTGCAGTCAATGCGGCAGGGATTCTGCTGTGGATTAATTATTGCAGTCAATGCAGCAGGGATTCTATTATTGTTTAATAATAGCAGAGAATGCTGCAGGCATTCTGCAACTGTTTACTTATTACATTCAATGCTGCAGGGATTCTGTTGCTGTGTATAAATCGCAGTGAATGCTGCAGGGATTCTGCAATTGTCTAATTATTGCAGTCAATGCTGCAGAGATTCTGCTGTGGATTAATTATTGCAGTCAATGCTTCAGGGATTCTGCTGCTGTTGAATTGTCGCAGTCACTGCTGTAGGGATACTGCTGCTGATTTATTATTGCTGTCAATACAGCGGGGATTCTATTATTGTTTAATAATAGCAGACAATGCTGCAGGGATTCTGCTGCTGTTTAATTATTGCAGTCAGTGCTGCAGGGATCCTGCTGCTGTTTTAAAATCGCAGTCAATGCTGCAGAGATTCTGCTGCTGTCTAATTATTGCAGTCAAATCTGAAGGGATTCTGCTGCTGTTTAATAATTGCAGTCAATGCTGCAGGGATTCTGCTGCTGGTTAATTATTGCAGTCAGTGATGCAGGGATTTTGCAGCTGTTTAATTATTGCAGTCAATGCTGCCGGGATTCTGCTGCTGTTTACTTATTACATTCAATGCTGCAGGGATTCTGTTGCTGTGTATAAATTGCAGTCAGTGCTGCAGAGATCCTGCTGCTGTTTTAAAATCGCAGTCAATGCTGCAGAGATTCTGCTGCTGTCTAATTATTGCAGTCAAATCTGAAGGGATTCTGCTGCTGTTTAATAATTGCAGTCAATGCTGCAGGGATTCTGCTGCTGGTTAATTATTGCAGTCAGTGATGCAGTGATTTTGCAGCTGTTTAATTATTGCAGTCAATGCTGCCGGGATTCTGCTGCTGTTTACTTATTACATTCAATGCTGCAGGGATTCTGTTGCTGTGTATAAATTGCAGTCAATGCTTCAGGGATTCTGCTGTTGACTAATTATTGCAGTCAATGCTGCTGGGATTCTGCTGCTGTTTAATAATTGCAGTCAGTGCTGCAGGGATTATGCTGCTATTCAATTATTGCAGACAATGCTGCAGGGAATCTGCTGTTGTCTAATTATTGCAGCAAATGCTGCAGGGATTCTGCTGTTGTCTAATTATTGCAGTCAATGCAGCAGGGATTCTGGAGCTGTTTACTTCTTACATTCAGTGCTTCAGGGATTCTGTTGCTGTGTATAAATCGCAGTGAATGCTGCAGGGATTCTGCAGTTGTCTAATCATTGCAGTCAATGCAGCAGCGATTCTGCTGTTGTCTAATTATTGCAGTCAATGCTGCAAGGAGTCTGCTGCTGTTTAATTATTGCAGTCAATGCGGCAGGGATTCTGCTGTGGATTAATTATTGCAGTCAATGCAGCAGGGATTCTATTATTGTTTAATAATAGCAGAGAATGCTGCAGGGATTCTGCTGCTGTTTAATCATTGCAGTCAGTGCTGCAGGGATCCTGCTGCAGTTTTAAAATCGCAGTCAATGCTGCAGAGATTCTGCTGCTGTTTAATATTTGCAGTCAATGCTGCAGAGATTCTGCTGCTGTCTAATTATTGCAGTCAAATCTGAAGGGATTCTGCTGCTGTTTAATAATTGCAGTCAATGCGGCAGGGATTCTGCTGCTGTTGAAATGTCGCAGTCACCGCTGCAGGGATTCTGCTGCTGTTTAACTATTGCTGTCAATGCAGCGGAAATTCTATTACCGCTGAATAATTGCAGTCAATGCTGCAGGGACACTGCTGTTGTCTAATTATTGCAGTCAATGTAGAAGGGATTCTGCAGCTGTTTCCTTATTAAATTCAATGCTGCAGGGATTCTGTTCCTGTGTATAAATTGCAGTGAATGCTGCAGGGATTCTGCAGTTGTCTAATTATTGCAGTCAATGCTGCAGGGATTCTGCTGCTGTTTAATAATTGCAGACTATGTTGCAAGGATTCTGATGCTGTTTAATTTTTGTCATCAATGCTGCAAGGATTCTGCTGCTGTTTACAAATTGCAGTCAATGCTGCCGGGATTCTGCTGTTGTCTAATTATTGCAGTCAATGCTGCAGGGATTCTGCTGCTGTTCCATTATTGCAGTCAATGCTGCAGGGATTCTGCTGCTGTTTAATAATTTCAGTCTATGTTTCAAGGATTCTGCTGCTGTTTGATTATTGCAGTCAATACTGCAGGGATTCTGCTGTGGATTAATTATTGCAGTCAATGCTTCAGGGATTCTGCTGCTGTTGAAATGTCGCAGTCACTGCTGCAGGGATTCTGCTGCTGATTTATTATTGCAGTCAAAGCAGCGGGGATTCTATTATTGTTTAATAATAGCAGACAATGCTTCAGGGATTCTGATGCTGTTTAATTATTGCAGTCAGTGCTGCAGGCATCCTGCTGCTGTTTTAAAATCGAAGTCAATGCTGCAGAGATTCTGCTGCTGTCTAACTATTGCAGTCAAATCTGAAGGGATTCTGCTGCTGTTTAATAATTGCAGTCAATGCTGCAGGGATTCTGCTGCTGGTTAATTATTGCAGTCAATAATGCAGGGATTTTGCAGCTGTTTAATTATTGCAGTCAATGCTGCCAAGATTCTGCTGCTGTTTACTTATTACATTCAATGCTGCAGGGATTCTGTTGCTGTGTATAAATTGCAGTCAATGCTGCAGGGATTCTGCTGTTGACTAATGATTGCAGTCAATGCTGCTGGGATTCTGCTGCTGTTTAATAATTGCAGTCAATGCTGCAAGGATTCTGCTGCTATTCAATTAATGCAGATAATGCTGCAGGGAATCTGCTGTTGTCTAATTATTGCAGTCAATGCAGCAGGGATTCTGCAGCTGTTTACTGATGACATTCAATGCTGCAGGGATTCTGCTGTTGTGTATAAATCACAGTGAATGCTGCAGGGATTCTGCAGTTGTCGAATTATTGCAGTCAATGCTGCAGAGATTCTGCTGTTGTCTAATTATTGCAGTCAATGCTGCTGGGATTCTGCTGCTGTTGAATAATTGCAGTCAATGCTGCAGGGATTCTGCTGCAATTCAATTATTGCAGACAATGCTGCAGGGAATCTGCTGTTGTCCAATTATTGGAGCCAATGCTGCAGGGAAACTGCTGTTGTCTAATTATTGCAGTAAATGTAGAAGGAATTCTGCAGCTGTTTCCTTATTAAATTCAATGCTGCAGGGATTCTGTTCCTGTGTATAAATCACAGTGAATGCTGCAGGGATTCTGCAGTTGTCTAATTATTGCAGTCAATGCTGCAGGGATTCTGCTGCTGTTTAATAATTGCAGTCAATATGCAGGGATTTTGCTGCTGTTTAATAATTGCAGTCAATGCTGCAGGGATTCTGCTGCTATTCAATTATTGCAGGAAATGCTTCAGGGATTCTGCTGTTGTCTAATTATTGCAGTCAATGCAGCAGGTATTCTGCAACTGTTTACTTATTACATTCAATGCTGCAGGGATTCTGTTGCTGTGTATAAATTGCAGTGAATGCTGCAGGGATTCTGCAATTGTCTAATTATTGCAGTCAATGCTGCAGAGATTCTGCTGTGGATTAATTATTGCAGTCAATGCTGCAGGGATTCTGCTGCTGTTGAATTGTCGCAGTCACTGCTGTAGGGATACTGCTGCTGATTTATTATTGCTGTCAATACAGCGGGGATTCTATTATTGTTTAATAATAGCAGACAATGCTGCAGGGATTCTGCTGCTGTTTAATTATTGCAGTCAGTGCTGCAGGGATCCTGCTGCTGTTTTAAAATCGCAGTCAATGCTGCAGAGATTCTGCTGCTGTCTAAGTATTGCAGTCAAATCTGAAGGGATTCTGCTGCTGTTTAATAATTGCAGTCAATGCTGCAGGGATTCTGCTGCTGGTTAATTATTGCAGTCAGTGATGCAGGGATTTTGCAGCTGTTTAACTATTGCTGTCAGTGCTGCCGGGATTCTGCTGCTGTTTACTTATTACATTCAATGCTGCAAGGATTCTGTTGCTGTGTATAAATTGCAGTCAGTGCTGCAGGGATCCTGCTGCTGTTTTAAAATCGCAGTCAATGCTGCAGAGATTCTGCTGCTGTCTAATTATTGCAGTCAAATCTGAAGGGATTCTGCTGCTGTTTAATAATTGCAGTCAATGCTGCAGGGATTCTGCTGCTGGTTAATTATTGCAGTCAGTGATGCAGGGATTTTGCAGCTGTTTAATTATTGCAGTCAATGCAGCCGGGATTCTGCTGCTGTTTACATATTACATTCAATGCTGCAGGGTTTCTGTTGCTGTGTATAAATTGCAGTCAATGCTGCAGGGATTCTGCTGTTGACTAATTATTGCAGTCAATGCTGCTGGGATTCTGCTGCTGTTTAATAATTGCAGTCAGTGCTGCAGGGATTCTGCTGCTATTCAATTATTGCAGACAATGCTGCAGGGAATCTGCTGTTGTCTAATTATTGCAGCAAATGCTGCATGGATTCTGCTGTTATCTAATTATTGCAGTCAATGCAGCAGGGATTCTGGAGCTGTTTACTTCTTACATTCAGTGCTTCAGGGATTCTGTTGCTGTGTATAAATCGCAGTGAATGCTGCAGGGATTCTGCAGTTGTCTAATTATTGCAGTCAATGCAGCAGAGATTCTGCTGTTGTCTAATTATTGCAGTCAATGCGGCAGGGATTCTGCTGTGGATTAATTATTGCAGTCAATGCAGCAGGGATTCTATTATTGTTTAATAATAGCAGAGAATGCTGCAGGGATTCTGCTGCTGTTTAATCATTGCAGTCAGTGCTGCAGGGATCCTGCTGCAGTTTTAAAATCGCAGTCAATGCTGCAGAGATTCTGCTGCTGTTTAATATTTGCAGTCAATGCTGCAGAGATTCTGCTGCTGTCTAATTATTGCAGTCAAATCTGAAGGGATTCTGCTGCTGTTTAATAATTGCAGTCAATGCGGCAGGGATTCTGCTGCTGTTGAAATGTCGCAGTCACCGCTGCAGGGATTCTGCTGCTGTTTAACTATTGCTGTCAATGCAGCGGAAATTCTATTACCGCTGAATAATTGCAGTCAATGCTGCAGGGACACTGCTGTTGTCTAATTATTGCAGTCAATGTAGAAGGGATTCTGCAGCTGTTTCCTTATTAAATTCAATGCTGCAGGGATTCTGTTCCTGTGTATAAATCGCAGTGAATGCTGCAGGGATTCTGCAGTTGTCTAATTATTGCAGTCAATGCTGCAGGGATTCTGCTGCTGTTTAATAATTGCAGTCTATGTTGCAAGGATTCTGATGCTGTTTAATTTATGTCATCAATGCTGCAAGGATTCTGCTGCTGTTTACAAATTGCAGTCAATGCTGCCGGGATTCTGCTGTTGCCTAATTATTGCAGTCAATGCTGCAGGGATTCTGCTGCTGTTCCATTATTGCAGTCAATACTGCAGGGATTCTGCTGTGGATTAATTATTGCAGTCAATGCTTCAGGGATTCTGCTGCTGTTGAAATGTCGCAGTCACTGCTGCAGGGATTCTGCTGCTGTTTTATTATTGCAGTCAATGCAGCGGGGATTCTATTATAGTTTAATAATAGCAGACAATGCTTCAGGGATTCTGATGCTGTTTAATTATTGCAGTCAGTGCTGCAGGCATCCTGCTGCTGTTTTAAAATCGCAGTCAATGCTGCAGAGATTCTGCTGTTGTCTAATTATTGCAGTCAAATCTGAAGGGATTCTGCTGCTGTTTAATAATTGCAGTCAATGCTGCAGGGATTCGGCTGCTGGTTAATTATTGCAGTCAATGATGCAGGGATTTTGCAGCTGTTTAATTATTGCAGTCAATGCTGCCGGGATTCTGCTGCTGTTTACTTCTTACATTCAATGCTGCAGGGATTCTGTTGCTGTGTATAAATTGCAGTCAATGCGGCAGGGATTCTGCTGTTGACTAATGATTGCAGTCAATGCTGCTGGGATTCTGCTGCTGTTTAATAATTGAAGTCAATGCTGCAGGGATTCTGCTGCTATTCAATTATTGCAGATAATGCTGCAGGGAATCTGCTGTTGTCTAATTATTGCAGTAAATGCTGCAGAGATTCTGCTGGTGTCTAATTATTGCAGTCAATGCTGCTGGGATTCTGCTGCTGTTGAATAATTGCAGTCAATGCTGCAGGGATTCTGCTGCTATTCAATTATTGCAGACAATTCTGCAGGGAGCCTGCTGTTGTCCAATTATTGGAGCCAATGCTGCAGGGACACTGCTGTTGTCTAATTATTGCAGTCAATGTAGAAGGGATTCTGCAGCTGTTTCCTTATTAAATTCAATGCTGCAGGTATTCTGTTCCTGTGTATAAATCGCAGTGAATGCTGCAGGGATTCTGCAGTTGTCTAATTATTGCAGTCAATGCTGCAGGGATTCTGCTGATGTTTAATAATTGCAGTCAATATGCAAGGATTCTGCTGCTGTTTAATAATTGCAGTCAATGATGCAGGGATTCTGCTGCTATTCAATTATTGCAGATAATGCTGCAGGGAATCTGCTGTTGTCTAATTATTGCAGGAAATGCTTCAGGGATTCTGCTGTTGTCTAATTATTGCAGTCAATGCAGCAGGCATTCTGCAACTGTTTACTTATTACATTCAATGCTGCAGGGATTCTGTTGCTGTGTATAAATCGCAGTGAATGCTGCAGGGATTCTGCAATTGTCTAATTATTGCAGTCAATGCTGCAGAGATTCTGCTGTCGTCTAATTATTGCAGTCAATGCTGCAAGGATTCTGCTGCTGTTTAATAATTGCAGTCTATGTTGCAAGGATTCTGCTGCTGTTTCATTTTGGTCATCAATGCTGCAAGGATTCTGCTGCTGTTTGATTATTGCAGTCAATACTGCAGGGATTCTGTTGTGGATTAATTATTGCAGTCAATGCTTCAGGGATTCTGCTGCTGTTGAATTGTCGCAGTCACTGCTGTAGGGATACTGCTGCTGATTTATTATTGCTGTCAATACAGCGGGGATTCTATTATTGTTTAATAATAGCAGACAATGCTGCAGGGATTCTGCTGCTGTTTAATTATTGCAGTCAGTGCTGCAGGGATCCTGCTGCTGTTTTAAAATCGCAGTCAATGCTGCAGAGATTCTGCTGCTGTCTAATTATTGCAGTCAAATCTGAAGGGATTCTGCTGCTGTTTAATAATTGCAGTCAATGCTGCAGGGATTCTGCTGTTGTCTAATTATTGCAGTCAATGCTGCAGGGATTCTGCTCATTTCTAATTATTGCAGTCAAATCCGCAGGGATTATGGTGCTGTTTAATTATTGCAGCCAATGCTGGAGGGATTCTGCTGCTGTTTAATAATTGCAGTCAGTGCTGCAGGGATTCTGCTGCTGTTTAAAAATTGCAGTCTATGTTGCAAGGATTCTGCTGCTGTTTCATTTTTGTCATCAATGCTGCAAGGATTCTGCTGCTGTTTGATTATTGCAGTCAATACTGCAGGGATTCTGCTGTGGATTATTTATTGCAGTCAATGCTGCAGGGATTCTGCTGCTGTTGAATTGTCGCAGTCACTGCTGCAGGGATTCTGCTGCTGATTTATTATTGCTGTCAATACAGCGGGGATTCTATTATTGTTTAATAATAGCAGACAATGCTGCAGGGATTCTGCTGTTGTTTAATTATTGCAGTCAATGCTGCAGGGATTCTGCTGCTGGTTAATTATTGCAGTCAGTGATGCAGGGATTTTGCAGCTGTTTAATTATTGCAGTCAATGCTGCCAGGATTCTGCTGCTGTTGACTTATTACATTCAATGCTGCAGGGATTCTGTTGCTGTGTATAAATTGCAGTATAAGCTGCAGGGATTCTGCTGTTGACTAATTATTGCTGTCAATGCTGCTGGGATTCTGCTGCTGTTTAATAATTGCAGTCAGTGCTGCAGGGATTCTGCTGCTATTCAATTATTGCAGACAATGCTGCAGGGAATCTGATGTTGTCTAATTATTGCAGCAAATGCTGCAGGGATTCTGCTGTTGTCTAATTATTGCAGTCAATGAAGCAGGGATTCTGGAGCTGTTTACTTCTTACATTCAATGCTTCAGGGATTCTGTTGCTGTGTATAAATCGCAGTCAATGCTGCAGGGATTCTGCAGTTGTCTAATTATTGCAGTCAATGCAGCAAGGATTCTGCTGCTGTTTAATTATTGCAGGCAATGCGGCAGGGATTCTGCTGTGGATTAATTATTGCAGTCAATGCTTCAGGGATTCTGCTGCTGTTGAAATGTCGCAGTCACTGCTGCAGGGATTCTGCTGCTGTTTTATTATTGCAGTCAATGCAGTAGGGATTCTATTATTGTTTAATAATAGCAGAGAATGCTGCAGGGATTCTGCTGCTGTTTAATCATTGCAGTCAGTGCTGCAGGGATCCTGCTGCTGTTTTGAAATCGCAGTCAATGCTGCAGAGATTCTGCTGCTGTTTAATATTTGCAATCAATGCTGCAGAGATTCTGCTGCTGTCTAATTTTTGCAGTCAAATCTGAAGGGATTCTGCTGCTGTGTAATAATTGCAGTCAATGCTGCAGGGATTCTGCTGCAGTTGAAATGTCGCAGTCACTGCTGCAGGGATTCTGCTGTTGTTTTAGTATTGCAGTCAATGCAGCGGTAATTCTATTACCGTTGAATAATTGCAGTCAATGTTGCAGGGCTTCTTCTGCTGTTTAAAAATTGCAGTCAATGCTTCAGGGATTCTGCTGTTGTCTAATTATTGCAGTCAAATCTGAAGGCATTCTGCTGCTGTTTAATAATTGCAGTCAACGCTGCAGGGATTCTGCTGCTGTTTAATAATTGCTGTCAATGCTGCATGGATTCTGCTGCAGTTTAATTATTGCAGTCAATGCTGCAGGGATTCTGCTGCTGTTTAAATATAGCAGACAATGCTGCAGGGATTCTGCTGCTGATTAAAATTGGCAGTCAACGCTGCAGGGATTGTGCTGCTGTTTAATAATCACAGTAAATGCTGCAAGAAGTCTGCTGTTGTCTAATCATTGCAGTCAAATCTGAAGGCATTCTGCTGCTGTTTCAGAATTGCAGTCAATGCTGCAGGGACTCTGCTGCTATTTAATTATTGCAGTCAATGCTGCAGAGATTCTGCTGCTGTCTAATTATTGCAGTCAAATCTGAAGGCATTCTGCTGCTGTTTAATAATTGCAGTCAATGCTGCAGGGATTCTGCTGCTGTTTAATAATTGCAGTCAATGCTGCATGGATTCTGCTGCTATTCAATTATTGCAGTCAATGCTGCAGGGAATCTGCTGTTGTCTAATTATTGCAGCAAATGCTGCAGGGATTCTGCTGTTGTCTAATTATTGCAGTCAATGCAGCAGGGATTCTGGAGCTGTTTACTTCTTACATTCAATACTGCAGGGATTCTGTTGCTGTGTATAAATCGCAGTCAGTGCTGCAGGGATTCGTCAGTTGTCTAATTATTGCAGTCAATACTGCAGAGATTCTGCTGTTGTCTAATTATTGCAGTCAATGCAGCAGGGATTCTGAAGCTGTTTACTTATTACATTCAATGCTGCAGGGATTCTGTTGCTGTGTATAAATTGCAGTCAATGCTGCAGGGATTCTGCTGTTGACTAATTAATGCTGTCAATGCTGCTGGGATCCTGCTGCTGTTTAATTATTGCAGTCAGTGCTGCAGGGATCCTGCTGCTGTTTTAAAATCGCAGTCAATGCTGCAGAGATTCTGCTGCTGTCTAATTATTGCAGTCAAATCTGAAGGGATTCTGCTGCTGTTTAATAATTGCAGTCAATGCTGCAGGGATTCTGTTGTTGTCTAATTATTGCAGTCAATGCAGCAGGGATTCTGCAGCTGTTTAATTATTGCAGTCAATGCTGCCGGGATTCTGCTGCTGTTTACTTATTACATTCAATGCTGCAGGGATTCTGTTGCTGTGTATAAATTGCAGTCAATGCTGCAGGGATTCTGCTGTTGTCTAATTAGTGCAGTCAATGCTGCTGGCATTCTGTTGCTGTTCCATTATTGCAGTCAATGCTGCAGGCATTCTGCTGCTGTTTAATTATTGCAGTCAATGATGCAGGGATTCTGCAGCTGTTAAATTATTGCACTCAATGCTGCCGGGATTCTGCTGCTGTTTACTTATTACATTCAATGCTGCAGGGATTCTGTTGCTCTGTATAAATTGCAGTCAATGCTGCAGGGATTCTGCTGTTGTCTAATTATTGCAGTCAATGCTGCTGGGATTCTGCTGCTGTCTAATTATTGCAGTCAATGCTGCAGGGATTCTGCTGCTGTTTAATTATTGCAGTCAATGCTGCAGAGATCCTGCTGCTGTTTAATAATTGCAGTCAATGCTGCAGGGATTCTGCTGCTGTTTAATTATTGCAGTCAATGCTGCAGGGATTCTGTTGCTGTTTATTAATTGCAGTCAATGCTGCAGGGATTCTGCTGCTGTTTAATTATTGCAGTCAATGCTGCAGGAATTCTGCTGCTGTTTAATCATTGCAGTCAAATCTGAAGGGATTCTGCTGCTGTTTAATAATTGCCGTCAATGCTGCAGGGATTCTGCTGCAGTTGAAATTTCGCAGTCACCGCTGCAGGGATTCCGCTGCTGTTTAATCGTTGCTGTCAATGCAGCAGTAATTCTATTACCGTTAAATAATTGCAGTCAATGTTGCAGGGATTCTTCTGCTGTTTAAAAATTGCAGTCAATGCTGCAGGGATTCTGCTGTTTAATTATTGCAGTCAAATCTGAAGGCATTCTGCTGCTGTTTAATAATTGCAGTCAATGCTGCAGGGATTCTGCTGCTGTTTAATAACTGCTGTCAATGCTGCAGGGATTCTGCTGCAGTTTAATTATTGCAGTCAATGCTGCAGGGATTCTGCTGCTGTTTAAATATAGCAGTCAATGCTGCATGGATTCTGCTGTTGATTAAAATTGGCAGTCAATGCTGCAGGGACTGTGCTGCTGTTTAATAATCACAGTCAATGCTGCAAGAAGTCTGCTGTTGTCTAATCATTGCAGTCAAATCTGAAGGCATTCTGCTGCTGTTTAAGAATTGCAGTCAATGCTGCAGGGACTCTGCTGCTATTGAATTATTGCAGTCAATGCTGCAGAGATTCTGCTGCTGTTTAATTATTGCAGTCAATGCCGCAGGGATTCTGCTATTGTCTAATTATTGATGCAATGCTGCAGGGATTCTGCTGCTGTTTAATATTTGCAGTCAATGCTGCAGGGATTCTGCTGCTGTTTAAGAATCACAGTGAATGCTGCAGGGATTCTGCTTCTGTTTAAAAATGGCAGTCAATGCTGCAGGGATTCTGCTGCTGTTTAATTATTGCAGTCAAATCTGAAGGGATTCTGCTGTTGTCTAATTATTGCACAAATCTGAAGGGATTCTGCTGCTGTTTAAATATCACAGTCAATGCTGCACGAATTCTGCTGCTGTTTAATAATTGCAGTCAATGCTGCAGGGATTCTGCTGTTCTCTACTTTTTGCAGTCAATGCTGCAGGGATTCTGCTGCTGTTTAAATATTGCAGTCAATGCTGCAGGGATTCTGCTCCGGATTAAAAATTGCAGTCAATGCTGCAGGGATTCTGCTGTTGTCTAATTATTGCAGTCAAATCTGAAGGCTTTCTGCTGCTGTTTAATAATTGCAGTCAAAGCTGCAGGGATTCTGCTGCTGTTTAATAATTGCTGTCAATGCTGCAGGGATTCTGCTGCAGTTTAATTATTGCAATCAATGCTTCAGGCATTCTGTTGCTGTGTATAAATTGCAGTCAATGCTGCAGGGATTCTGCTGTTGACTAATTATTGCAGTCAATGCTGCTGGGATTCTGCTGCTGTTTAATAATTGCAGTCAGTGCTGCAGGGATTATGCTGCTATTCAATTATTGCAGACAATGCTGCAGGGAATCTGCTGTCGTCTAATTATTGCAGCAAATGCTGCAGGGATACTGCTGTTGTCTAATTATTGCAGTCAATGCAGCAGGGATTCTGGAGCTGTTTACTTCTTACATTCAGTGCTTCAGGGATTCTGTTGCTGTGTATAAATCGCAGTGAGTGCTGCAGGGATTCGTCAGTTGTCTAATTATTGCAGTCAATACTGCGGAGATTCTGCTGTTGTCTAATTATTGCAGTCAATGCAGCAGGGATTCTGAAGCTGTTTACTTATTACATTCAATGCTGCAGGGATTCTGTTGCTGTTTAAGAATCACAGTCAATGCTACCGAGATTCTCCTGTTGTCTAATTATTACAGTTAAATCTGAAGGCATTCTGCTGCTGTTAAATAATTGCAGTCAATGCTGCAGGGATTCTGCTGCTGTTTAATAATTGCTGTCAATGCTGCAGGGATACTGCTGCAGTTTAATTATTGCAGTCAATGCTGCAGGGATTCTGCTGATTTCTAATTATTGCAGTCAAATACGCAAGGATTATGATGCTGTTTAATTATTGCAGCCAATGCTGGAGGGATTCTGCTGCTGTTTAATAATTGCAGTCAATGCTGCAGGGATTTTGCTGCTGTTGAAATGTCTCAGTCACCGCTGCATGGATTCTGCTGCTGTTTAATTATTGCTGTCAATGCAGTGGAAATTCTACTACCGTTGAATAATTGCAGTCAATGTTGCAGGGATTCTGCTGCTGTTTAATTATTGCAGTCAGTGCTGCAGGAATCCGGCTGCTATTTTAAAATCGCAGTCAATGCTGCAGAGAATCTGCTGCTGTATAATTATTGCAGTCAAATCTGAAGGGATTCTGCTGCTGGTTAATAATTGCAGTCAGTGCTGCAGGGATTCTGCTGCTGTTTAAAAATTGCAGTCTATGTTGCAAGGATTCTGCTGCTGTTTCATTTTTGTCATCAATGCTGCAAGGATTCTGCTGCTGTTTGATTATTGCAGTCAATACTGCAGGGATTCTGCTGTGGATTAATTATTGCAGTCAATGCTTCAGGGATTCTGCTGCTGTTGAATTGTCGCAGTCACTGCTGCAGGGATTCTGCTGCTGATTTATTATTGCAGTCAATACAGCGGGGATTCTATTATTGTTTAATAATAGCAGACAATGCTGCAGGGATTCTGCTGCTGTTTAATTATTGCAGTCAGTGCTGCAGGGATCCTGCTGCTGTTTTAAAATCGCAGTCAATGCTGCAGAGATTCTGCTGCTGTCTAATTATTGCAGTCAAATCTGAAGGGATTCTGCTGCTGTTTAATAATTGCAGTCAATCCTGCAGGGATTCTGCTGCTGGTTAATTATTGCAGTCAGTGATGCAGGGATTTTGCAGCTGTTTAATTATTGCAGTCAATGCTGCCGGGATTCTGCTGCTGTTTACTTATTACATTCAATGCTGCAGGGATTCTGTTGCTGTGTATAAATTGCAGTCAATGCTGCAGGGATTCTGCTGTTGACTAATTAATGCTGTCAATGCTGCTGGGATCCTGCTGCTGTTTAATAATTGCAGTCAGTGCTGCAGGGATTCTGCTGCTATTCAATTATTGCAGACAATGCTGCAGGGAATCTGCTGTTGACTAATTATTGCAGCAAATGCTGCAAGGATTCTGCTGTTGTCTAATTATTGCAGTCAATGCAGCAGGGATTCTGGAGCTGTTTACTTCTTACATTCAGTGCTTCAGGGATTCTGTTGCTGTGTATAAATCGCAGTGAATGCTGCAGGGATTCTGCAGTTGTCTAATTATTGCAGTCAATGCAGCAGAGATTCTGCTGTTGTCTAATTATTGCAGTCAATGCTGCAAGGATTCTGCTGCTGTTTAATTATTGCAGTCAATGCGGCAGGGATTCTGCTGTGGATTAATTATTGCAGTCAATGCTTCAGGGATTCTGCTGCTGTTGAAATGTCGCAGTCACTGCTGCAGGGATTCTGCTGCTGTTTTATTATTGCAGTCAATGCAGCAGGGATTCTATTATTGTTTAATAATAGCAGACAATGCTGCAGGAATTCTGCTGCTGTTTAATCATTGCAGTCAAATCTGAAGGGATTCTGCTGCTGTTTAATAATTGCAGTCAATGCTGCAGGGATTCTGCTGCAGTTGAAATGTCGCAGTCACCGCTGCAGGGATTCCGCTGCTGTTTAATCGTTGCTGTCAATGCAGCAGTAATTCTATTACCGTTAAATAATTGCAGTCAATGTTGCAGGGATTCTTCTGCTGTTTAAAAATTGCAGTCAATGCTGCAGGGATTCTGCTGTTTAATTATTGCAGTCAAATCTGAAGGCATTCTGCTGCTGTTTAATAATTGCAGTCAATGCTGCAGGGATTCTGCTGCTGTTTAATAACTGCTGTCAATGCTGCAGGGACTGTGCTGCTGTTTAATAATCACAGTAAATGCTGCAAGAAGTCTGCTGTTGTCTAATCATTGCAGTCAAATCTGAAGGCATTCTGCTGCTGTTTAAGAATTGCAGTCAATGCTGCAGGGACTCTGCTGCTATTGAATTATTGCAGTCAATGCTGCAGAGATTCTGCTGCTGTTTAATTATTGCAGTCAATGCCGCAGGGATTCTGCTATTGTCTAATTATTGATGCAATGCTGCAGGGATTCTGCTGCTGTTTAATATTTGCAGTCAATGCAGCAGGGATTCTGCTGCTGTTTAAGAATCACAGTGAATGCTGCAGGGATTCTGCTTCTGTTTAAAAATGGCAGTCAATGCTGCAAGGATTCTGCTGCTGTTTAATTATTGCAGTCAAATCTGAAGGGATTCTGCTGTTGTCTAATTATTGCACAAATCTGAAGGGATTCTGCTGCTGTTTAAATATCACAGTCAATGCTGCACGAATTCTGCTGCTGTTTAATAATTGCAGTCAATGCTGCAGGGATTCTGCTGTTCTCTACTTTTTGCAGTCAATGCTGCAGGGATTCTGCTGCTGTTTAAATATTGCAGTCAATGCTGCAGGGATTCTGCTCCGGATTAAAAATTGCAGTCAATGCTGCAGGGATTCTGCTGTTGTCTAATTATTGCAGTCAAATCTGAAGGGTTTCTGCTGCTGTTTAATAATTGCAGTCAAAGCTGCAGGGATTCTGCTGCTGTTTAATAATTGCTGTCAATGCTGCAGGGATTCTGCTGCAGTTTAATTATTGCAATCAATGCTTCAGGCATTCTGTTGCGGTGTATAAATTGCAGTCAATGCTGCAGGGATTCTGCTGTTGTCTAATTAGTGCAGTCAATGCTGCTGGGATTCTGCTGCTGTTTAATAATTGCAGTCAAAGCTGCAGGGATTCTGCTGCTATTCAATTATTGCAGACAATGCTGCAGGGAATCTGCTGTTGTCTAATTATTGCAGTCAATGCTGCAGGGATTCTGGAGCTGTTTACTTATTACATTCAATGCTGCAGGGATTATGTTGCTGTGTATAAATGGCAGTGAATGCTGCAGGGATTCTGCTGTTGTCTAATTATTGCAGTCAATGCTGCAAGGATTCTGCTGCTGTTTAATTATTGCAGTCAATGCGGCAGGGATTCTGCTGTGGATTAATTATTGCAGTCAATGCTGCAGGGATTCTGCTGCTATTCAATTATTGCAGTCACTGCTGCAGGGATTCTGCTGCTGTTTTATTATTGCAGTCAGAGCTGCAGGGATTCGGCCGCTGTTTAATTATTGCAGTCAGTGCTGCAGGGATTCTGCTGCTGTTTTAAAATCACAGTCAATGCTGCAGGGATTCTGCTGCTGTTTAATATTTGCAGTCAATGCTGCAGAGATTCTGCTGCTGTCTAATTATTGCAGTCAAATCTGAAGGGATTCTGCTGCTGTTTAATAATTGCGGTCAATGCTGCAGGGATTCTGCTGCAGTTGAAATGGCGCAGTCACCGCTGCAGGGATTCTGCTGCTGTTTAATCGTTGCTGTCAATGCTGCAGGGATTCTGCTGTTGTCTAATTATTGCAGTCAAATCTGAAGGCATCCTGCTGCTGTTTAAGAATCACAGTCAATGCTGCAGGGATTCTGCTGCTATTTAATAATTTCAGCCTATGCTGCAGGGATTCTGCTGCTGTTTAATTATTGCAGTCAATGCTGCAGGGCATTCTGTTGCTGTTTATTAATTGCAGTCAATGCTGCATGGATTCTGCTGTTGTCTACTTTTTGCAGTCAATGCTGCAGGCATTCTGTTGTTTAATTATTGCAGTCAATGCTTCAGGGATTCAGCTGTTTAATTATTGCAGTCAATGCTGCAGGGATTCTGCTGCTGTTTAATAATTGCAGTCAGTGCTGCAGGGATTCTGCAGCTGTTTACTTCTTAGCATTCAATGCTGCAGGGATTATGTTGCTGTGTAAAAATCGCAATGATTGCCGCAGGGATTCTGCTGTTGTCTAATTATTGCAGTCAATGCTGCAGGGATTCTGCTGTTGTCTAATTATTGCAGTCAATGCTGCAGAGCTTCTGCTGCTGTTTAATTATTGCAGTCAATGCTGCAGGGATTCTGCTGCTGTTTAATTATTGCAGTCAATGCAGCAGGGATACAGGAGCTGTTGAAATGTCGCAGTCACTGCTGCAGGGATTCTGCTGCTGTTTTATTATTGCAGTCAATGCAGCAGGGATTCAGGAGCTGTTGAAATGTCGCAGTCACTGCTGCAGGGATTCTGCTGCTGTTTAATCATTGCAGTCAGTGCTGCAGGGATCCTGCTGCTGTTTTAAAATCGCAGTCAATGCTGCAGAGATTCTGCTGCTGTTTAATATTTGCAGTCAATGCTGCAGAGATTCTGCTGCTGTCTAATTATTGCAGTCAAATCTGAAGGGATTCTGCTGCTGTTTAATAATTGCAGTCAATGCTGCAGGGATTCTGCTGCTGTTTAATTATTGCAGTCAATGCTGCAGGGATTCTGCTATTGTCTAATTATTGATGCAATGCTGCAGGGATTCTGCTGCTGTTTAATATTTGCAGTCAATGCTGCAGGGATTCTGCTGCTGTTTAATAAGAGCAGTCAATGCTGCAGGGATTCTGCTGCTGTTCAATTATTGCAGTCAATGCTGCAGGGATTCTGCTGCTGTTTAATTATTGCAGTCAAATCTGAAGGGATTCTGCTGTTGTCTAATTATTGCAGTCAATGCTGCAGGGATTCTGCTGCTGTTTTAAAATCGCAGTCAATGCTGCAGGGATTCTGCTGCAGTTTAATAATTGCAGTCAATGCTGCAGGGATTCTGCTGCTTCTCTACTTTTGCAGTCAATGCTGCAGGGATTCTGCTGCTGTTTAAGTATTGCAGTCAATGCTACAGGGATTCTGCTGCTGTTTAAAAATTGCAGTCAATGCTGCAGGGATTCTGCTGTTGTCTAATTATTGCACTCAATGCTGCAGGGATTCTGCTGCTGTTTAATAATTGCAGTCAAAGCTGCAGGGATTCTGCTGCTGTTTAATAATTGCTGTCAATGCTGCAGGGATTCTGCTGCTGTTTAATTATTGCATTCAATGCTGCAGGGATTCTGTTGCTGTGTATAAATTGCAGTCAATGCTGCAGGGATTCTGCTGTTGACTAATTATTGCAGTCAATGCTGCTGGGATTCTGCTGCTGTTTAATAATTGCAGTCAGTGCTGCAGGGATTATGCTGCTATTCAATTATTGCAGACAATGCTGCAGGGAATCTGCTGTCGTCTAATTATTGCAGCAAATGCTGCAGGGATACTGCTGTTGTCTAATTATTGCAGTCAATGCAGCAGGGATTCTGGAGCTGTTTACTTCTTACATTCAGTGCTTCAGGGATTCTGTTGCTGTGTATAAATCGCAGTGAGTGCTGCAGGGATTCGTCAGTTGTCTAATTATTGCAGTCAATACTGCAGAGATTCTGCTGTTGTCTAATTATTGCAGTCAATGCAGCAGGGATTCTGAAGCTGTTTACTTATTACATTCAATGCTGCAGGGATTCTGTTGCTGTTTAAGAATCACAGTCAATGCTACCGAGATTCTCCTGTTGTCTAATTATTACAGTTAAATCTGAAGGCATTCTGCTGCTGTTAAATAATTGCAGTCAATGCTGCAGGGATTCTGCTGCTGTTTAATAATTGCTGTCAATGCTGCAGGGATACTGCTGCAGTTTAATTATTGCAGTCAATGCTGCAGGGATTCTGCTGATTTCTAATTATTGCAGTCAAATACGCAAGGATTATGATGCTGTTTAATTATTGCAGCCAATGCTGGAGGGATTCTGCTGCTGTTTAATAATTGCAGTCAATGCTGCAGGGATTTTGCTGCTGTTGAAATGTCTCAGTCACCGCTGCATGGATTCTGCTGCTGTTTAATTATTGCTGTCAATGCAGTGGAAATTCTACTACCGTTGAATAATTGCAGTCAATGTTGCAGGGATTCTGCTGCTGTTTAATTATTGCAGTCAGTGCTGCAGGAATCCGGCTGCTATTTTAAAATCGCAGTCAATGCTGCAGAGATCCTGCTGTTGTCTAATTATTGCAGTCAAATCTGAAGGGATTCTGCTGCTGTTTAATAATTGCAGTCAGTGCTGCAGGGATTCTGCTGCTGTTTAATAATTGCAGTCTATGTTGCAAGGATTCTGCTGCTGTTTCATTTTTGTCATCAATGCTGCAAGGATTCTGCTGCTGTTTAATTATTGCAGTCAGTGCTGCAGGGATTCTGCTGCTGTTTAATAATTGCAGTCAATGCTTCAGGGATTCTGCTGCTGTTGAAATGTCGCAGTCACTGCTGCAGGGATTCTGCTGCTGTTTTATTATTGCAGTCAATGCAGCGGGGATTCTATTATTGTTTAATAATAGCAGACAATGCTGCAGGGATTCTGCTGCTGTTTAATTATTGCAGTCAGTGCTGCAGGGATCCTGCTGCTGTTTTAAAATCGCAGTCAATGCTGCAGAGATTCTGCTGCTGTCTAATTATTGCAGTCAAATCTGAAGGGATTCTGCTGCTGTTTAATAATTGCAGTCAACCTGCAGGGATTCTGCTGCTGTTTAATTATTGCAGTCAATGATGCAGGGATTCTGCAGCTGTTTAATTATTGCAGTCAATGCTGCCGGGATTCTGCTGCTGTTTACTTATTACATTCAATGCTGCAGGGATTCTGTTGCGGTGTATAAATTGCAGTCAATGCTGCTGGGATTCTGCTGTTGTCTAATTATTGCTGTCAATGCTGCTGGGATTCTGCTGCTGTTTAATAATTGCAGTCAATGCTGCAGGGATTCTGCTGCTATTCAATTATTGCAGACAATGCTGCAGGGAATCTGCGGTTGTCTAATTATTGCAGCAAATGCTCCAGCGATTCTGCTGTTGTCTAATTATTGCAGTCAATGCAGCAGGGATTCTGGAGCTGTTTACTTATTACATTCAATGCTGCAGGGATTCTGTTGCTGTGTATAAATCGCAGTGAATGCTGCAGGGATTCTGCGGTTGTCTAATTATTGCAGTCAGTGCTGCAGAGATTCTGCTGCTTTCCAATTATTGCAGTCAATGCTGCAGAGTTTCTGCTGCTGTTTAATTATTGCAGTCAATGCGGCAGGGATTCTGCTGTGGATTAATTATTGCAGTCAATGCTTCAGGGATTCTGCTGCTGTTGAAATGTCGCAGTCACTGCTGCAGGGATTCTGCTGCTGTTTTAGTATTGCAGTCAATGCAGTGGGGATTCTATTATTGTTTAATAATAGCAGACAATGCTGCAGGAATTCTGCTGCTGTCTAATTATTGCAGTCAAATCTGAAGGGATTCTGCTGCTGTTTAATAATTGCAGTCAATGCTGCAGGGATTCTGCTGCAGTTGAAATTTCGCAGTCACCGCTGCAGGGATTCTGCTGCTGTTTAATTATTGCTGTCAATGCAGCGGAAATTCTATTACCGTTGAATAATTGCAGTCAATGTTGCAGGGATTCTTCTGCTGTTTAAAAATTGCAGTCAATGCTGCAGGGATTCTGCTGTTTAATTATTGCAGTCAATGCTTTAAGGATTCTGCTGCTGTTTAATTATTGCTGTCAATGCTGCAGGGATTCTGCTGCTGTTTAATAACTGCTGTCAATGCTGCAGGGACTGTGCTGCTGTTTAATAATCACAGTAAATGCTGCAAGAAGTCTGCTGTTGTCTAATCATTGCAGTCAAATCTGAAGGCATTCTGCTGCTGTTTAATAAGAGCAGGCAATGCTGCAGGGACTCTGCTGCTGTTCAATTATTGCAGTCAATGCTGAAGGGATTCTGCTGCTGTTTAATTATTGCAGTCAATGCTGCAGAGATTCTGCTATTGTCTAATTATTGAAGTCAATGCTGCAGGGATTCTGCTGCTGTTTAATATTTGCAGTCAATGCTGCAGGGATTCTGCTGCTGTTTAAGAATCACAGTGAATGCTGCAGGGATTCTGCTTCTGTTTAAAAATGGCAGTCAATGCTGCAGGTATTCTGCTGCTGTTTAATTATTGCAGTCATATCTGAAGGGATTCTGCTGTTGTCTAATTATTGCGCAAAACTGAAGGGATTCTGCTGCTGTTTAAATATCGCAGTCAATGCTGCGGAATTCTGCTGCTGTTTGATTATTACAGTCAATGCTGCATGGATTCTGCTCTTGTCTACTTTTTGCAGTCAATGCTGCAGGGATTCTGTTGTTTAATTATTGCAGTCAATGCTTCAGAGATTCTGCTCCGGATTAAAAATTGCAGTCAATGCTGCAGGGATTCTGCTGTTGTCTAATTATTGCAGTCAAATCTGAAGGCTTTCTGCTGCTGTTTAATAATTGCAGTCAAAGCTGCAGGGATTCTGCTGCTGTTTAATAATTGCTGTCAATGCTGCAGGGATTCTGCTGCAGTTTAATTATTGCAATCAATGCTTCAGGCATTCTGTTGCTGTGTATAAATTGCAGTCAATGCTGCAGGGATTCTGCTGTTGACTAATTATTGCAGTCAATGCTGCTGGGATTCTGCTGCTGTTTAATAATTGCAGTCAGTGCTGCAGGGATTCTGCTGCTATTCAATTATTGCAGACAATGCTGCAGGGAATCTGCTGTTGTCTAATTATTGCAGTCAATGCAGCAGGGATTCTGGAGCTGTTTACTTCTTACATTGAATGCTGCAGGGATTCTGTTGCTGTGTATAAATCGAAGTGAATGCTGCAGGGATTCTGCAGTTGTCTAATTATTGCAGTCAATGCTGCAAGGATTCTGCTGCTGTTTAATTATTGCAGTCAATGCGGCAGGGATTCTGCTGTGGATTAATTATTGCAGTCAATGCTTCAGGGATTCTGCTCTGTTGAAATGTCGCAGTCACTGCTGCAGGGATTCTGCTGCTGTTTTATTATTGCAGTCAATGCAGCAGGGATTCTGCTGCTGTTTAATCATTGCAGTCAGTGCTGCAGGGATACTGCTGCTGTTTTAAAATCGCAGTCAATGCTGCAGAGATTCTGCTGCTGTTTAATATTTGCAGTCAATGCTGCAGAGATTCTGCTGCTGTCTAATTATTGCAGTCAAATCTGAAGGGATTCTGCTGCTGTTTAATAAATGCTGTCAATGCTGTAGGGATTCTGCTGCAGTTGAAATGGCGCAGTCACCGCTGCAGGGATTCTGCTGCTGTTTAATCGTTGCTGTCAATGCTGCAGGGATTCTGCTGTTGTCTAATTATTGCAGTCAAATCTGAAGGCTTTCTGCTGCTGTTTAATAATTGCAGTCAAAGCTGCAGGGATTCTGCTGCTGTTTAATAATTGCTGTCAATGCTGCAGGGATTCTGCTGCAGTTTAATTATTGCAGTCAATGCTTCAGGCATTCTGTTGCTGTGTATAAATTGCAGTCAATGCTGCAGGGATTCTGCTGCAGTTTAATTATTGCAGTCAATGCTTCAGGCATTCTGTTGCTGTGTATAAATTGCAGTCAATGCTGCAGGGATTCTGCTGTTGACTAATTATTGCAGTCAATGCTGCTGGGATTCTGCTGCTGTTTAATAATTGCAGTCAGTGCTGCAGGGATTCTGGAGCTGTTTACTTCTTACATTCAATGCTGCAGGGATTCTGTTGCTGTGTATAAATCGAAGTGAATACTGCAGGGATTCTGCAGTTGTCTAATTATTGCAGTCAATGCAGCAGAGAATCTGCTGTTGTCTAATTATTGCAGTCAATGCTGCAAGGATTCTGCTGCTGTTTAATTATTGCAGTCAATGCGGCAGGGATTCTGCTGTGGATTAATTATTGCAGTCAATGCTTCAGGGATTCTGCTGCTGTTGAAATGTCGCAGTCACTGCTGCAGGGATTCTGCTGCTGTATTATTATTTCAGTCAATGCAGCAGTGATTCTCTAATTGTTTAATAATAGCAGACAATGCTGCAGGGATTCTGCTGCTGTTTAATCATTGCAGTCAGTGCTGCAGGGATCCTGCTGCTGTTTTAAAATCGCAGTCAATGCTGCAGAGATTCTGCTGCTGTTTAATATTTGCAGTCAATGCTGCAGAGATTCTGCTGCTGTCTAATTATTGCAGTCAAATCTGAAGGGATTCTGCTGCTGTTTAATAAATGCTGTCAATGCTGCAGGGATTCTGCTGCAGTTTAAAAATTGCAGTCAATGCTGCAGGGATTCTGCTGTTGTCTAATTATTGCAGTCAAATCTGAAGGCATTCTGCTGCTGTTTAATAATTGCAGTCAATGCTGCAGGGATTCTGCTGCAGTTTAATTATTGCAGTCAATGCTGCAGGGATTCTGCTGCTGTTTAAATATCGCAGTCAATGCTGCAGGGATTCTGCTGCTGTTGAAATATAGCAGTCAATGCTGCAGGGATTCTGCTGCTGATTAAAATTGGCAGTCAACGCTGCAGGGATTGTGCTGCTGTTTAATAATCACAGTCAATGCTGCAAGAATTCTGCTGATGTCTAATCATTGCAGTCAAATCTGAAGGCATTCTGCTGCTGTTTAATAATTGCAGTCAATGCTGCAGGGATTCTGCTGCTGTTTAATTATTGCAGTCAACTCTACAGGGATTGTGCTGCTGTTTAATAATCGCAGTCAATGCTGCAGGGATTCTTGCTGTTTAATTATTGCAGTCAATGCTGCAGGGATTCCGCTGTTGTCTAATTATTGCAGTCAATGCTGCAGGGATTCTGCTGCTGTTTAAATATTGCAGTCAATGCTGCAGGGATTCTTGCTGTTTAATTATTGCAGTCAATGCTGCAGGGATTCTGCTGTTGTATACTTGTTGCGGTCAATGCTGCAGGGACTCTGCTGCTGTTTAAATATTGCAGTCAATGCTGCAGGGATTCTGGTGCTGTTTAATAATTGCAGTCAATGCCGCAGGGATTCTGCTGCGGATCAATTATTGCAGACAATGCTTCAGGATACTGCTGCTGTTTAATTATTGCAGTCAATGCAGCAGGGATGTTGCTGTTGTTTAATCATTGCAGTCAATGCTGCAGGGATTCTGCTGCGGATTAATTATTGCAGACAATGTTTCAGGGATACTTCTGCTGTTCAAAAATCGCAGTCAATGCTGCAGGGATTCTGCTGCTGTTTAATCATTGCAGTCAATGCTGTAGGGATTCTGCTGATTTCTAATTATTGCAGTCAAATCCCCAGGGATTATGGTGCTGTTTAATTATCGCAGCCAATGCTGCAGGGATTCGGTGGCTGTTTAATAATTGCCGGCAATGCTGCGGGATTCTGCTGCTGTTTAAATATTGCAGTCAATGTTGCGGGGACCTGCAGCTTTTTAAATATTGCAGTCAATGATGCACGCATTCTGCAGCTGTTTAATTATCGCAGTCAATGCTGCAGAGATTCTGCTGCTGTTTAATTATCGCATTCAATGCTGCAGGGATTCTGTTGTGGTTTAATGAATGCGGTCAATGCTGCAGGAATTCTGTTGCTGTTTAAAAATCGCAGTCAATGCTGCAGGGATTCTGCTGCTGTTTAATAATTGAACTCAATGCTGCAGGAATTCTGTTGCTGTTTAATTATTGAACTCAATGCTGCATAGATTGTACTGTTCGCTACTTTTTGCAGTCAATGTGCCGGGATCCTGCTGGTGTCTAATTATTGCAGTCAATGCTGCAGGGATTCTGCTGCTGTTTAAATATTGCAGTCAATGCTGCAGGGATTCTGCTGCTGTTTAATAATTGCAGTCAATGTTGCAAGGATTCTGGTGCTGTTTAATAATTGCAGTCAATGAAGCAGGGATTCTGCTGCTGTTTAAATATCGCAGTCAATGCTGCAGGGAATCTGCTGCTGTTGAAATATAGCAGTCAATGCTGCAGGGATTCTGCTGCTGATTAATTATTGCAGTCAATGCTGCAAGGATTCTGCTGCTGATTAAAATTCGCAGTCAACGCTGCAGGGATCGTGCTGCTGTTTAATAATCGCAGTCAATGCAGCAGGGATTCTGCTGCTGATTAAAATTGGCAGTCAACGCTGCAGGGATTGTGCTGCTGTTTAATAATCACAGTCAATGCTGCAAGAATTCTGCTGTTGTCTAATCATTGCAGTCAAATCTGAAGGCATTCTGCTGCTGTTTAATTATTGTAGTCAATGCCGCAGGGATTCTGCTATTGTCTAATTATTGATGCAATGCTGTAGGGATTCTGCTGCTGTTTAAGAATCACAGTGAATGCTGCAGGGATTCTGCTTCTGTTTAAAAATGGCAGTCAATGCTGCAGGGATTCTGCTGCTGTTTAATTATTGCAGTCAATTCTGAAGGGATTCTGCTGCTGTTTGTTAATTGCAGTCAATGCTGCAGGGATTCTGCTGTTGTCTAATTATTGCGCAAATCTGAAGGGATTCTGCTGCTCTTTAAATATCACAGTCAATGCTGCACGAATTCTGCTGCTGTTTAATAATTGCAGTCAATGCTGCAGGGATTCTGCTGTTCTCTACTTTTTGCAGTCAATTCTGCAGGGATTCTGCTGCTGTTTAAATATCGCAGTCAATGCTGCAGGGATTCTGCTGCTGTTGAAATATAGCAGTCAATGCTGCAGGGATTCTGCTGCTGTTTAAATATTGCAGTCAATGCTGCAGGGATTCTGCTGCTGTTTAAGAATGGCAGTCAATGATGCACAGATTCTGCTGCTGTTTAATTATTGCACTAAAATCTGAAGGGATACTGCTGCTGTTTGTTAATTGCAGTCAATGCTGCAGGGATTCTGCTGCTGTTTAAACATCGCAGTCAATGCTGCAGGGATTCTGCTGCTGTTTAAATATAGCAGTCAATGCTGCAGGGATTCTGCTGCTGATTAATTATTGTAGTCAATGCTGCAAGGATCCTGCTGATGTTTAATGCTGGGATTCTGCTCCTGTTTAAAAAATGACTGTCAATGCTGCAGGGATTCTGCTGCTGATTAAAATTTGCAGTCAACGCTGCAGGGACTGTGCTGCTGTTTAATAATCGCAGTCAATGCTGCAGGGATTCTTGCTGTTTAATTATTGCAGTCAATGCTGCAGGGATTCTGCTGTTGTATAATTGTTGCGGTCAATGCTTCAGGGACTCTGCTGCTGTTTAAATATTGCAGTCAATGCTGCAGGGATTCTGGTGCTGTTTAATAATTGCAGTCAATGCCGCAGGGATTCTGCTGCGGATCAATTATTGCAGACAATGCTTCAGGATACTGCTGCTGTTTAATTATTGCAGTCAATGCAGCAGGGATGTTGCTGTTGTTTAATCATTGCAGTCAATGCTGCAGGGATTCTGCTGCGGATTAATTATTGCAGACAATGCTTCAGGGATACTTCTGCTGTTCAAAAATCGCAGTCAATGCTGCAGGGATTCTGCTGCTGTTTAATCATTGCAGTCAATGCTGTAGGGATTCTGCTGATTTCTAATTATTGCAGTCAAATCCCCAGGGATTATGGTGCAGTTTAATTATCGCAGCCAATGCTGCAGGGATTCGGTGGCTGTTTAATAATTGCCGGCAATGCTGCGGGATTCTGCTGCTGTTTAAATATTGCAGTCAATGTTGCGGGGACCTGCAGCTTTTTAAATATTGCAGTCAATGATGCACGGATTCTGCAGCTGTTTAATTATCGCAGTCAATGCTGCAGAGATTCTGCTGCTGTTTAATTATCGCATTCAATGCTGCAGGGATTCTGTTGTGGTTTAATGAATGCGGTCAATGCTGCAGGAATTCTGTTGCTGTTTAAAAATCCCAGTCAATGCTGCAGGGATTCTGCTGCTGTTTAATTATTGAACTCAATGCTGCAGGAATTCTGTTGCTGTTTAATTATTGAACTCAATGCTGCATAGATTGTACTGTTCGCTACTTTTTGCAATCAATGTGCAGGGATCCTGCTGTTGTCTAATTATTGCAGTCAATGCTGTGGGATTCTGCTGCTGTTTAAATATCGCAGTCAATGCTGCAAGGATTCTGCTGCTGATTAATTATTGCAGTCAATGCTGCAAGGATTCTGCTGTTGTTTAATGCAGGGATTCTGCTCCTGGTTCAAAATGACAGTCAATGCTGCAGGGATTCTGCTGCTGACTAAAATTCGCAGTCAACGCTGCAGGGCTTGTGCTGCTGTTTAATAATCGCAGTCAATGCTGCAGGGATTCTTGCTGTTTAATTATTGCAGTCAATGCTGCAGGGATTCTGCTGTTGTCTAAATATTGCAGTCAACTCTGAAGGCATTCTGCTGCTGTTTAGTAATTGTAGTCAAGGCTGCAGGGATTTGCTGCTGTCTAATTATTGCAGGCAATGCTGCAGGGATTCTGCTGTTGTCTAATTATTGCAGGCAATACTGCAGGTATTCTGCTGCTGTTTAATATTTGCAGTCAATGCTGCAGAGATTCTGCTGCTGTTTAAGAATCACAGTGAATGCTGCAGGGATTCTGCTGCTATTTAATAATTTCAGTCAATGCTGCAGGGTTTCTGCTGTGGTTTAATGAATGCAGTCAATGCTGCAGGGATTCTGCTGTGGTTTAATGAATGCAGTCAATGATGCAGGGATTCTGCTGCTGATTAATTATTGCAGTCAATGCTGCAAGGATTCTGCTGTTGTTTAATGCAGGGATTCTGCTCCTGTTTAAAAATGACAGTCAATGCTGCAGGGATTCTGCTGCTGATTTAAATTCGCAGTCAACGCTGCAGGGATTGTGCTGCTGTTTAATAATCGCAGTCAATGCTTCAGGGATTCTTGCTGTTTAATTATTGCAGTCAATGCTGCAGGGATTCTGCTGTTGTATAATTGTTGCGGTCAATGCTGCAGGGACTCTGCTGCTGTTTAAATATTGCAGTCAATGCTGCAGGGATTCTGGTGCTGTTTAATAATTGCAGTCAATGCTGCAGGGATTCTGCTGCTGTTTAATTATGGCAGTCAATGATGCACAGATTCTGCTGCTGTTTAATTATTGCACTAAAATCTGAAGGGATACTGCTGCTGTTTGTTAATTGCAGTCAATGCTGCAGGGATTCTGCTGCTGTTTAAACATCGCAGTCAATGCTGCAGGGATTCTGCTGCTGTTTAAATATAGCAGTCAATGCTGCAGGGATTCTGCTGCTGATTAAAATTGGCAGTCAACGCTGCAGGGATTGTGCTGCTGTTTAATAATCACAGTCAATGCTGCAAGAATTCTGCTGTTGTCTAATCATTGCAGTCAAATCTGAAGGCATTCTGCTGCTGTTTAATAATTGCAGTCAATGCTGCAGGGATTCTGCTGTTCTCTACTTTTTGCAGTCAATGCTGCAGGGATTCTGCTGCTGTTTAAATATCGCAGTCAATGCTGCAGGGAATCTGCTGCTGTTGAAATATAGCAGTCAATGCTGCAGGGATTCTGCTACTGATTAATTATTGCAGTCAATGCTGCAAGGATTCTGCTGCTGAGTAAAATTCGCAGTCAACGCTGCAGGGATCGTGCTGCTGTTTAATAATCGCAGTCAATGCAGCAGGGATTCTGCTGCTGATTAAAATTGGCAGTCAACGCTGCAGGGATTGTGCTGCTGTTTAATAATCACAGTCAATGCTGCAAGAATTCTGCTGTTGTCTAATCATTGCAGTCAAATCTGAAGGCATTCTGCTGCTGTTTAATAATTGCAGTCAATGCTGCAGGGATTCTGCTGCTGTTTAATTATTGCAGTCAACGCTGCAGGGATTGTGCTGCTGTTTAATAATCGCAGTCAATGCTGCAGGGATTCTTGCTGTTTAATTATTGCAGTCAATGCTGCAGGGATTATGCTGTTGTATAATTGTTGCGGTCAATGCTGCAGGGACTCTGCTGTTGTTTAAATATTGCAGTCAATGCTGCAGGGATTCTGGTGCTGTTTAATAATTGCAGTCAATGCCGCAGGGATTCTGCTGCGGATCAATTATTGCAGACAATGCTTCAGGATACTGCTGCTGTTTAATTATTGCAGTCAATGCAGCAGGGATGTTGCTGTTGTTTAATCATTGCAGTCAATGCTGCAGGGATTCTGCTGCGGATTAATTATTGCAGACAATGCTTCAGGGATACTTCTGCTGTTCAAAAATCGCAGTCAATGCTGCAGGGATTCTGCTGCTGTTTAATCATTGCAGTCAATGCTGTAGGGATTCTGCTGATTTCTAATTATTGCAGTCAAATCCCCAGGGATTATGGTGCTGTTTAATTATCGCAGCCAATGCTGCAGGGATTCGGTGGCTGTTTAATAATTGCCGGCAATGCTGCGGGATTCTGCTGCTGTTTAAATATTGCAGTCAATGTTGCGGGGACCTGCAGCTTTTTAAATATTGCAGTCAATGATGCATGCATTCTGCAGCTGTTTAATTATCGCAGTCAATGCTGCAGAGATTCTGCTGCTGTTTAATTATCGCATTCAATGCTGCAGGGATTCTGTTGTGGTTTAATGAATGCGGTCAATGCTGCAGGAATTCTGTTGCTGTTTAAAAATCCCAGTCAATGCTGCAGGGATTCTGCTGCTGTTTAATAATTGAACTCAATGCTGCAGGAATTCTGTTGCTGTTTAATTATTGAACTCAATGCTGCAGAGATTGTACTGTTCGCTACTTTTTGCAGTCAATGTGCAGGGATCCTGCTGTTGTCTAATTATTGCAGTCAATGCTGCAGGGATTCTGCTGCTGTTTAAATATTGCAGTCAATGCTGCAGGGATTCTGCTGCTGTTTAATAATTGCAGTCAATGTTGCAAGGATTCTGGTGCTGTTTAATAATTGCAGTCAATGAAGCAGGGATTCTGCTGCTGTTTAAATATCGCAGTCAATGCTGCAGGGAATCTGCTGCCGTTGAAATATAGCAGTCAATGCTGCAGGGATTCTGCTGCTGATTAATTATTGCAGTCAATGCTGCAAGGATTCTGCTGCTGATTAAAATTGGCAGTCAACGCTGCAGGGATTGTGCTGCTGTTTAATAATCACTGTCAATGCTGCAAGAATTCTGCTGTTGTCTAATCATTGCAGTCAAATCTGAAGGCATTCTGCTGCTGTTTAATTATTGTAGTCAATGCCGCAGGGATTCTGCTATTGTCTAATTATTGATGCAATGCTGCAGGGATTCTGCTTCTGTTTAAAAATGGCAGTCAATTCTGAAGGGATTCTGCTGCTGTTTGTTAATTGCAGTCAATGCTGCAGGGATTCTGCTGTTGTCTAATTATTGCGCAAATCTGAAGGGATTCTGCTGCTCTTTAAATATCACAGTCAATGCTGCACGAATTCTGCTGCTGTTTAATAATTGCAGTCAATGCTGCAGGGATTCTGCTGTTCTCTACTTTTTGCAGTCAATGCTGCAGGGATTCTGCTGCTGTTTAAATATCGCAGTCAATGCTGCAGGGATTCTGCTGCTGTTGAAATATAGCAGTCAATGCTGCAGGGATTCTGCTGCTGTTTAAATATTGCAGTCAATGCTGCAGGGATTCTGCTCTGGATTAAAAATTGCAGTCAATGTTGCAGGGATTCTGCTGTTGTCTAATTATTGCAGTCAAATCTGAAGGCATTCTGCTGCTGTTTAATAATTGCAGTCAATGCTGCAGGGATTCTGCTGCTATTGAATTATTGCAGTCAATGCTGCAGAGATTCTGCTGCTGTTTAATTATTGCAGTCAATGCCGCAGGGATTCTGCTATTGTCTAAGTATTGATGCAATGCTGCAGGGATTCTGCTGCTGTTTAATATTTGCAGTCAATGCTGCAGGGATTCTGCTGCTGTTTAATTATTGCAGTCAAATCTGAAGGGATTCTGCTGCTGTTTGTTAATTGCAGTCAATGCTGCAGGGATTCTGCTGTTGTCTAATTATTGCGCAAATCTGAAGAGATTCTGCTGCTCTTTAAATATCACAGTCAATGCTGCACGAATTCTGCTGCTGTTTAATAATTGCAGTCAATGCTGCAGGGATTCTGCTGTTCTCTACTTTTTGCAGTCAATGCTGCAGGGATTCTGCTGCTGTTTAAATATCGCAGTCAATGCTGCAGGGAATCTGCTGCTGTTGAAATATAGCAGTCAATGCTGCAGGGATTCTGCTGCTGATTAATTATTGCAGTCAATGCTGCAAGGATTCTGCTGCTGATTAAAATTCGCAGTCAATGCTGCAGGGATCGTGCTGCTGTTTAATAATCGCAGTCAATGCAGCAGGGATTCTGGCAGTTTAATTATTGCAGTCAATGTTGCAGGGATTCTGCTGTTGTCTAATTATTGCAGTCAATACTGCAGGGATTCTGCTGCTGTTTAAATATTGCAGTCAATGCTGCAGGGATTCTGCTGCTGTTTAATAATTGCAGTCAGTGTTGCAAGGATTCTGCTGCTGATTAATTATTGCAGTCAATGCTGCAAGGATTCTGCTGCTGTTTAATTATTGCAGTCAATGCCGCAGGGATTCTGCTATTGTCTAAGTATTGATGCAATGCTGCAGGGATTCTGCTGCTGTTTAATATTTGCAGTCAATGCTGCAGGGATTCTGCTGCTGTTTAAGAATCACAGTGAATGCTGCAGGGATTCTGCTGCTGTTTAAAAATGGCAGCCAATGCTGCAGGGTTTCTGCTGCTGTTTAATTATTGCAGTCAAATCTGAAGGGATTCTGCTGCTGTTTGTTAATTGCAGTCAATGCTGCAGGGATTCTGCTGTTCTCTACTTTTTGCAGTCAATGCTGCAGGGATTCTGCTGCTGTTTAAATATCGCAGTCAATGCTGCAGGGATTCTGCTGCTGATTAATTATTGCAGTCAATGCTGCAAGGATTCTGCTGCTGATTAAAATTCGCAGTCAACGCTGCAGGGATCGTGCTGCTGTTTAATAATCGCAGTCAATGCAGCAGGGATTCTTGCTGTTTAATTATTGCAGTCAATGCTGCAGGGATTCCGCTGTTGTCTAATTATTGCAGTCAATGCTGCAGGGATTCTGCTGCTGTTTAAATATTGCAGTCAATGCTGCAGGGATTCTGCTGCTGTTTAATAATTGCAGTCAATGTTGCAAGGATTCTGGTGCTGTTTAATAATTGCAGTCAATGAAGCAGGGATTCTGCTACTGGTTAATTATTGCAGTCAATGCCGCAGTGATTCTGCTGTTGTTTAATCATTGCAGTCAATGCTGCAGGGATTCTGCTGCAGATTAATTATTGCAGTCAATGCTGTAGGGATTCGGTGGCTGTTTAATAATTGCAGTCAATGCTGCAGGGATTCTGCTGCTGTTTAAATATCGCAGTCAATGCTGCGGGGATTCTGCTGCTGTTGAAATATAGCAGTCAATGCTGCAGGGATTCTGCTGCTCTTTAAATATTGCAGTCAATGCTGCAGGGATTCTGCTCTGGATTAAAAATTGCAGTCAATGCTGCAGGGATTCTGCTGTTGTCTAATTATTGCAGTCAAATCTGAAGGCATTCTGCTGCTGTTTAATAATTGCAGTCAATGCTGCAGGGATTCTGCTGCTGTTTAATAATTGCTGTCAATGCTGCAGGGATTCTGCAGCAGTTTAATTATTGCAGTCAATGCTGCAGGGATTCTGCTGCTGTTTAAATATAGCAGTCAATGCTGCAGGGATTCTGCTGCTGATTAAAATTGGCAGTCAACGCTGCAGGGATTGTGCTGCTGTTTAATAATCACAGTCAATGCTGCAAGAATTCTGCTGTTGTCTAATCATTGCAGTCAAATCTGAAGGCATTCTGCTGCTGATTAATAATTGCAGTCAATGCTGCAGGGATTCTGCTGTTCTCTACTTTTTGCAGTCAATGCTGCAGGGATTCTGCTGCTGTTTAAATATCGCAGTCAATGCTGCAGGGAATCTGCTGCTGTTGAAATATAGCAGTCAATGCTGCAGGGATTCTGCTGCTGATTAATTATTGCAGTCAATGCTGCAAGGATTCTGCTGCTGATTAAAATTCGCAGTCAACGCTGCAGGGATCGTGCTGCTGTTTAATAATCGCAGTCAATGCAGCAGGGATTCTTGCTGTTTAATTATTGCAGTCAATGCTGCAGGGATTCCGCTGTTGTCTAATTATTGCAGTCAATGCTGCAGGGATTCTGCTGCTGTTTAAATATTGCAGTCAATGCTGCAGGGATTCTGCTGCTGTTTAATAATTGCAGTCAATGCTGCAGGGATTCTGCTGCTGATTAAAATTGGCAGTCAACGCTGCAGGGATTGTGCTGCTGTTTAATAATCACAGTCAATGCTGCAAGAATTCTGCTGTTGTCTAATCATTGCAGTCAAATCTGAAGGCATTCTGCTGCTGTTTAATAATTGCAGTCAATGCTGCAGGGATTCTGCTGCTGATTAAAATTGGCAGTCAACGCTGCAGGGATTTTGCTGCTGTTTAATAATCACAGTCAATGCTGCAAGAATTCTGCTGTTGTCTAATCATTGCAGTCAAATCTGAAGGCATTCTGCTGCTGTTTAATAATTGCAGTCAATGCTGCAGGGATTCTGCTGCTGTTTAATTATTGCAGTCAATGCCGCAGGGATTCTGCTATTGTCTAATTATTGATGCAGTGCTGCAGGGATTCTGCTGCTGTTTAATATTTGCAGTCAAATCTGAAGGGATTCTGCTGCTGTTTGTTAATTGCAGTCAATGCTGCAGGGATTCTGCTGTTGTCTAATTATTGCGCAAATCTGAAGGGATTCTGCTGCTCTTTAAATATCACAGTCAATGCTGCACGAATTCTGCTGCTGTTTAATAATTGCAGTCAATGCTGCAGGGATTCTGCTGTTCTCTACTTTTTGCAGTCAATGCTGCAGGGATTCTGCTGCTGTTTAAATATCGCAGTCAATGCTGCAGGGAATCTGCTGCTGTTGAAATATAGCAGTCAATGCTGCAGGGATTCTGCTGCTAATTAATTATTGCAGTCAATGCTGCAAGGATTCTGCTGCTGATTAAAATTCACAGTCAACGCTGCAGGGATCGTGCTGCTGTTTAATAATCGCAGTCAATGCAGCAGGGATTCTTGCTGTTTAATTATTGCAGTCAATGCTGCAGGGACAGCGCAGTTGTCTAATTATTGCAGTCAATGCTGCAGGGATTCTGCTGCTGTTTAAATATTGCAGTCAATGCTGCAGGGATTCTGCTGCTGTTTAATAATTGCAGTCAATGTTGCAAGGATTCTGGTGCTGTTTAATAATTGCAGTCAATGAAGCAGGGATTCTGCTGCTGTTTAAATATCGCAGTTAATGCTGCAAGGAATCTGCTGCTGTTGAAATATAGCAGTCAATGCTGCAGGGATTCTGCTGCTGATTAATTATTGCAGTCAATGCTGCAAGGATTCTGCTGCTGATTAAAATTCGCAGTCAACGCTGCAGGGATCGTGCTGCTGTTTAATAATCGCAGTCAATGCAGCAGGGATTCTGCTGCTGATTAAAATTGGCAGTCAACGCTGCAGGGATTGTGCTGCTGTTTAATAATCACAGTCAATGCTGCAAGAATTCTGCTGTTGTCTAATCATTGCAGTCAAATCTGAAGGCATTCTGCTGCTGTTTAATTATTGCAGTCAATGCCGCAGGGATTCTGCTATTGTCTAATTATTGATGCAATGCTGTAGGGATTCTGCTGCTGTTTAATATTTGCAGTCAATGCTGCAGGGATTCTGCTGCTGTTTAAGAATCACAGTGAATGATGCAGGGATTCTGCTTCTGTTTAAAAATGGCAGTCAATGCTGCAGGGATTCTGCTGCTGTTTAATTATTGCAGTCAAATCTGAAGGGAATCTGCTGCTGTTTGTTAATTGCAGTCAATGCTGCAGGGATTCTGCTATTGTCTAATTATTGCGCGAATCTGAAGGGATTCTGCTGCTATTTAAATATCACAGGCAATGCTGCACGAATTCTGCTGCTGTTTAATAATTGCAGTCAATGCTGCAGGGATTCTGCTGTTCTCTACTTTTTGCAGTCAATGCTGCAGGGATTCTGCTGCTGTTTAAATATCGCAGTCAATGCTGCAGGGATTCTGCTGCTGTTGAAATATGGCAGTCAATGCTGCAGGGATTCTGCTGCTCTTTAAATATTGCAGTCAATGCTGCAGGGATTCTGCTCCGGATTAAAAATTGCAGTCAATGCTGCAGGGATTCTGCTGTTGTCTAATTATTGCAGTCAAATCTGAAGGCATTCTGCTGCTGTTTAATAATTGCAGTCAATGCTGCAGGGATTCTGCTGCTGTTTAATAATTGCTGTCAATGCTGCAGGGATTCTGCAGCAGTTTAATTATTGCAGTCAATGCTGCAGGGATTCTGCTGCTGTTTAAATATAGCAGTCAATGCAGCAGGGATTCTGCTGCTGATTAAAATTGGCAGTCAACGTTGCAGGGATTGTGCTGCTGTTTAATAATCACAGTCAATGCTGCACAAATTCTGCTGCTGTTTAATAATTGCAGTCAATGCTGCAGGGATTCTGCTGTTCTCTACTTTTTGCAGTCAATGCTGCAGGGATTCTGCTGCTGTTTAAATATCGCAGTCAATGCTGCAGTTAATCTGCTTCATTTGAAATATAGCAGTCAATGCTGCAGGGATTCTGCTGCTGATTAATTATTGCAGTCAATGCTGCAAGGATTCTGCTGCTGATTAAAATTCGCAGTCAACGCTGCAGGGATCGTGCTGCTGTTTAATAATCGCAGTCAATGCAGCAGGGATTCTTGCTGTTTAATATTTGCAGTCAATGTTGCAGGGATTCTGCTGTTGTCTAATTATTGCAGTCAATACTGCAGGGATTCTGCTGCTGTTTAAATATTGCAGTCAATGCTGCAGGGATTCTGCTGCTGTTTAATAATTGCAGTCAATGTAGCAAGGAATCTGGTGCTGTTTAATAATTGCAGTCAATCAAGCAGGGATTCTGCTACTGGTTAATTATTGCAGTCAATGCCGCAGTGATTCTGCTGTTGTTTAATCATTGCAGTCAATGCTGCAGGGATTCTGTTGCGGATTAATTATTGCAGTCAATGCTGTAGGGATTCGGTGGCTGTTTAATAATTGCAGTCAATACTGCGGGATTCTGCTGCTGTTTAAATATTGCAGTCAATGTTGCGGGGACCAGCAGCTGTTTAAATATTGCAGTCAATGATGCACGGACTCTGCAGCTGTTTAATGATCGCAGACAATGCTGCAGGTATTCTTCTGTTATTTTGTTATTGCAGTCAATGCTGCAGGGATTCAGCTGTTGTCTAATTATTGCGCAAATCTGAAGGGATTCTGCTGCTGTTTAAATATCACAGTCAATGCTGCACGAATTCTGCTGCGGTTTAATAATTGCAGTCAATGCTGCAGGGATTCTGCTGTTCTCTACTTTTTGCAGTCAATGCTGCAGGAATTCTGCTGCTGTTTAAATATCGCAGTCAATGCTGCAGGGATTCTGCTGCTGTTGAAATATAGCAGTCAATGCTCCAGGGATTGTGCTGCTGTTTAATAATCACAGTCAATGCTGCAAGAATTCTGCTGTTGTCTAATCATTGCAGTCAAATCTGAAGGCATTCTGCTGCTGTTTAATTATTGCAGTCAATGCCGCAGGGATTCTGCTATTGTCTAATTATTGATGCAATGCTGTAGGGATTCTGCTGCTGTTTAATATTTGCAGTCAATGCTGCAGGGATTCTGCTGCTGTTTAAGAATCACAGTGAATGCTGCAGGGATTCTGCTTCTGTTTAAAAATGGCAGTCAATGCTGCAGGGATTCTGCTGCTGTTTAATTATTGCAGTCAAATCTGAAGGGAATCTGCTGCTGTTTGTTAATTGCAGTCAATGCTGCAGGGATTCTGCTATTGTCTAATTATTGCGCAAATCTGAAGGGATTCTGCTGCTATTTAAATATCACAGTCAATGCTGCACGAATTCTGCTGCTGTTTAAATATCGCAGTCAATGCTGCAGGGATTCTGCTGCTGATTAATTATTGCAGTCAATGCTGCAAGGATTCTGCTGCTGATTAAAATTCGCAGTCAACGCTGCAGGGATCGTGCTGCTGTTTAATAATCGCAGTCAATGCAGCAGGGATTCTTGCTGTTTAATTATTGCAGTCAATGCTGCAGGGATTCCGCTGTTGTCTAATTATTGCAGTCAATGCTGCAGGGATTCTGCTGCTGTTTAAATATTGCAGTCAATGCTGCAGGGATTCTGCTGCTGTTTAATAATTGCAGTCAATGTTGCAAGGATTCTGGTGCTGTTTAATAATTGCAGTCAATGAAGCAGGGATTCTGCTACTGGTTAATTATTGCAGTCAATGCCGCAGTGATTCTGCTGTTGTTTAATCATTGCAGTCAATGCTGCAGGGATTCTGCTGCAGATTAATTATTGCAGTCAATGCTGTAGGGATTCGGTGGCTGTTTAATAATTGCAGTCAATGCTGCAGGGATTCTGCTGCTGTTTAAATATCGCAGTCAATGCTGCGGGGATTCTGCTGCTGTTGAAATATAGCAGTCAATGCTGCAGGGATTCTGCTGCTCTTTAAATATTGCAGTCAATGCTGCAGGGATTCTGCTCTGGATTAAAAATTGCAGTCAATGCTGCAGGGATTCTGCTGTTGTCTAATTATTGCAGTCAAATCTGAAGGCATTCTGCTGCTGTTTAATAATTGCAGTCAATGCTGCAGGGATTCTGCTGCTGTTTAATAATTGCTGTCAATGCTGCAGGGATTCTGCAGCAGTTTAATTATTGCAGTCAATGCTGCAGGGATTCTGCTGCTGTTTAAATATAGCAGTCAATGCTGCAGGGATTCTGCTGCTGATTAAAATTGGCAGTCAACGCTGCAGGGATTGTGCTGCTGTTTAATAATCACAGTCAATGCTGCAAGAATTCTGCTGTTGTCTAATCATTGCAGTCAAATCTGAAGGCATTCTGCTGCTGATTAATAATTGCAGTCAATGCTGCAGGGATTCTGCTGTTCTCTACTTTTTGCAGTCAATGCTGCAGGGATTCTGCTGCTGTTTAAATATCGCAGTCAATGCTGCAGGGAATCTGCTGCTGTTGAAATATAGCAGTCAATGCTGCAGGGATTCTGCTGCTGATTAATTATTGCAGTCAATGCTGCAAGGATTCTGCTGCTGATTAAAATTCGCAGTCAACGCTGCAGGGATCGTGCTGCTGTTTAATAATCGCAGTCAATGCAGCAGGGATTCTTGCTGTTTAATTATTGCAGTCAATGCCGCTGGGATTCTGCTGTTATATTATTATTGCAGTCAATGCTGCAGGAATTCAGCTGCTGTTTAAAAATTGCAGTCACTGCTGCAGGGATTCTGCTGCTGTTTAGTAATTGCAGTCAATGCTGCAGAGATTCTGCTGCTGATTAAAATTGGCAGTCAACGCTGCAGGGATTGTGCTGCTGTTTAATAATCACAGTCAATGCTGCAAGAATTCTGCTGTTGTCTAATCATTGCAGTCAAATCTGAAGGCATTCTGCTGCTGTTTAATAATTGCAGTCAATGCTGCAGGGATTCTGCTGCTGATTAAAATTGGCAGTCAACGCTGCAGGGATTTTGCTGCTGTTTAATAATCACAGTCAATGCTGCAAGAATTCTGCTGTTGTCTAATCATTGCAGTCAAATCTGAAGGCATTCTGCTGCTGTTTAATAATTGCAGTCAATGCTGCAGGGATTCTGCTGCTGTTTAATTATTGCAGTCAATGCCGCAGGGATTCTGCTATTGTCTAATTATTGATGCAGTGCTGCAGGGATTCTGCTGCTGTTTAATATTTGCAGTCAAATCTGAAGGGATTCTGCTGCTGTTTGTTAATTGCAGTCAATGCTGCAGGGATTCTGCTGTTGTCTAATTATTGCGCAAATCTGAAGGGATTCTGCTGCTCTTTAAATATCACAGTCAATGCTGCACGAATTCTGCTGCTGTTTAATAATTGCAGTCAATGCTGCAGGGATTCTGCTGTTCTCTACTTTTTGCAGTCAATGCTGCAGGGATTCTGCTGCTGTTTAAATATCGCAGTCAATGCTGCAGGGAATCTGCTGCTGTTGAAATATAGCAGTCAATGCTGCAGGGATTCTGCTGCTAATTAATTATTGCAGTCAATGCTGCAAGGATTCTGCTGCTGATTAAAATTCACAGTCAACGCTGCAGGGATCGTGCTGCTGTTTAATAATCGCAGTCAATGCAGCAGGGATTCTTGCTGTTTAATTATTGCAGTCAATGCTGCAGGGACAGCGCAGTTGTCTAATTATTGCAGTCAATGCTGCAGGGATTCTGCTGCTGTTTAAATATTGCAGTCAATGCTGCAGGGATTCTGCTGCTGTTTAATAATTGCAGTCAATGTTGCAAGGATTCTGGTGCTGTTTAATAATTGCAGTCAATGAAGCAGGGATTCTGCTGCTGTTTAAATATCGCAGTTAATGCTGCAAGGAATCTGCTGCTGTTGAAATATAGCAGTCAATGCTGCAGGGATTCTGCTGCTGATTAATTATTGCAGTCAATGCTGCAAGGATTCTGCTGCTGATTAAAATTCGCAGTCAACGCTGCAGGGATCGTGCTGCTGTTTAATAATCGCAGTCAATGCAGCAGGGATTCTGCTGCTGATTAAAATTGGCAGTCAACGCTGCAGGGATTGTGCTGCTGTTTAATAATCACAGTCAATGCTGCAAGAATTCTGCTGTTGTCTAATCATTGCAGTCAAATCTGAAGGCATTCTGCTGCTGTTTAATTATTGCAGTCAATGCCGCAGGGATTCTGCTATTGTCTAATTATTGATGCAATGCTGTAGGGATTCTGCTGCTGTTTAATATTTGCAGTCAATGCTGCAGGGATTCTGCTGCTGTTTAAGAATCACAGTGAATGATGCAGGGATTCTGCTTCTGTTTAAAAATGGCAGTCAATGCTGCAGGGATTCTGCTGCTGTTTAATTATTGCAGTCAAATCTGAAGGGAATCTGCTGCTGTTTGTTAATTGCAGTCAATGCTGCAGGGATTCTGCTATTGTCTAATTATTGCGCGAATCTGAAGGGATTCTGCTGCTATTTAAATATCACAGGCAATGCTGCACGAATTCTGCTGCTGTTTAATAATTGCAGTCAATGCTGCAGGGATTCTGCTGTTCTCTACTTTTTGCAGTCAATGCTGCAGGGATTCTGCTGCTGTTTAAATATCGCAGTCAATGCTGCAGGGATTCTGCTGCTGTTGAAATATGGCAGTCAATGCTGCAGGGATTCTGCTGCTCTTTAAATATTGCAGTCAATGCTGCAGGGATTCTGCTCCGGATTAAAAATTGCAGTCAATGCTGCAGGGATTCTGCTGTTGTCTAATTATTGCAGTCAAATCTGAAGGCATTCTGCTGCTGTTTAATAATTGCAGTCAATGCTGCAGGGATTCTGCTGCTGTTTAATAATTGCTGTCAATGCTGCAGGGATTCTGCAGCAGTTTAATTATTGCAGTCAATGCTGCAGGGATTCTGCTGCTGTTTAAATATAGCAGTCAATGCAGCAGGGATTCTGCTGCTGATTAAAATTGGCAGTCAACGTTGCAGGGATTGTGCTGCTGTTTAATAATCACAGTCAATGCTGCACAAATTCTGCTGCTGTTTAATAATTGCAGTCAATGCTGCAGGGATTCTGCTGTTCTCTACTTTTTGCAGTCAATGCTGCAGGGATTCTGCTGCTGTTTAAATATCGCAGTCAATGCTGCAGTTAATCTGCTTCATTTGAAATATAGCAGTCAATGCTGCAGGGATTCTGCTGCTGATTAATTATTGCAGTCAATGCTGCAAGGATTCTGCTGCTGATTAAAATTCGCAGTCAACGCTGCAGGGATCGTGCTGCTGTTTAATAATCGCAGTCAATGCAGCAGGGATTCTTGCTGTTTAATATTTGCAGTCAATGTTGCAGGGATTCTGCTGTTGTCTAATTATTGCAGTCAATACTGCAGGGATTCTGCTGCTGTTTAAATATTGCAGTCAATGCTGCAGGGATTCTGCTGCTGTTTAATAATTGCAGTCAATGTAGCAAGGAATCTGGTGCTGTTTAATAATTGCAGTCAATCAAGCAGGGATTCTGCTACTGGTTAATTATTGCAGTCAATGCCGCAGTGATTCTGCTGTTGTTTAATCATTGCAGTCAATGCTGCAGGGATTCTGTTGCGGATTAATTATTGCAGTCAATGCTGTAGGGATTCGGTGGCTGTTTAATAATTGCAGTCAATACTGCGGGATTCTGCTGCTGTTTAAATATTGCAGTCAATGTTGCGGGGACCAGCAGCTGTTTAAATATTGCAGTCAATGATGCACGGACTCTGCAGCTGTTTAATGATCGCAGACAATGCTGCAGGTATTCTTCTGTTATTTTGTTATTGCAGTCAATGCTGCAGGGATTCAGCTGTTGTCTAATTATTGCGCAAATCTGAAGGGATTCTGCTGCTGTTTAAATATCACAGTCAATGCTGCACGAATTCTGCTGCGGTTTAATAATTGCAGTCAATGCTGCAGGGATTCTGCTGTTCTCTACTTTTTGCAGTCAATGCTGCAGGAATTCTGCTGCTGTTTAAATATCGCAGTCAATGCTGCAGGGATTCTGCTGCTGTTGAAATATAGCAGTCAATGCTCCAGGGATTGTGCTGCTGTTTAATAATCACAGTCAATGCTGCAAGAATTCTGCTGTTGTCTAATCATTGCAGTCAAATCTGAAGGCATTCTGCTGCTGTTTAATTATTGCAGTCAATGCCGCAGGGATTCTGCTATTGTCTAATTATTGATGCAATGCTGTAGGGATTCTGCTGCTGTTTAATATTTGCAGTCAATGCTGCAGGGATTCTGCTGCTGTTTAAGAATCACAGTGAATGCTGCAGGGATTCTGCTTCTGTTTAAAAATGGCAGTCAATGCTGCAGGGATTCTGCTGCTGTTTAATTATTGCAGTCAAATCTGAAGGGAATCTGCTGCTGTTTGTTAATTGCAGTCAATGCTGCAGGGATTCTGCTATTGTCTAATTATTGCGCAAATCTGAAGGGATTCTGCTGCTATTTAAATATCACAGTCAATGCTGCACGAATTCTGCTGCTGTTTAAATATCGCAGTCAATGCTGCAGGGATTCTGCTGCTGATTAATTATTGCAGTCAATGCTGCAAGGATTCTGCTGCTGATTAAAATTCGCAGTCAACGCTGCAGGGATCGTGCTGCTGTTTAATAATCGCAGTCAATGCAGCAGGGATTCTTGCTGTTTAATTATTGCAGTCAATGCTGCAGGGATTCCGCTGTTGTCTAATTATTGCAGTCAATGCTGCAGGGATTCTGCTGCTGTTTAAATATTGCAGTCAATGCTGCAGGGATTCTGCTGCTGTTTAATAATTGCAGTCAATGTTGCAAGGATTCTGGTGCTGTTTAATAATTGCAGTCAATGAAGCAGGGATTCTGCTACTGGTTAATTATTGCAGTCAATGCCGCAGTGATTCTGCTGTTGTTTAATCATTGCAGTCAATGCTGCAGGGATTCTGCTGCAGATTAATTATTGCAGTCAATGCTGTAGGGATTCGGTGGCTGTTTAATAATTGCAGTCAATGCTGCAGGGATTCTGCTGCTGTTTAAATATCGCAGTCAATGCTGCGGGGATTCTGCTGCTGTTGAAATATAGCAGTCAATGCTGCAGGGATTCTGCTGCTCTTTAAATATTGCAGTCAATGCTGCAGGGATTCTGCTCTGGATTAAAAATTGCAGTCAATGCTGCAGGGATTCTGCTGTTGTCTAATTATTGCAGTCAAATCTGAAGGCATTCTGCTGCTGTTTAATAATTGCAGTCAATGCTGCAGGGATTCTGCTGCTGTTTAATAATTGCTGTCAATGCTGCAGGGATTCTGCAGCAGTTTAATTATTGCAGTCAATGCTGCAGGGATTCTGCTGCTGTTTAAATATAGCAGTCAATGCTGCAGGGATTCTGCTGCTGATTAAAATTGGCAGTCAACGCTGCAGGGATTGTGCTGCTGTTTAATAATCACAGTCAATGCTGCAAGAATTCTGCTGTTGTCTAATCATTGCAGTCAAATCTGAAGGCATTCTGCTGCTGATTAATAATTGCAGTCAATGCTGCAGGGATTCTGCTGTTCTCTACTTTTTGCAGTCAATGCTGCAGGGATTCTGCTGCTGTTTAAATATCGCAGTCAATGCTGCAGGGAATCTGCTGCTGTTGAAATATAGCAGTCAATGCTGCAGGGATTCTGCTGCTGATTAATTATTGCAGTCAATGCTGCAAGGATTCTGCTGCTGATTAAAATTCGCAGTCAACGCTGCAGGGATCGTGCTGCTGTTTAATAATCGCAGTCAATGCAGCAGGGATTCTTGCTGTTTAATTATTGCAGTCAATGCTGCAGGGATTCCGCTGTTGTCTAATTATTGCAGTCAATGCTGCAGGGATTCTGCTGCTGTTTAAATATTGCAGTCAATGCTGCAGGGATTCTGCTGCTGTTTAATAATTGCAGTCAATGCTGCAGGGATTCTGCTGCTGATTAAAATTGGCAGTCAACGCTGCAGGGATTGTGCTGCTGTTTAATAATCACAGTCAATGCTGCAAGAATTCTGCTGTTGTCTAATCATTGCAGTCAAATCTGAAGGCATTCTGCTGCTGTTTAATAATTGCAGTCAATGCTGCAGGGATTCTGCTGCTGATTAAAATTGGCAGTCAACGCTGCAGGGATTTTGCTGCTGTTTAATAATCACAGTCAATGCTGCAAGAATTCTGCTGTTGTCTAATCATTGCAGTCAAATCTGAAGGCATTCTGCTGCTGTTTAATAATTGCAGTCAATGCTGCAGGGATTCTGCTGCTGTTTAATTATTGCAGTCAATGCCGCAGGGATTCTGCTATTGTCTAATTATTGATGCAGTGCTGCAGGGATTCTGCTGCTGTTTAATATTTGCAGTCAAATCTGAAGGGATTCTGCTGCTGTTTGTTAATTGCAGTCAATGCTGCAGGGATTCTGCTGTTGTCTAATTATTGCGCAAATCTGAAGGGATTCTGCTGCTCTTTAAATATCACAGTCAATGCTGCACGAATTCTGCTGCTGTTTAATAATTGCAGTCAATGCTGCAGGGATTCTGCTGTTCTCTACTTTTTGCAGTCAATGCTGCAGGGATTCTGCTGCTGTTTAAATATCGCAGTCAATGCTGCAGGGAATCTGCTGCTGTTGAAATATAGCAGTCAATGCTGCAGGGATTCTGCTGCTAATTAATTATTGCAGTCAATGCTGCAAGGATTCTGCTGCTGATTAAAATTCACAGTCAACGCTGCAGGGATCGTGCTGCTGTTTAATAATCGCAGTCAATGCAGCAGGGATTCTTGCTGTTTAATTATTGCAGTCAATGCTGCAGGGACAGCGCAGTTGTCTAATTATTGCAGTCAATGCTGCAGGGATTCTGCTGCTGTTTAAATATTGCAGTCAATGCTGCAGGGATTCTGCTGCTGTTTAATAATTGCAGTCAATGTTGCAAGGATTCTGGTGCTGTTTAATAATTGCAGTCAATGAAGCAGGGATTCTGCTGCTGTTTAAATATCGCAGTTAATGCTGCAAGGAATCTGCTGCTGTTGAAATATAGCAGTCAATGCTGCAGGGATTCTGCTGCTGATTAATTATTGCAGTCAATGCTGCAAGGATTCTGCTGCTGATTAAAATTCGCAGTCAACGCTGCAGGGATCGTGCTGCTGTTTAATAATCGCAGTCAATGCAGCAGGGATTCTGCTGCTGATTAAAATTGGCAGTCAACGCTGCAGGGATTGTGCTGCTGTTTAATAATCACAGTCAATGCTGCAAGAATTCTGCTGTTGTCTAATCATTGCAGTCAAATCTGAAGGCATTCTGCTGCTGTTTAATTATTGCAGTCAATGCCGCAGGGATTCTGCTATTGTCTAATTATTGATGCAATGCTGTAGGGATTCTGCTGCTGTTTAATATTTGCAGTCAATGCTGCAGGGATTCTGCTGCTGTTTAAGAATCACAGTGAATGATGCAGGGATTCTGCTTCTGTTTAAAAATGGCAGTCAATGCTGCAGGGATTCTGCTGCTGTTTAATTATTGCAGTCAAATCTGAAGGGAATCTGCTGCTGTTTGTTAATTGCAGTCAATGCTGCAGGGATTCTGCTATTGTCTAATTATTGCGCGAATCTGAAGGGATTCTGCTGCTATTTAAATATCACAGGCAATGCTGCACGAATTCTGCTGCTGTTTAATAATTGCAGTCAATGCTGCAGGGATTCTGCTGTTCTCTACTTTTTGCAGTCAATGCTGCAGGGATTCTGCTGCTGTTTAAATATCGCAGTCAATGCTGCAGGGATTCTGCTGCTGTTGAAATATGGCAGTCAATGCTGCAGGGATTCTGCTGCTCTTTAAATATTGCAGTCAATGCTGCAGGGATTCTGCTCCGGATTAAAAATTGCAGTCAATGCTGCAGGGATTCTGCTGTTGTCTAATTATTGCAGTCAAATCTGAAGGCATTCTGCTGCTGTTTAATAATTGCAGTCAATGCTGCAGGGATTCTGCTGCTGTTTAATAATTGCTGTCAATGCTGCAGGGATTCTGCAGCAGTTTAATTATTGCAGTCAATGCTGCAGGGATTCTGCTGCTGTTTAAATATAGCAGTCAATGCAGCAGGGATTCTGCTGCTGATTAAAATTGGCAGTCAACGTTGCAGGGATTGTGCTGCTGTTTAATAATCACAGTCAATGCTGCACAAATTCTGCTGCTGTTTAATAATTGCAGTCAATGCTGCAGGGATTCTGCTGTTCTCTACTTTTTGCAGTCAATGCTGCAGGGATTCTGCTGCTGTTTAAATATCGCAGTCAATGCTGCAGTTAATCTGCTTCATTTGAAATATAGCAGTCAATGCTGCAGGGATTCTGCTGCTGATTAATTATTGCAGTCAATGCTGCAAGGATTCTGCTGCTGATTAAAATTCGCAGTCAACGCTGCAGGGATCGTGCTGCTGTTTAATAATCGCAGTCAATGCAGCAGGGATTCTTGCTGTTTAATATTTGCAGTCAATGTTGCAGGGATTCTGCTGTTGTCTAATTATTGCAGTCAATACTGCAGGGATTCTGCTGCTGTTTAAATATTGCAGTCAATGCTGCAGGGATTCTGCTGCTGTTTAATAATTGCAGTCAATGTAGCAAGGAATCTGGTGCTGTTTAATAATTGCAGTCAATCAAGCAGGGATTCTGCTACTGGTTAATTATTGCAGTCAATGCCGCAGTGATTCTGCTGTTGTTTAATCATTGCAGTCAATGCTGCAGGGATTCTGTTGCGGATTAATTATTGCAGTCAATGCTGTAGGGATTCGGTGGCTGTTTAATAATTGCAGTCAATACTGCGGGATTCTGCTGCTGTTTAAATATTGCAGTCAATGTTGCGGGGACCAGCAGCTGTTTAAATATTGCAGTCAATGATGCACGGACTCTGCAGCTGTTTAATGATCGCAGACAATGCTGCAGGTATTCTTCTGTTATTTTGTTATTGCAGTCAATGCTGCAGGGATTCAGCTGTTGTCTAATTATTGCGCAAATCTGAAGGGATTCTGCTGCTGTTTAAATATCACAGTCAATGCTGCACGAATTCTGCTGCGGTTTAATAATTGCAGTCAATGCTGCAGGGATTCTGCTGTTCTCTACTTTTTGCAGTCAATGCTGCAGGAATTCTGCTGCTGTTTAAATATCGCAGTCAATGCTGCAGGGATTCTGCTGCTGTTGAAATATAGCAGTCAATGCTCCAGGGATTGTGCTGCTGTTTAATAATCACAGTCAATGCTGCAAGAATTCTGCTGTTGTCTAATCATTGCAGTCAAATCTGAAGGCATTCTGCTGCTGTTTAATTATTGCAGTCAATGCCGCAGGGATTCTGCTATTGTCTAATTATTGATGCAATGCTGTAGGGATTCTGCTGCTGTTTAATATTTGCAGTCAATGCTGCAGGGATTCTGCTGCTGTTTAAGAATCACAGTGAATGCTGCAGGGATTCTGCTTCTGTTTAAAAATGGCAGTCAATGCTGCAGGGATTCTGCTGCTGTTTAATTATTGCAGTCAAATCTGAAGGGAATCTGCTGCTGTTTGTTAATTGCAGTCAATGCTGCAGGGATTCTGCTATTGTCTAATTATTGCGCAAATCTGAAGGGATTCTGCTGCTATTTAAATATCACAGTCAATGCTGCACGAATTCTGCTGCTGTTTAATAATTGCAGTCAATGCTGTAGGGATTCTGCTGTTCTCTACTTTTTGCAGTCAATGCTGCAGGGATTCTGCTGCTGTTTAAATATCGCAGTCAATGCTGCAGGGATTCTGCTGCTGTTGAAATATGGCAGTCAATGCTGCAGGGATTCTGCTGCTCTTTAAATATTGCAGTCAATGCTGCAGGGATTCTGCTCCGGATTAAAAATTGCAGTCAATGCTGCAGGGATTCTGCTGTTGTCTAATTATTGCAGTCAAATCTGAAGGCATTCTGCTGCTGTTTAATAATTGCAGTCAATGCTGCAGGGATTCTGCTGCTGTTTAATAATTGCTGTCAATGCTGCAGGGATTCTGCAGCAGTTTAATTATTGCAGTCAATGCTGCAGGGATTCTGCTGCTGTTTAAATATAGCAGTCAATGCAGCAGGGATTCTGCTGCTGATTAAAATTGGCAGTCAACGTTGCAGGGATTGTGCTGCTGTTTAATAATCACAGTCAATGCTGCACAAATTCTGCTGCTGTTTAATAATTGCAGTCAATGCTGCAGGGATTCTGCTGTTCTCTACTTTTTGCAGTCAATGCTGCAGGGATTCTGCTGCTGTTTAAATATCGCAGTCAATGCTGCAGTTAATCTGCTTCATTTGAAATATAGCAGTCAATGCTGCAGGGATTCTGCTGCTGATTAATTATTGCAGTCAATGCTGCAAGGATTCTGCTGCTGATTAAAATTCGCAGTCAACGCTGCAGGGATCGTGCTGCTGTTTAATAATCGCAGTCAATGCAGCAGGGATTCTTGCTGTTTAATATTTGCAGTCAATGTTGCAGGGATTCTGCTGTTGTCTAATTATTGCAGTCAATACTGCAGGGATTCTGCTGCTGTTTAAATATTGCAGTCAATGCTGCAGGGATTCTGCTGCTGTTTAATAATTGCAGTCAATGTAGCAAGGACTCTGGTGCTGTTTAATAATTGCAGTCAATCAAGCAGGGATTCTGCTACTGGTTAATTATTGCAGTCAATGCCGCAGTGATTCTGCTGTTGTTTAATCATTGCAGTCAATGCTGCAGGGATTCTGTTGCGGATTAATTATTGCAGTCAATGCTGTAGGGATTCGGTGGCTGTTTAATAATTGCAGTCAATACTGCAGGATTCTGCTGCTGTTTAAATATTGCAGTCAATGTTGCGGGGACCAGCAGCTGTTTAAATATTGCAGTCAATGATGCACGGACTCTGCAGCTGTTTAATGATCGCAGACAATGCTGCAGGTATTCTTCTGTTATTTTGTTATTGCAGTCAATGCTGCAGGGATTCAGCTGTTGTCTAATTATTGCGCAAATCTGAAGGGATTCTGCTGCTGTTTAAATATCACAGTCAATGCTGCACGAATTCTGCTGCGGTTTAATAATTGCAGTCAATGCTGCAGGGATTCTGCTGTTCTCTACTTTTTGCAGTCAATGCTGCAGGAATTCTGCTGCTGTTTAAATATCGCAGTCAATGCTGCAGGGATTCTGCTGCTGTTGAAATATAGCAGTCAATGCTCCAGGGATTCTGCTGCTGTTTAATAATTGCTGTCAATGCTGCAGGGATTCTGCTGCAGTTTAATTATTGCAGTCAATGCTGCAGGGATTCTGCTTCTGTTTAAATATAGCAGTCAATGCTGCAGGGATTCTGCTGCTGATTAAAATTGGCAGTCAACACTGCAGGGATTGTGCTGCTGTTTAATAATCACAGTCAATGCTGCAAGAATTCTGCTGTTGTCTAATCATTGCAGTCAAATCTGAAGGCATTCTTCTGCTGTTTAATAATTGCAGTCAATGCTGCAGGGATTCTGCTGCTGTTTTATTATTGCAGTCAATGCCGCAGGGATTCTGCTATTGTCTAAGTATTGATGCAATGCTGCAGGGATTCTGCTGCTGTTTAATATTTGCAGTCAATGTTGCAGGGATTCTGCTGCTGTTTAAGAATCACAGTGAATGCTGCAGGGATTCTGCTTCTGTTTAAAAATGGCAGTCAATGCTTCAGGGATTCTGCTGCTTTTTAATTATTACAGTCAAATCTGAAGGGATTCTGCTGCTGTTGAAATGTCACAGTAACCACTGCTGGGATTCTGCTGCTGTTTAATTATTGCTGTCAATGCAGCAGAAATTCTACTGCCGTTTAATAATTGCAGTCAATGCTGCAGGGATTCTGCTGCTGATTAAAATTGGCAGTCAACGCTGCAGGGATTTTGCTGCTGTTTAATAATCACAGTCAATGCTGCAAGAATTCTGCTGTTGTCTAATCATTGCAGTCAAATCTGAAGGCATTCTGCTGCTGTTTAATAATTGCAGTCAATGCTGCAGGGATTCTGCTGCTGTTTAATTATTGCAGTCAATGCCGCAGGGATTCTGCTATTGTCTAATTATTGATGCAATGCTGCAGGGATTCTGCTGCTGTTTAATATTTGCAGTCAAATCTGAAGGGATTCTGCTGCTGTTTGTTCATTGCAGTCAATGCTGCAGGGATTCTGCTGTTGTCTAATTATTGCGCAAATCTGAAGGGATTCTGCTGCTCTTTAAATATCACAGTCAATGCTGCACGAATTCTGCTGCTGTTTAATAATTGCAGTCAATGCTGCAGGGATTCTGCTGTTCTCTACTTTTTGCAGTCAATGCTGCAGGGATTCTGCTGCTGTTTAAATATCGCAGTAAATGCTGCAGGGAATCTGCTGCTGTTGAAATATAGCAGTCAATGCTGCAGGGATTCTGCTGCTGATTAATTATTGCAGTCAATGCTGCAAGGATTCTGCTGCTGATTAAAATTCGCAGTCAACGCTGCAGGGATCGTGTTGCTGTTTAATAATCGCAGTCAATGCAGCAGGGATTCTTGCTGTTTAATTATTGCAGTCAATGCTGCAGGGATAGCACTGTTGTCTAATTATTGCAGTCAATGCTGCAGGGATTCTGCTGCTGTTTAAATATTGTAGTCAATGCTGCAGGGATTCTGCTGCTGTCTAATAATTGCAGTCAATGTTGCAAGGATTCTGGTGCTGTTTAATAATTGCAGTCAATGAAGCAGGGATTCTGCTGCTGTTTAAATATTGCAGTTAATGCTGCAAGGAATCTGCTGCTGTTGAAATATAGCAGTCAATGCTGCAGGGATTCTGCTGCTGATTAATTATTGCAGTCAATGCTGCAAGGATTCTGCTGCTGATTAAAATTCGCAGTCAACGCTGCAGGGATCGTGCTGCTGTTTAATAATCGCAGTCAATGCAGCAGGGATTCTGCTGCTGAATAAAATTGGCAGTCAACGCTGCAGGGATTGTGCTGCTGTTTAATAATCACAGTCAATGCTGCAAGAATTCTGCTGATGTCTAATCATTGCAGTCAAATCTGAAGGCATTCTGCTGCTGTTTAATTATTGCAGTCAATGCCGCAGGGATTCTGCTATTGTCTAATTATTGATGCAATGCTGTAGGGATTCTGCTGCTGTTTAATATTTGCAGTCAATGCTGCAGGGATTCTGCTGCTGTTTAAGAATCACAGTGAATGCTGCAGGGATTCTGCTTCTGTTTAAAAATGGCAGTCAATGCTGCAGGGATTCTGCTGCTGTTTAATTATTGCAGTCAAATCTGAAGGGATTCTGCTGCTGTTTGTTAATTGCAGTCAATGCTGCAGGGATTCTGCTATTGTCTAATTATTGCGCAAATCTGAAGGGATTCTGCTGCTTTTTAAATATCACAGTCAATGCTGCACGAATTCTGCTGCTGTTTAATAATTGCAGTCAATGCTGCAGGGATTCTGCTGTTCTCTACTTTTTGCAGTCAATGCTGCAGGGATTCTGCTGCTGTTTAAATATCGCAGTCAATGCTGCAGGGATTCTGCTCCGGATTAAAAATTTCAGTCAATGCTGCAGGGATTCTGCTGTTGTCTAATTATTGCAGTCAAATCTGAAGGCATTCTGCTGCTGTTTAATAATTGCTGTCAATGCTGCAGGGATTCTGCAGCAGTTTAATTATTGCGGTCAATGCTGCAGGGATTCTGCTGCTGTTTAAATATAGCAGTCAATGCTGCAGGGATTCTGCTGCTGATTAAAATTGGCAGTCAACGCTGCAGGGATTGTGCTGCTGTTTAATAATCACAGTCAATGCTGCACAAATTCTGCTGCTGTTTAATAATTGCAGTCAATGCTGCAGGGATTCTGCTGTTCTCTACTTTTTGCAGTCAATGCTGCAGGGATTCTGCTGCTGTTTAAATATCGCAGTCAATGCTGCAGGTAATCTGCTTCTTTTGAAATATAGCAGTCAATGCTGCAGGGATTCTGCTGCTGATTAATTATTGCAGTCAATGCTGCAAGGATTCTGCTGCTGATTAAAATTCGCAGTCAACGCTGCAGGGAGCGTGCTGCTGTTTAATAATCGCAGTCAATGCAGCAGGGAATATTGCTGTTTAATTATTGCAGTCAATGCTGCAGGGATTCCGCTGTTGTCTAATTATTGCAGTCAATGCAGCAGGGATTCTTGCTATATAATATTTGCAGTCAATGTTGCAGGAATTCTGCTGTTGTCTAATTATTGCAGTCAATACTGCAGGGATTCTGCTGCTGTTTAAATATTGCAGTCAATGCTGCAGGGATTCTGCTGCTGTTTAATAATTGCAGTCAATGTTGCAAGGATTCTGGTGCTGTTTAATAATTGCAGTCAATGCTGCAGGGATTCTGCTGTTCTCTACTTTTTGCAGTCAATGCTGCAGGGATTCTGCTGCTGTTTAATAATTGCAGTCAATGCTGCAGGGATTCTGCTGTTCTCTACTTTTTGCAGTCAATGCTGCAGGGATTCTGCTGCTGTTTAAATATCGCAGTCAATGCTGCAGGGATTCTGCTGCTGTTGAAATATGGCAGTCAATGCTGCAGGGATTCTGCTGCTGTTTAATAATTGCAGTCAATGTTGCAAGGATTCTGGTGCTGTTTAATAATTGCAGTCAATGCTGCAGGGATTCTGCTGTTCTCTACTTTTTGCAGTCAATGCTGCAGGGATTCTGCTGCTGTTTAATAATTGCAGTCAATGCTGCAGGGATTCTGCTGTTCTCTACTTTTTGCAGTCAATGCTGCAGGGATTCTGCTGCTGTTTAAATATCGCAGTCAATGCTGCAGGGATTCTGCTGCTGTTGAAATATGGCAGTCAATGCTGCAGGGATTCTGCTGCTCTTTAAATATTGCAGTCAATGCTGCAGGGATTCTGCTCCGGATTAAAAATTTCAGTCAAAGCTGCAGGGATTCTGCTGTTGTCTAATTATTGCAGTCAAATCTGAAGGCATTCTGCTGCTGTTTAATAATTGCAGTCAATGCTGCAGGGATTCTGCTGCTGTTTAATAATTGCTGTCAATGCTGCAGGGATTCTGCAGCAGTTTAATTATTGCAGTCAATGCTGCAGGGATTCTGCTGCTGTTTAAATATAGCAGTCAATGCAGCAGGGATTCTGCTGCTGATTAAAATTGGCAGTCAACGTTGCAGGGATTGTGCTGCTGTTTAATAATCACAGTCAATGCTGCACAAATTCTGCTGCTGTTTAATAATTGCAGTCAATGCTGCAGGGATTCTGCTGTTCTCTACTTTTTGCAGTCAATGCTGCAGGGATTCTGCTGCTGTTTAAATATCGCAGTCAATGCTGCAGTTAATCTGCTTCATTTGAAATATAGCAGTCAATGCTGCAGGGATTCTGCTGCTGATTAATTATTGCAGTCAATGCTGCAAGGATTCTGCTGCTGATTAAAATTCGCAGTCAACGCTGCAGGGATCGTGCTGCTGTTTAATAATCGCAGTCAATGCAGCAGGGATTCTTGCTGTTTAATATTTGCAGTCAATGTTGCAGGGATTCTGCTGTTGTCTAATTATTGCAGTCAATACTGCAGGGATTCTGCTGCTGTTTAAATATTGCAGTCAATGCTGCAGGGATTCTGCTGCTGTTTAATAATTGCAGTCAATGTAGCAAGGACTCTGGTGCTGTTTAATAATTGCAGTCAATCAAGCAGGGATTCTGCTACTGGTTAATTATTGCAGTCAATGCCGCAGTGATTCTGCTGTTGTTTAATCATTGCAGTCAATGCTGCAGGGATTCTGTTGCGGATTAATTATTGCAGTCAATGCTGTAGGGATTCGGTGGCTGTTTAATAATTGCAGTCAATACTGCGGGATTCTGCTGCTGTTTAAATATTGCAGTCAATGTTGCGGGGACCAGCAGCTGTTTAAATATTGCAGTCAATGATGCACGGACTCTGCAGCTGTTTAATGATCGCAGACAATGCTGCAGGTATTCTTCTGTTATTTTGTTATTGCAGTCAATGCTGCAGGGATTCAGCTGTTGACTAATTATTGCGCAAATCTGAAGGGATTCTGCTGCTGTTTAAATATCACAGTCAATGCTGCACGAATTCTGCTGCGGTTTAATAATTGCAGTCAATGCTGCAGGGATTCTGCTGTTCTCTACTTTTTGCAGTCAATGCTGCAGGAATTCTGCTGCTGTTTAAATATCGCAGTCAATGCTGCAGGGATTCTGCTGCTGTTGAAATATAGCAGTCAATGCTCCAGGGATTCTGCTGCTGTTTAATAATTGCTGTCAATGCTGCAGGGATTCTGCTGCAGTTTAATTATTGCAGTCAATGCTGCAGGGATTCTGCTTCTGTTTAAATATAGCAGTCAATGCTGCAGGGATTCTGCTGCTGATTAAAATTGGCAGTCAACACTGCAGGGATTGTGCTGCTGTTTAATAATCACAGTCAATGCTGCAAGAATTCTGCTGTTGTCTAATCATTGCAGTCAAATCTGAAGGCATTCTTCTGCTGTTTAATAATTGCAGTCAATGCTGCAGGGATTCTGCTGCTGTTTAATTATTGCAGTCAATGCCGCAGGGATTCTGCTATTGTCTAAGTATTGATGCAATGCTGCAGGGATTCTGCTGCTGTTTAATATTTGCAGTCAATGTTGCAGGGATTCTGCTGCTGTTTAAGAATCACAGTGAATGCTGCAGGGATTCTGCTTCTGTTTAAAAATGGCAGTCAATGCTTCAGGGATTCTGCTGCTTTTTAATTATTACAGTCAAATCTGAAGGGATTCTGCTGCTGTTGAAATGTCACAGTAACCACTGCTGGGATTCTGCTGCTGTTTAATTATTGCTGTCAATGCAGCAGAAATTCTACTGCCGTTTAATAATTGCAGTCAATGCTGCAGGGATTCTGCTGCTGATTAAAATTGGCAGTCAACGCTGCAGGGATTTTGCTGCTGTTTAATAATCAGTCAATGCTGCAAGAATTCTGCTGTTGTCTAATCATTGCAGTCAAATCTGAAGGCATTCTGCTGCTGTTTAATAATTGCAGTCAATGCTGCAGGGATTCTGCTGCTGTTTAATTATTGCAGTCAATGCCGCAGGGATTCTGCTATTGTCTAATTATTGATGCAATGCTGCAGGGATTCTGCTGCTGTTTAATATTTGCAGTCAAATCTGAAGGGATTCTGCTGCTGTTTGTTCATTGCAGTCAATGCTGCAGGGATTCTGCTGTTGTCTAATTATTGCGCAAATCTGAAGGGATTCTGCTGCTCTTTAAATATCACAGTCAATGCTGCACGAATTCTGCTGCTGTTTAATAATTGCAGTCAATGCTGCAGGGATTCTGCTGTTCTCTACTTTTTGCAGTCAATGCTGCAGGGATTCTGCTGCTGTTTAAATATCGCAGTAAATGCTGCAGGGAATCTGCTGCTGTTGAAATATAGCAGTCAATGCTGCAGGGATTCTGCTGCTGATTAATTATTGCAGTCAATGCTGCAAGGATTCTGCTGCTGATTAAAATTCGCAGTCAACGCTGCAGGGATCGTGTTGCTGTTTAATAATCGCAGTCAATGCAGCAGGGATTCTTGCTGTTTAAATATTGCAGTCAATGCTGCAGGGATTCTGCTGCTGTTTAATAATTGCAGTCAATGTTGCAAGGATTCTGGTGCTGTTTAATAATTGCAGTCAATGAAGCAGGGATTCTGCTGCTGTTTAAATATCGCAGTTAATGCTGCAAGGAATCTGCTGCTGTTGAAATATAGCAGTCAATGCTGCAGGGATTCTGCTGCTGATTAATTATTGCAGTCAATGCTGCAAGGATTCTGCTGCTGATTAAAATTCGCAGTCAACGCTGCAGGGATCGTGCTGCTGTTTAATAATCGCAGTCAATGCAGCAGGGATTCTGCTGCTGAATAAAATTGGCAGTCAACGCTGCAGGGATTGTGCTGCTGTTTAATAATCACAGTCAATGCTGCAAGAATTCTGCTGATGTCTAATCATTGCAGTCAAATCTGAAGGCATTCTGCTGCTGTTTAATTATTGCAGTCAATGCCGCAGGGATTCTGCTATTGTCTAAGTATTGATGCAATGCTGTAGGGATTCTGCTGCTGTTTAATATTTGCAGTCAATGCTGCAGGGATTCTGCTGCTGTTTAAGAATCACAGTGAATGCTGCAGGGATTCTGCTTCTGTTTAAAAATGGCAGTCAATGCTGCAGGGATTCTGCTGCTGTTTAATTATTGCAGTCAAATCTGAAGGGATTCTGCTGCTGTTTGTTAATTGCAGTCAATGCTGCAGGGATTCTGCTATTGTCTAATTATTGCGCAAATCTGAAGGGATTCTGCTGCTTTTTAAATATCACAGTCAATGCTGCACGAATTCTGCTGCTGTTTAATAATTGCAGTCAATGCTGCAGGGATTCTGCTGTTCTCTACTTTTTGCAGTCAATGCTGCAGGGATTCTGCTGCTGTTTAAATATCGCAGTCAATGCTGCAGGGATTCTGCTCCGGATTAAAAATTTCAGTCAATGCTGCAGGGATTCTGCTGTTGTCTAATTATTGCAGTCAAATCTGAAGGCATTCTGCTGCTGTTTAATAATTGCTGTCAATGCTGCAGGGATTCTGCAGCAGTTTAATTATTGCGGTCAATGCTGCAGGGATTCTGCTGCTGTTTAAATATAGCAGTCAATGCTGCAGGGATTCTGCTGCTGATTAAAATTGGCAGTCAACGCTGCAGGGATTGTGCTGCTGTTTAATAATCACAGTCAATGCTGCACAAATTCTGCTGCTGTTTAATAATTGCAGTCAATGCTGCAGGGATTCTGCTGTTCTCTACTTTTTGCAGTCAATGCTGCAGGGATTCTGCTGCTGTTTAAATATCGCAGTCAATGCTGCAGGTAATCTGCTTCTTTTGAAATATAGCAGTCAATGCTGCAGGGATTCTGCTGCTGATTAATTATTGCAGTCAATGCTGCAAGGATTCTGCTGCTGATTAAAATTCGCAGTCAACGCTGCAGGGATCGTGCTGCTGTTTAATAATCGCAGTCAATGCAGCAGGGAATCTTGCTGTTTAATTATTGCAGTCAATGCTGCAGGGATTCCGCTGTTGTCTAATTATTGCAGTCAATGCAGCAGGGATTCTTGCTATATAATATTTGCAGTCAATGTTGCAGGAATTCTGCTGTTGTCTAATTATTGCAGTCAATACTGCAGGGATTCTGCTGCTGTTTAAATATTGCAGTCAATGCTGCAGGGATTCTGCTGCTGTTTAATAATTGCAGTCAATGTTGCAAGGATTCTGGTGCTGTTTAATAATTGCAGTCAATGAAGCAGGGATTCTGCTACTGGTTAATTATTGCAGTCAATGCCGCAGTGATTCTGCTGTTGTTTAATCATTGCAGTCAATGCTGCAGGGATTCTGCTGCGGATTAATTATTGCAGTCAATGCTGTAGGGATTCGGTGGCTGTTTAATAATTGCAGTCAATACTGCGGGATTCTGCTGCTGTTTAAATATTGCAGTCAATGTTGCGGGGACCAGCAGCTGTTTAAATATTGCAGTCAATGATGCACGGACTCTGCAGCTGTTTAATGATCGCAGACAATGCTGCAGGTATTCTTCTGTTATTTTGTTATTGCAGTCAATGCTGCAGGGATTCAGCTGTTGTCTAATTATTGCGCAAATCTGAAGGGATTCTGCTGCTGTTTAAATATCACAGTCAATGCTGCACGAATTCTGCTGCGGTTTAATAATTGCTGTCAATGCTGCAGGGATTCTGCTGTTCTCTACTTTTTGCAGTCAATGCTGCAGGGATTCTGCTGCTGTTTAAATATCGCAGTCAATGCTGCAGGGATTCTGCTGCTGTTGAAATATAGCAGTCAATGCTCCAGGGATTCTGCTGCTGTTTAATAATTGCTGTCAATGCTGCAGCGATTCTGCTGCAGTTTAATTATTGCAGTCAATGCTGCAGGGATTCTGCTGCTGTTTAAATATTGCAGTCAATGCTGCAGGGATTCTGCTCCGGGTTAAAAATTGCATTCAATGCTGCAGGGATTCTGCTGCAGTTTAATTATTGCAGTCAATGCTGCAGGGATTCTGCTGCTGTTTAAATATAGCAGTCAATGCTGCAGGGATCGTGCTGCTGATTAAAATTGGCAGTCAACGCTGCAGGGATTGTGCTGCTGTTTAATAATCACAGTCAATGCTGCAAGAATTCTGCTGTTGTCTAATCATTGCAGTCAAATCTGAAGACATTCTGCTGCTGTTTAATAATTGCAATCAATGCTGCAGGGATTCTGCTGTTCTCTACTTTTTGCAGTCAATGCTGCAGGGATTCTGCTGCTGTTTAAATATCGCAGTCAATGCTGCAGGGAATCTGCTGCTGTTGAAATATAGCATTCAATGCTGCAGGGATTCTGCTGCTGATTAATTATTGCAGTCAATGCTGCAAGGATTCTGCTGCTGATTAAAATTTGCAGTCAACGCTGCAGGGATCGTGCTGCTGTTTAATAATTGCAGTCAATGCAGCAGGGATTCTTGCTGTTTAATTATTGCAGTCAATGCTGCAGGGATTCCGCTGTTGTCTAATTATTGCAGTCAATGCTGCAGGGATTCTGCTGCTGTTTAAATATTGCAGTCAATGCTGCAGGGATTCTGCTGCTGTTTAATAATTGCAGTCAATGTTGCAAGGATTCTGGTGCTGTTTAATAATTGCAGTCAATGAAGCAGGGATTCTGCTACTGGTTAATTATTGCAGTCAATGCCGCAGTGATTCTGCTGTTGTTTAATCATTGCAGTCAATGCAGCAGGGATTCTGCTGCGGATTAATTATTGCGCTCAATGCTGCAGGGATTCGGTGGCTGTTTAATAATTGCAGTCAATGCTGCAGGGATTCTGCTGCTGTTTAAATATCGCAGTCAATGCTGCAGGGATTCTGCTGCTGTTTAAATATTGCAGTCAATGCTGCAGGGATTCTGCTCCGGATTAAAAATTGCATTCAATGCTGCAGGGATTCTGCTGCAGTTTAATTATTGCAGTCAATGCTGCAGGGATTGTGCTGCTGTTTAATAATCACAGTCAATGCTGCAAGAATTCTGCTGTTGTCTAATCATTGCAGTCAAATCTGAAGGCATTCTGCTGCTGTTTAATAATTGCATTCAATGCTGCAGGGATTCTGCTGTTCTCTACTTTTTGCAGTCAATGCTGCAGGGATTCTGCTGCTGTTTAAATATCGCAGTCAATGCTGCAGGGAATCTGCTGCTGTTGAAATATTGCAGTCAATGCTGCAGGGATTCTGCTACTGATTAATTATTGCAGTCAATGCTGCAGGGATTCCCCTGTTGTCTAATTATTGCAGTCAATGCTGCAGGGATTCTGCTGCTGTTTAAATATTGCAGTCAATGCTGCAGGCATTCTGCTGCTGTTTAATAATTGCAGTCAATGTTGCAAGGATTCTGGTGCTGTTTAATAATTGCAGTCAATGAAGCAGGGATTCTGCTGCTGTTTAAATATAGCAGTCAATGCTGCAGGGATTCTGCTGCTGATTAAAATTGGCAGTCAACGCTGCAGGGTTTGTGCTGCTGTTTAATAATCACAGTCAATGCTGCAAGAATTCTGCTGTTGTCTAATCATTGCAGTCAAATCTGAAGGCATTCTGCTGCTGTTTAATAATTGCAGTCAATGCTGCAGGGATTCTGCTGTTCTCTACTTTTTGCAGTCAATGCTGCAGGGATTCTGCTGCTGTTTAAATATCGCAGTCAATGCTGCAGGGAATCTGCTGCTGTTGAAATATAGCAGTCAATGCTGCAGGGATTCTGCTGCTGATTAATTATTGCAGTCAATGCTGCAAGGATTCTGCTGCTGAGTAAAATTCGCAGTCAACGCTGCAGGGATCGTGCTGCTGTTTAATAATCGCAGTCAATGCAGGAGGGATTCTTGCTGTTTAATTATTGCAGTCAATGCTGCAGGGATTCCGCTGTTGTCTAATTATTGCAGTCAATGCTGCAGGGATTCTGCTGCTGTTTAAATATTGCAGTCAATGCTGCAGGGATTCTGCTGCTGTTTAATAATTGCAGTCAATGTTGCAAGGATTCTGGTGCTGTTTAATAATTGCAGTCAATGAAGCAGGGATTCTGCTACTGGTTAATTATTGCAGTCAATGCCGCAGTGATTCTGCTGTTGTTTAATCATTGCAGTCAAAGCTGCAGGGATTCTGCTGCGGATTAATTATTGCAGTCAATGCTGTAGGGATTCGGTGGCTGTTTAATAATTGCAGTCAATGCTGCAGGGATTCTGCTGCTGTTTAAATATCGCAGTCAATGCTGCAGGGATTCTGCTGCTGTTGAAGTATAGCAGTCAATGCTGCAGGGATTCTGCTGCTGTTTAAATATTGCAGTCAATGCTGCAGGGATTCTGCTGCTGTTTAAATATTGCAGTCAATGCTGCAGGGATTCTGCTCCAGATTAAAAATTGCATTCAATGCTGCAGGGATTCTGCTGCAGTTTAATTATTGCAGTCAATGCTGCAGGGATTCTGCTGCTGTTTAAATATAGCAGTCAATACTGCAGGGATTCTGCTGCTGATTAAAATTGGCAGTCAACGCTGCAGGGATTGTGCTGCTGTTTAATAATCACAGTCAATGCTGCAAGAATTCTGCTGTTGTCTAATCATTGCAGTCAAATCTGAAGGCATTCTGCTGCTGTTTAATAATTGCAGTCAATGCCGCAGGGATTCTGCTATTGTCTAATTATTGATGCAATGCTGCAGGGATTCTGCTGCTGTTTAATATTTGCAGTCAATGCTGCAGGGATTCTGCTGCTGTTTAAGAATCACAGTGAATGCTGCAGGGATTCTGCTTCTGTTTAAAAATGGCAGTCAATGCTGCAGGGAGTCTGCCGCTGTTTAATTATTGCAGTCAATGCCGCAGGGATTCTGCTATTGTCTAAGTATTGATGCAATGCTGCAGGGATTCTGCTGCTGTTTAATATTTGCAGTCAATGCTGCAGGGATTCTGCTGCTGTTTAAGAATCACAGTGAATGCTGCAGGGATTCTGCTGCTGTTTAAAAATGGCAGTCAATGCTGCAGGGATTCTGCTGCTGTTTAATTATTGCAGTCAAATCTGAAGGGATTCTGCTGCTGTTTGTTAATTGCAGTCAATGCTGCAGGGATTGTGCTGTTGTCCAATTATAGCGCAAATCTGAAGGGATTCTGCTGCTCTTTAAATATCACAGTCAATGCTGCACGAATTCTGCTGCTGTTTAATTATTGCAGTCAATGCTGCAGGGATTCCGCTGTTGTCTAATTATTGCAGTCGATGCTGCAGGGATTCTGCTGCTGTTTAAATATTGCAGTCAATGCTGCAGGGATTCTGCTGCTGTTGAAATATAGCAGTCAATGCTGCAGGGATTCTGCTGCTGTTTAAATATTGCAGTCAATGCTGCAGGGATTCTGCTCCGGATTAAAAATTGCATTCAATGCTGCAGGGATTCTGCTGCAGTTTAATTATTGCAGTCAATGCTGCAGGGATTCTGCTGCTGTTTAAATATAGCAGTCAATGCTGCAGGGATTCTGCTGCTGATTAAAATTGGCAGTCAACGCTGCAGGGATTGTGCTGCTGTTTAATAATCACAGTCAATGCTGCAAGAATTCTGCTGTTGTCTAATCATTGCAGTCAAATCTGAAGGCCTTCTGCTGCTGGTTAATAATTGCAGTCAATGCTGCAGGGATTCTGCTGTTCTCTACTTTTTGCAGTCAATGCTGCAGGGATTCTGCTGCTGTTTAAATATCACAGTCAATGCTGCAGGGAATCTGCTGCTGTTGAAATATAGCAGTCAATGCTGCAGGGATTCTGCTGCTGATTAATTATTGAAGTCAATGCTGCAAGGATTCTGCTGCTGATTAAAATTCGCAGTCAACGCTGCAGGGATCGTGCTGCTGTTTAATAATCGCAGTCAATGCAGCAGGGATTCTGCTGCTGAATAAAATTGGCAGTCAACGCTGCAGGGATTGTGCTGCTGTTTAATAATCACAGTCAATGCTGCAAGAATTCTGCTGATGTCTAATCATTGCAGTCAAATCTGAAGGCATTCTGCTGCTGTTTAATTATTGCAGTCAATGCCGCAGGGATTCTGCTATTGTCTAATTATTGATGCAATGCTGTAGGGATTCTGCTGCTGTTTAATATTTGCAGTCAATGCTGCAGGGATTGGCTGCTGTTTAAGAATCACAGTGAATGCTGCAGGCATTCTGCTTCTGTTCAAAATGGCAGTCAATGATGCAGGGATTCTGCTGCTATTTAATAATTTCAGTCAATGCTGCAGGGATTCTGCTGCTGTTTGTTAATTGCAGTCAATGCTGCAGGGATTCTGCTATTGTCTAATTATTGCGCAAATCTGAAGGGATTCTGCTGCTTTTTAAATATCACGGTCAATGCTGCACGAATTCTGCTGCTGTTTAATAATTGCAGTCAATGCTGCAGGGATTCTGCTGTTCTCTACTTTTTGCAGTCAATGCTGCAGGGATTCTGCTGCTGTTTAAATATCGCAGTCAATGCTGCAGGGATTCTGCTCCGGATTAAAAATTTCAGTCAATGCTGCAGGGATTCTGCTGTTGTCTAATTATTGCAGTCAAATCTGAAGGCATTCTGCTGCTGTTTAATAATTGCTGTCAATGCTGCAGGGATTCTGCAGCAGTTTAATTATTGCGGTCAATGCTGCAGGGATTCTGCTGCTGTTTAAATATAGCAGTCAATGCTGCAGGGATTCTGCTGCTGATTAAAATTGGCAGTCAACGCTGCAGGGATTGTGCTGCTGTTTAATAATCACAGTCAATGCTGCACAAATTCTGCTGCTGTTTAATAATTGCAGTCAATGCTGCAGGGATTCTGCTGTTCTCTACTTTTTGCAGTCAATGCTGCAGGGATTCTGCTGCTGTTTAAATATCGCAGTCAATGCTGCAGGTAATCTGCTTCTTTTGAAATATAGCAGTCAATGCTGCAGGGATTCTGCTGCTGATTAATTATTGCAGTCAATGCTGCAAGGATTCTGCTGCTGATTAAAATTCGCAGTCAACGCTGCAGGGAGCGTGCTGCTGTTTAATAATCGCAGTCAATGCAGCAGGGAATATTGCTGTTTAATTATTGCAGTCAATGCTGCAGGGATTCCGCTGTTGTCTAATTATTGCAGTCAATGCAGCAGGGATTCTTGCTATATAATATTTGCAGTCAATGTTGCAGGAATTCTGCTGTTGTCTAATTATTGCAGTCAATACTGCAGGGATTCTGCTGCTGTTTAAATATTGCAGTCAATGCTGCAGGGATTCTGCTGCTGTTTAATAATTGCAGTCAATGTTGCAAGGATTCTGGTGCTGTTTAATAATTGCAGTCAATGCTGCAGGGATTCTGCTGTTCTCTACTTTTTGCAGTCAATGCTGCAGGGATTCTGCTGCTGTTTAATAATCGCAGTCAATGCAGCAGGGATTCTTGCTGTTTAAATATTGCAGTCAATGCTGCAGGGATTCTGCTGCTGTTTAATAATTGCAGTCAATGTTGCAAGGATTCTGGTGCTGTTTAATAATTGCAGTCAATGAAGCAGGGATTCTGCTGCTGTTTAAATATCGCAGTTAATGCTGCAAGGAATCTGCTGCTGTTGAAATATAGCAGTCAATGCTGCAGGGATTCTGCTGCTGATTAATTATTGCAGTCAATGCTGCAAGGATTCTGCTGCTGATTAAAATTCGCAGTCAACGCTGCAGGGATCGTGCTGCTGTTTAATAATCGCAGTCAATGCAGCAGGGATTCTGCTGCTGAATAAAATTGGCAGTCAACGCTGCAGGGATTGTGCTGCTGTTTAATAATCACAGTCAATGCTGCAAGAATTCTGCTGATGTCTAATCATTGCAGTCAAATCTGAAGGCATTCTGCTGCTGTTTAATTATTGCAGTCAATGCCGCAGGGATTCTGCTATTGTCTAATTATTGATGCAATGCTGTAGGGATTCTGCTGCTGTTTAATATTTGCAGTCAATGCTGCAGGGATTCTGCTGCTGTTTAAGAATCACAGTGAATGCTGCAGGGATTCTGCTTCTGTTTAAAAATGGCAGTCAATGCTGCAGGGATTCTGCTGCTGTTTAATTATTGCAGTCAAATCTGAAGGGATTCTGCTGCTGTTTGTTAATTGCAGTCAATGCTGCAGGGATTCTGCTATTGTCTAATTATTGCGCAAATCTGAAGGGATTCTGCTGCTTTTTAAATATCACAGTCAATGCTGCACGAATTCTGCTGCTGTTTAATAATTGCAGTCAATGCTGCAGGGATTCTGCTGTTCTCTACTTTTTGCAGTCAATGCTGCAGGGATTCTGCTGCTGTTTAAATATCGCAGTCAATGCTGCAGGGATTCTGCTCCGGATTAAAAATTTCAGTCAATGCTGCAGGGATTCTGCTGTTGTCTAATTATTGCAGTCAAATCTGAAGGCATTCTGCTGCTGTTTAATAATTGCTGTCAATGCTGCAGGGATTCTGCAGCAGTTTAATTATTGCGGTCAATGCTGCAGGGATTCTGCTGCTGTTTAAATATAGCAGTCAATGCTGCAGGGATTCTGCTGCTGATTAAAATTGGCAGTCAACGCTGCAGGGATTGTGCTGCTGTTTAATAATCACAGTCAATGCTGCACAAATTCTGCTGCTGTTTAATAATTGCAGTCAATGCTGCAGGGATTCTGCTGTTCTCTACTTTTTGCAGTCAATGCTGCAGGGATTCTGCTGCTGTTTAAATATCGCAGTCAATGCTGCAGGTAATCTGCTTCTTTTGAAATATAGCAGTCAATGCTGCAGGGATTCTGCTGCTGATTAATTATTGCAGTCAATGCTGCAAGGATTCTGCTGCTGATTAAAATTCGCAGTCAACGCTGCAGGGATCGTGCTGCTGTTTAATAATCGCAGTCAATGCAGCAGGGAATCTTGCTGTTTAATTATTGCAGTCAATGCTGCAGGGATTCCGCTGTTGTCTAATTATTGCAGTCAATGCAGCAGGGATTCTTGCTATATAATATTTGCCGTCAATGTTGCAGGAATTCTGCTGTTGTCTAATTATTGCAGTCAATACTGCAGGGATTCTGCTGCTGTTTAAATATTGCAGTCAATGCTGCAGGGATTCTGCTGCTGTTTAATAATTGCAGTCAATGTTGCAAGGATTCTGGTGCTGTTTAATAATTGCAGTCAATGAAGCAGGGATTCTGCTACTGGTTAATTATTGCAGTCAATGCCGCAGTGATTCTGCTGTTGTTTAATCATTGCAGTCAATGCTGCAGGGATTCTGCTGCGGATTAATTATTGCAGTCAATGCTGTAGGGATTCGGTGGCTGTTTAATAATTGCAGTCAATACTGCGGGATTCTGCTGCTGTTTAAATATTGCAGTCAATGTTGCGGGGACCAGCAGCTGTTTAAATATTGCAGTCAATGATGCACGGACTCTGCAGCTGTTTAATGATCGCAGACAATGCTGCAGGTATTCTTCTGTTATTTTGTTATTGCAGTCAATGCTGCAGGGATTCAGCTGTTGTCTAATTATTGCGCAAATCTGAAGGGATTCTGCTGCTGTTTAAATATCACAGTCAATGCTGCACGAATTCTGCTGCGGTTTAATAATTGCTGTCAATGCTGCAGGGATTCTGCTGTTCTCTACTTTTTGCAGTCAATGCTGCAGGGATTCTGCTGCTGTTTAAATATCGCAGTCAATGCTGCAGGGATTCTGCTGCTGTTGAAATATAGCAGTCAATGCTCCAGGGATTCTGCTGCTGTTTAATAATTGCTGTCAATGCTGCAGCGATTCTGCTGCAGTTTAATTATTGCAGTCAATGCTGCAGGGATTCTGCTGCTGTTTAAATATTGCAGTCAATGCTGCAGGGATTCTGCTCCGGGTTAAAAATTGCATTCAATGCTGCAGGGATTCTGCTGCAGTTTAATTATTGCAGTCAATGCTGCAGGGATTCTGCTGCTGTTTAAATATAGCAGTCAATGCTGCAGGGATCGTGCTGCTGATTAAAATTGGCAGTCAACGCTGCAGGGATTGTGCTGCTGTTTAATAATCACAGTCAATGCTGCAAGAATTCTGCTGTTGTCTAATCATTGCAGTCAAATCTGAAGACATTCTGCTGCTGTTTAATAATTGCAATCAATGCTGCAGGGATTCTGCTGTTCTCTACTTTTTGCAGTCAATGCTGCAGGGATTCTGCTGCTGTTTAAATATCGCAGTCAATGCTGCAGGGAATCTGCTGCTGTTGAAATATAGCATTCAATGCTGCAGGGATTCTGCTGCTGATTAATTATTGCAGTCAATGCTGCAAGGATTCTGCTGCTGATTAAAATTTGCAGTCAACGCTGCAGGGATCGTGCTGCTGTTTAATAATTGCAGTCAATGCAGCAGGGATTCTTGCTGTTTAATTATTGCAGTCAATGCTGCAGGGATTCCGCTGTTGTCTAATTATTGCAGTCAATGCTGCAGGGATTCTGCTGCTGTTTAAATATTGCAGTCAATGCTGCAGGGATTCTGCTGCTGTTTAATAATTGCAGTCAATGTTGCAAGGATTCTGGTGCTGTTTAATAATTGCAGTCAATGAAGCAGGGATTCTGCTACTGGTTAATTATTGCAGTCAATGCCGCAGTGATTCTGCTGTTGTTTAATCATTGCAGTCAATGCAGCAGGGATTCTGCTGCGGATTAATTATTGCGCACAATGCTGCAGGGATTCGGTGGCTGTTTAATAATTGCAGTCAATGCTGCAGGGATTCTGCTGCTGTTTAAATATCGCAGTCAATGCTGCAGGGATTCTGCTGCTGTTTAAATATTGCAGTCAATGCTGCAGGGATTCTGCTCCGGATTAAAAATTGCATTCAATGCTGCAGGGATTCTGCTGCAGTTTAATTATTGCAGTCAATGCTGCAGGGATTGTGCTGCTGTTTAATAATCACAGTCAATGCTGCAAGAATTCTGCTGTTGTCTAATCATTGCAGTCAAATCTGAAGGCATTCTGCTGCTGTTTAATAATTGCATTCAATGCTGCAGGGATTCTGCTGTTCTCTACTTTTTGCAGTCAATGCTGCAGGGATTCTGCTGCTGTTTAAATATCGCAGTCAATGCTGCAGGGAATCTGCTGCTGTTGAAATATTGCAGTCAATGCTGCAGGGATTCTGCTACTGATTAATTATTGCAGTCAATGCTGCAGGGATTCCCCTGTTGTCTAATTATTGCAGTCAATGCTGCAGGGATTCTGCTGCTGTTTAAATATTGCAGTCAATGCTGCAGGCATTCTGCTGCTGTTTAATAATTGCAGTCAATGTTGCAAGGATTCTGGTGCTGTTTAATAATTGCAGTCAATGAAGCAGGGATTCTGCTGCTGTTTAAATATAGCAGTCAATGCTGCAGGGATTCTGCTGCTGATTAAAATTGGCAGTCAACGCTGCAGGGTTTGTGCTGCTGTTTAATAATCACAGTCAATGCTGCAAGAATTCTGCTGTTGTCTAATCATTGCAGTCAAATCTGAAGGCATTCTGCTGCTGTTTAATAATTGCAGTCAATGCTGCAGGGATTCTGCTGTTCTCTACTTTTTGCAGTCAATGCTGCAGGGATTCTGCTGCTGTTTAAATATCGCAGTCAATGCTGCAGGGAATCTGCTGCTGTTGAAATATAGCAGTCAATGCTGCAGGGATTCTGCTGCTGATTAATTATTGCAGTCAATGCTGCAAGGATTCTGCTGCTGAGTAAAATTCGCAGTCAACGCTGCAGGGATCGTGCTGCTGTTTAATAATCGCAGTCAATGCAGGAGGGATTCTGCTGCTGTTTAATTATTGCAGTCAATGCTGCAGAGATTCTGCTGTTATTTTATTATTGCAGTCAATGCTGCAGGGATTCTGCTGCTGTTTAATAATTGCAGTCAATGCTGCAGGGATTCTGCTGCTGTTTAATAATTGCAGTCAATGTTGCAAGGATTCTGGTGCTGTTTAATAATTGCAGTCAATGAAGCAGGGATTCTGCTACTGGTTAATTATTGCAGTCAATGCCGCAGTGATTCTGCTGTTGTTTAATCATTGCAGTCAAAGCTGCAGGGATTCTGCTGCGGATTAATTATTGCAGTCAACGCTGCAGGGATTCTGCTGCTGTTTAATAATTGCAGTCAGTACTGCAGGGATTCTGCTGCTGTGTAAAAATCGTAGTAAATGCTGCAGGGATTCTGCTGCTGTTTAAGTATCGCACTCAATGCTGCAGGGATTCTGCTGCTGTGTAATTATTGCAGTCAATGCTGCAGAGATTCTGCTGCTGTTTAAATATTGCAGTCAATGCTGCAGGGATTCTGCTCCAGATTAAAAATTGCATTCAATGCTGCAGGGATTCTGCTGCAGTTTAATTATTGCAGTCAATGCTGCAGGGATTCTGCTGCTGTTTAAATATAGCAGTCAATACTGCAGGGATTCTGCTGCTGATTAAAATTGGCAGTCAACGCTGCAGGGATTGTGCTGCTGTTTAATAATCACAGTCAATGCTGCAAGAATTCTGCTGTTGTCTAATCATTGCAGTCAAATCTGAAGGCATTCTGCTGCTGTTTAATAATTGCAGTCAATGCCGCAGGGATTCTGCTATTGTCTAATTATTGATGCAATGCTGCAGGGATTCTGCTGCTGTTTAATATTTGCAGTCAATGCTGCAGGGATTCTGCTGCTGTTTAAGAATCACAGTGAATGCTGCAGGGATTCTGCTTCTGTTTAAAAATGGCAGTCAATGCTGCAGGGAGTCTGCCGCTGTTTAATTATTGCAGTCAATGCCGCAGGGATTCTGCTATTGTCTAAGTATTGATGCAATGCTGCAGGGATTCTGCTGCTGTTTAATATTTGCAGTCAATGCTGCAGGGATTCTGCTGCTGTTTAAGAATCACAGTGAATGCTGCAGGGATTCTGCTGCTGTTTAAAAATGGCAGTCAATGCTGCAGGGATTCTGCTGCTGTTTAATTATTGCAGTCAAATCTGAAGGGATTCTGCTGCTGTTTGTTAATTGCAGTCAATGCTGCAGGGATTGTGCTGTTGTCCAATTATAGCGCAAATCTGAAGGGATTCTGCTGCTCTTTAAATATCACAGTCAATGCTGCACGAATTCTGCTGCTGTTTAATTATTGCAGTCAATGCTGCAGGGATTCCGCTGTTGTCTAATTATTGCAGTCGATGCTGCAGGGATTCTGCTGCTGTTTAAATATTGCAGTCAATGCTGCAGGGATTCTGCTGCTGTTGAAATATAGCAGTCAATGCTGCAGGGATTCTGCTGCTGTTTAAATATTGCAGTCAATGCTGCAGGGATTCTGCTCCGGATTAAAAATTGCATTCAATGCTGCAGGGATTCTGCTGCAGTTTAATTATTGCAGTCAATGCTGCAGGGATTCTGCTGCTGTTTAAATATAGCAGTCAATGCTGCAGGGATTCTGCTGCTGATTAAAATTGGCAGTCAACGCTGCAGGGATTGTGCTGCTGTTTAATAATCACAGTCAATGCTGCAAGAATTCTGCTGTTGTCTAATCATTGCAGTCAAATCTGAAGGCCTTCTGCTGCTGGTTAATAATTGCAGTCAATGCTGCAGGGATTCTGCTGTTCTCTACTTTTTGCAGTCAATGCTGCAGGGATTCTGCTGCTGTTTAAATATCACAGTCAATGCTGCAGGGAATCTGCTGCTGTTGAAATATAGCAGTCAATGCTGCAGGGATTCTGCTGCTGATTAATTATTGAAGTCAATGCTGCAAGGATTCTGCTGCTGATTAAAATTCGCAGTCAACGCTGCAGGGATCGTGCTGCTGTTTAATAATCGCAGTCAATGCAGCAGGGATTCTGCTGCTGAATAAAATTGGCAGTCAACGCTGCAGGGATTGTGCTGCTGTTTAATAATCACAGTCAATGCTGCAAGAATTCTGCTGATGTCTAATCATTGCAGTCAAATCTGAAGGCATTCTGCTGCTGTTTAATTATTGCAGTCAATGCCGCAGGGATTCTGCTATTGTCTAATTATTGATGCAATGCTGTAGGGATTCTGCTGCTGTTTAATATTTGCAGTCAATGCTGCAGGGATTCTGCTGCTGTTTAAGAATCACAGTGAATGCTGCAGGGATTCTGCTTCTGTTTAAAAATGGCAGTCAATGCTGCAGGGATTCTGCTGCTGTTTAATTATTGCAGTCAAATCTGAAGGGATTCTGCTGCTGTTTGTTAATTGCAGTCAATGCTGCAGGGATTCTGCTATTGTCTAATTATTGCGCAAATCTGAAGGGATTCTGCTGCTTTTTAAATATCACGGTCAATGCTGCACGAATTCTGCTGCTGTTTAATAATTGCAGTCAATGCTGCAGGGATTCTGCTGTTCTCTACTTTTTGCAGTCAATGCTGCAGGGATTCTGCTGCTGTTTAAATATCGCAGTCAATGCTGCAGGGATTCTGCTCCGGATTAAAAATTTCAGTCAATGCTGCAGGGATTCTGCTGTTGTCTAATTATTGCAGTCAAATCTGAAGGCATTCTGCTGCTGTTTAATAATTGCTGTCAATGCTGCAGGGATTCTGCAGCAGTTTAATTATTGCGGTCAATGCTGCAGGGATTCTGCTGCTGTTTAAATATAGCAGTCAATGCTGCAGGGATTCTGCTGCTGATTAAAATTGGCAGTCAACGCTGCAGGGATTGTGCTGCTGTTTAATAATCACAGTCAATGCTGCACAAATTCTGCTGCTGTTTAATAATTGCAGTCAATGCTGCAGGGATTCTGCTGTTCTCTACTTTTTGCAGTCAATGCTGCAGGGATTCTGCTGCTGTTTAAATATCGCAGTCAATGCTGCAGGTAATCTGCTTCTTTTGAAATATAGCAGTCAATGCTGCAGGGATTCTGCTGCTGATTAATTATTGCAGTCAATGCTGCAAGGATTCTGCTGCTGATTAAAATTCGCAGTCAACGCTGCAGGGAGCGTGCTGCTGTTTAATAATCGCAGTCAATGCAGCAGGGAATATTGCTGTTTAATTATTGCAGTCAATGCTGCAGGGATTCCGCTGTTGTCTAATTATTGCAGTCAATGCAGCAGGGATTCTTGCTATATAATATTTGCAGTCAATGTTGCAGGAATTCTGCTGTTGTCTAATTATTGCAGTCAATACTGCAGGGATTCTGCTGCTGTTTAAATATTGCAGTCAATGCTGCAGGGATTCTGCTGCTGTTTAATAATTGCAGTCAATGTTGCAAGGATTCTGGTGCTGTTTAATAATTGCAGTCAATGCTGCAGGGATTCTGCTGTTCTCTACTTTTTGCAGTCAATGCTGCAGGGATTCTGCTGCTGTTTAATAATTGCAGTCAATGCTGCAGGGATTCTGCTGTTCTCTACTTTTTGCAGTCAATGCTGCAGGGATTCTGCTGCTGTTTAAATATCGCAGTCAATGCTGCAGGGATTCTGCTGCTGTTGAAATATGGCAGTCAATGCTGCAGGGATTCTGCTGCTGTTTAATAATTGCAGTCAATGTTGCAAGGATTCTGGTGCTGTTTAATAATTGCAGTCAATGCTGCAGGGATTCTGCTGTTCTCTACTTTTTGCAGTCAATGCTGCAGGGATTCTGCTGCTGTTTAATAATTGCAGTCAATGCTGCAGGGATTCTGCTGTTCTCTACTTTTTGCAGTCAATGCTGCAGGGATTCTGCTGCTGTTTAAATATCGCAGTCAATGCTGCAGGGATTCTGCTGCTGTTGAAATATGGCAGTCAATGCTGCAGGGATTCTGCTGCTCTTTAAATATTGCAGTCAATGCTGCAGGGATTCTGCTCCGGATTAAAAATTTCAGTCAAAGCTGCAGGGATTCTGCTGTTGTCTAATTATTGCAGTCAAATCTGAAGGCATTCTGCTGCTGTTTAATAATTGCAGTCAATGCTGCAGGGATTCTGCTGCTGTTTAATAATTGCTGTCAATGCTGCAGGGATTCTGCAGCAGTTTAATTATTGCAGTCAATGCTGCAGGGATTCTGCTGCTGTTTAAATATAGCAGTCAATGCAGCAGGGATTCTGCTGCTGATTAAAATTGGCAGTCAACGTTGCAGGGATTGTGCTGCTGTTTAATAATCACAGTCAATGCTGCACAAATTCTGCTGCTGTTTAATAATTGCAGTCAATGCTGCAGGGATTCTGCTGTTCTCTACTTTTTGCAGTCAATGCTGCAGGGATTCTGCTGCTGTTTAAATATCGCAGTCAATGCTGCAGTTAATCTGCTTCATTTGAAATATAGCAGTCAATGCTGCAGGGATTCTGCTGCTGATTAATTATTGCAGTCAATGCTGCAAGGATTCTGCTGCTGATTAAAATTCGCAGTCAACGCTGCAGGGATCGTGCTGCTGTTTAATAATCGCAGTCAATGCAGCAGGGATTCTTGCTGTTTAATATTTGCAGTCAATGTTGCAGGGATTCTGCTGTTGTCTAATTATTGCAGTCAATACTGCAGGGATTCTGCTGCTGTTTAAATATTGCAGTCAATGCTGCAGGGATTCTGCTGCTGTTTAATAATTGCAGTCAATGTAGCAAGGACTCTGGTGCTGTTTAATAATTGCAGTCAATCAAGCAGGGATTCTGCTACTGGTTAATTATTGCAGTCAATGCCGCAGTGATTCTGCTGTTGTTTAATCATTGCAGTCAATGCTGCAGGGATTCTGTTGCGGATTAATTATTGCAGTCAATGCTGTAGGGATTCGGTGGCTGTTTAATAATTGCAGTCAATACTGCGGGATTCTGCTGCTGTTTAAATATTGCAGTCAATGTTGCGGGGACCAGCAGCTGTTTAAATATTGCAGTCAATGATGCACGGACTCTGCAGCTGTTTAATGATCGCAGACAATGCTGCAGGTATTCTTCTGTTATTTTGTTATTGCAGTCAATGCTGCAGGGATTCAGCTGTTGACTAATTATTGCGCAAATCTGAAGGGATTCTGCTGCTGTTTAAATATCACAGTCAATGCTGCACGAATTCTGCTGCGGTTTAATAATTGCAGTCAATGCTGCAGGGATTCTGCTGTTCTCTACTTTTTGCAGTCAATGCTGCAGGAATTCTGCTGCTGTTTAAATATCGCAGTCAATGCTGCAGGGATTCTGCTGCTGTTGAAATATAGCAGTCAATGCTCCAGGGATTCTGCTGCTGTTTAATAATTGCTGTCAATGCTGCAGGGATTCTGCTGCAGTTTAATTATTGCAGTCAATGCTGCAGGGATTCTGCTTCTGTTTAAATATAGCAGTCAATGCTGCAGGGATTCTGCTGCTGATTAAAATTGGCAGTCAACACTGCAGGGATTGTGCTGCTGTTTAATAATCACAGTCAATGCTGCAAGAATTCTGCTGTTGTCTAATCATTGCAGTCAAATCTGAAGGCATTCTTCTGCTGTTTAATAATTGCAGTCAATGCTGCAGGGATTCTGCTGCTGTTTAATTATTGCAGTCAATGCCGCAGGGATTCTGCTATTGTCTAAGTATTGATGCAATGCTGCAGGGATTCTGCTGCTGTTTAAATATTGCAGTCAATGCTGCAGGGATCGTGCTGCTGTTTAATAATCGCAGTCAATGCAGCAGCGATTCTTGCTGTTTAATTATTGCAGTCAATGCTGCAGGGATTCCGCTGTTGTCTAATTATTGCAGTCAATGCTGCAGGGATTCTGCTGCTGTTTAAATATTGCAGTCAATGCTGCAGGGATTCTGCTGCTGTTTAATAATTGCAGTCAATGAAGCAGGGATTCTGCTACTGGTTAATTATTGCAGTCAATGCCGCAGTGATTCTGCTGTTGTTTAATCATTGCAGTCAATGCTGCAGGGATTCTGCTGCGGATTAATTATTGCGCTCAATGCTGCAGGGATTCTGCTGCTGTTTAAATATCGCAGTCAATGCTGCAGGGATTCTGCTGCTGTTGAAATATAGCAGTCAATGCTGCAGGGATTCTGCTGCTGTTTAAATATTGCAGTCAATGCTGCAGGGATTCTGCTCCGGATTAAAAATTGCATTCAATGCTGCAGGGATTCTGCTGCTGTTTAAATATAGCAGTCAATGCTGCAGGGATTCTGCTGCTGATGAAAATTGGCAGTCAACGCTGCAGGGATTGTGCTGCTGTTTAATAATCACAGTCAATGCTGCAAGAATTCTGCTGTTGTCTAATCATTGCAGTCAAATCTGAAGGCATTCTGCTGCTGTTTAATAATTGCAGTCAATGAAGCAGGGATTCTGCTACTGGTTAATTATTGCAGTCAATGCCGCAGTGATTCTGCTGTTGTTTAATCATTGCAGTCAAAGCTGCAGGGATTCTGCTGTGGATTAATTATTGCAGTCAATGCTGTAGGGATTCGGTGGCTGTTTAATAATTGCAGTCAATGCTGCAGTGATTCTGCTGCTGTTTAAATATCGCAGTCAATGCTGCAGGGATTCTGCTGCTGTTGAAGTATTGCAGTCAATGCTGCAGGGATTCTGCTGCTGTTTAAATATTGCAGTCAATGCTGCAGGGATTCTGCTCCGGATTAAAAATTGCAGTCAATGCTGCAGGGATTCTGCTGTTGTCTAATTATTGCAGTCAAATCTGAAGGCATTCTGCTGCTGTTTAATAATTGCAGTCAATGCTGCAGGGATTCTGCTGCTGTTTAATAATTGCTGTCAATGCTGCAGGGATTCTGCTGCAGTTTAATTATTGCAGTCAATGCTGCAGGGATTCTGCTGCTGTTTAAATATAGCAGTCAATGCTGCAGGGATTCTGCTGCTGATTAAAATTGGCAGTTAGCGCTGCAGGGATTGTGCTGCTGTTTAATAATCACAGTCAATGCTGCAAGAATTCTGCTGTTGTCTAATCATTGCAGTCAAATCTGAAGGCATTCTGCTGCTGTTTAATAATTGCAGTCAATGCTGCAGGGATTCTGCTGCTGTTTAATAATTGCTGTCAATGCTGCAGGGATTCTGCTGCAGTTTAATTATTGCAGTCAATGCTGCAGGGATTCTGCTGCTGTTTAAATATAGCAGTCAATGCTGCAGGGATTCTGCTGCTGATTAAAATTGGCAGTCAACGCTGCAGGGATTGTGCTGCTGTTTAATAATCACAGTCAATGCTGCAAAAATTCTGCTGTTGTCTAATCTTTGCAGTTAAATCTGAAGGCATACTGCTGCTGTTTAATAATTGCAGTCAATGCTGCAGGGATTCTGCTGCTGTTTAATTATTGCAGTCAATGCCGCAGGGATTCTGCTATTGTCTAATTATTGATGCAATGCAGCAGGGATTCTGCTGCTGTTTAATATTTGCAGTCAATGCTGCAGGGATTCTGCTGCTGTTTAAGAATCACAGTGAATGCTGCAGGGATTCTGCTTCTGTTTAAAAATGGCAGTCAATGCTGCAGGGATTCTGCTGCTGTTTAATTATTGCAGTCAATGCTGCAGGGATTCTGCTGCTGTTTAACTATTGCAGTCAATGCTGCAGGGATTCTGCTCCGGATTAAAAATTGCAGTCAATGCTGCAGGGATTCTGCTGTTGTCTAATTATTGCAGTCAAATCTGAAGGCATTCTGCTGCTGTTTAATAATTGCAGTCAATGCTGCAGGGATTCTGCTGCAATTTAATTATTGCAGTCAATGCTGCAGGGATTCTGCTGCTGTTTAAATATAGCAGTCAATGCTGCAGGGATTCTGCTGCTGATTAAAATTGGCAGTCAACGCTGCAGGGATTGTGCTGCTGTTTAATAATCACAGTCAATGCTGCAAGAATTCTGCTGTTGTCTAATCATTGCAGTCAAATCTGAAGGCATTCTGCTCCTGTTTAATAATTGCAGTCAATGCTGCAGGGATTCTGCTGCTGTTTAATTATTGCAGTCAATGCCGCAGGGATTCTGCAATTGTCTAATTATTGATGCAATGCTGCAGGGATTCTGCTGCTGTTTAATATTTGCAGTAAATGCTGCAGGGATTCTGCTGCTGTTTAAGAATCACAGTGAATGCTGAAGGGATTCTGCTTCTGTTTAAAAATGGCAGTCAATGCTGCAGGGATTCTGCCGCTGTTTAATTATTGCAGTCAATGCCGCAGGGATTCTGCTATTGTCTAAGTATTGATGCAATGCTGCAGGGATTCTGCTGCTGTTTAATATTTGCAGTCAATGCTGCAGGGATTCTGCTGCTGTTTAAGAATGACAGTGAATGCTGCAGGGATTCTGCTGCTGTTTAAAAATGGAAGTCAATGCTGCAGGGATTCTGCTGCTGTTTAATTATTGCAGTCAAATCTGAAGGGATTCTGCTGCTGTTTGTTAATTGCAGTCAATGCTGCAGGGATTCTGCTGTTGTCTAATTATTGCGCAAATCTGAAGGGATTCTGCTGCTCTTAAAATATCACAGTCAATGCTGCACGAATTCTGCTGCTGTTTAATAATTGCAGTCAATGCTGCAGGGATTCTGCTGTTCTCTACTTTTTGCAGTCAATGCTGCAGGGATTCTGCTGCTGTTTAAATATCACAGTCAATGCTGCAGGGAATCTGCTGCTGTTGAAATATAGCAGTCAATGCTGCAGGGATTCTGCTGCTGATTAATTATTGCAGTCAATGCTGCAAGGATTCTGCTGCTGATTAAAATTCGCAGTCAACGCTGCAGGGATCGTGCTGCTGTTTAATAATCGCAGTCAATGCAGCAGCGATTCTTGCTGTTTAATTATTGCAGTCAATGCTGCAGGGATTCCGTTGTTGTCTAATTATTGCAGTCAATGCTGCAGGGATTCTGCTGCTGTTTAAATATTGCAGTCAATGTTGCAAGGATTCTGGTGCTGTTTAATAATTGCAGTCAATGAAGCAGGGATTCTGCTACTGGTTAATTATTGCAGTCAATGCCGCAGTGATTCTGCTGTTGTTTAATCATTGCAGTCAATGCTGCAGGGATTCTGCTGCGGATTAATTATTGCGCTCAATGCTGCAGGGATTCTGCTGCTGTTTAAATATCGCAGTCAATGCTGCAGGGATTCTGCTGCTGTTGAAATATAGCAGTCAATGCTGCAGGGATTCTGCTGCTGTTTAAATATTGCAGTCAATGCTGCAGGGATTCTGCTCCGGATTAAAAATTGCATTCAATGCTGCAGGGATTCCGCTGCTGTTTAAATATAGCAGTCAATGCTGCAGGGATTCTGCTGCTGATGAAAATTGGCAGTCAACGCTGCAGGGATTGTGCTGCTGTTTAATAATCACAGTCGATGCTGCAAGAATTCTGCTGTTGTCTAATCATTGCAGTCAAATCTGAAGGCATTCTGCTGCTGTTTAATAATTGCAGTCAATGCTGCAGGGATTCTGCTGTTCTCTACTTTTTGCAGTCAATGCTGCAGGGATTCTGCTGCTGTTTAAATATCGCAGTCAATGCTGCAGGGAATCTGCTGCTGTTGAAATATAGCAGTCAATGCTGCAGGGTTTCTGCTGCTGATTAATTATTGCAGTCAATGCTGCAAGGATTCTGCTGCTGATTAAAATTCGCAGTCAACGCTGCAGGGATCGTGCTGCTGTTTAATAATCGCAGTCAATGCAGCAGGGATTCTTGCTGTTTAATTATTGCAGTCAATGCTGCAGGGATTCCGCTGTTGTCTAATTATTGCAGTCAATGCTGCAGGGATTCTGCTGCTGTTTAAATATTGCAGTCAATGCTGCAGGGATTCTGCTGCTGTTTAATAATTGCAGTCAATGTTGCAAGGATTCTGGTGCTGTTTAATAATTGCAGTCAATGAAGCAGGGATTCTGCTACTGGTTAATTATTGCAGTCAATGCCGCAGTGATTCTGCTGTTGTTTAATCATTGCAGTCAAAGCTGCAGGGATTCTGCTGCGGATTAATTATTGCAGTCAATGCTGTAGGGATTCGGTGGCTGTTTAATAATTGCAGTCAATGCTGCAGGGATTCTGCTGCTGTTTAAATATCGCAGTCAATGCTGCAGGGATTCTGCTGCTGTTGAAGTATAGCAGTCAATGCTGCAGGGATTCTGCTGCTGTTTAAATATTGCAGTCAATGCTGCAGGGATTCTGCTCTGGATTAAAAATTGCAGTCAATGCTGCAGGGATTCTGCTGTTGTCTAATTATTGCAGTCAAATCTGAAGGCATTCTGCTGCTGTTTAATAATTGCAGTCAATGCTGCAGGGATTCTGCTGCTGTTTAATAATTGCTGTCAATGCTGCAGGGATTCTGCTGCAGTTTAATTATTGCAGTCAATGCTGCAGGGATTCTGCTGCTGTTTAAATATAGCAGTCAATGCTGCAGGGATTCTGCTGCTGATTAAAATTGGCAGTCAACGCTGCAGGGATTTTGCTGCTGTTTAATAATCACAGTCAATGCTGCAAGAATTCTGCTGTTGTCTAATCATTGCAGTCAAATCTGAAGGCATTCTGCTGCTGTTTAATAATTGCAGTCAATGCTGCAGGGATTCTGCTGCTGTTTAATTATTGCAGTCAATGCCGCAGGGATTCTGCTATTGTCTAATTATTGATGCAATGCTGCAGGGATTCTGCTGCTGTTTAATATTTGCAGTCAATGCTGCAGGGATTCTGCTGCTGTTTATGAATCACAGTGAATGCTGCAGGGATTCTGCATCTGTTTAAAAATGGCAGTCAATGCTGCAGGGATTCTGCCGCTGTTTAATTATTGCAGTCAATGCCGCAGGGATTCTGCTATTGTCTAAGTATTGATGCAATGCTGCAGGGATTCTGCTGCTGTTTAATATTTGCAGTCAATGCTGCAGGGATTCTGCTGCTGTTTAAGAATCACAGTCAATGCTGCAGGGATTCTGCTGCTGTTTAAAAATGGCAGTCAATGCTGCAGGGATTCTGCTGCTGTTTAATTATTGCAGTCAAATCTGAAGGGATTCTGCTGCTGTTTGTTAATTGCAGTCAATGCTGCAGGGATTGTGCTGTTGTCTAATTATTGCGCAAATCTGAAGGGATTCTGCTGCTCTTTAAATATCACAGTCAATGCTGCACGAATTCTGCTGCTGTTTAATAATTGCAGTCAATGCTGCAGGGATTCTGCTGTTCTCTACTTTTTGCAGTCAATGCTGCAGGGATTCTGCTGCTGTTTAAATATCGCAGTCAATGCTGCAGGGAATCTGCTGCTGTTGAAATATAGCAGTCAATGCTGCAGGGATTCTGCTGCTGATTAATTATTGCAGTCAATGCTGCAAGGATTATGCTGCTGATTAAAATTTGCAGTCAACGCTGCAGGGATCGTGCTGCTGTTTAATAATCGCAGTCAATGCAGCAGGGATTCTTGCTGTTTAATTATTGCAGTCAATGCTGCAGGGATTCCGCTGTTGTCTAATTATTGCAGTCAATGCTGCAGGGATTCTGCTGCTGTTTAATTATTGCAGTCAATGCTGCAGGGATTCTGCTGCTGTTGAAATATAGCAGTCAATGCTGCAGGGATTCTGCTGCTGTTTAAATATTGCAGTCAATGCTGCAGGGATTCTGCTCCGGATTAAAAATTGCATTCAATGCTGCAGGGATTCTGCTGCAGTTTAATTATTGCAGTCAATGCTGCAGGGATTCTGCTGCTGTTTAAATATAGCAGTCAAAGCTGCAGGGATTCTGCTGCTGATTAAAATTGGCAGTCAACGCTGCAGGAATTGTGCTGCTGTTTAATAATCACAGTCAATGCTGCAAGAATTCTGCTGTTGTCTAATCATTGCAGTCAAATCTGAAGGCATTCTGCTGCTGTTTAATAATTGCAGTCAATGCTGCAGGGATTCTGCTGCTGTTTAATATTTGCAGTCAATGCTGCAGGGATTCTGCTGCTGTTTATGAATCACAGTGAATGCTGCAGGGATTCTGCATCTGTTTAAAAATGGCAGTCAATGCTGCAGGGATTCTGCCGCTGTTTAATTATTGCAGTCAATGCCGCAGGGATTCTGCTATTGTCTAAGTATTGATGCAATGCTGCAGGGATTCTGCTGCTGTTTAATATTTGCAGTCAATGCTGCAGGGATTCTGCTGCTGTTTAAGAATCACAGTGAATGCTGCAGGGATTCTGCTGCTGTTTAAAAATGGCAGTCAATGCTGCAGGGATTCTGCTGCTGTTTAATTATTGCAGTCAAATCTGAAGGGATTCTGCTGCTGTTTGTTAATTGCAGTCAATGCTGCAGGGATTGTGCTGTTGTCTAATTATTGCGCAAATCTGAAGGGATTCTGCTGCTCTTTAAATATCACAGTCAATGCTGCACGAATTCTGCTGCTGTTTAATAATTGCAGTCAATGCTGCAGGGATTCTGCTGTTCTCTACTTTTTGCAGTCAATGCTGCAGGGATTCTGCTGCTGTTTAAATATCGCAGTCAATGCTGCAGGGAATCTGCTGCTGTTGAAATATAGCAGTCAATGCTGCAGGGATTCTGCTGCTGATTAATTATTGCAGTCAATGCTGCAAGGATTCTGCTGCTGATTAAAATTTGCAGTCAACGCTGCAGGGATCGTGCTGCTGTTTAATAATCGCAGTCAATGCAGCAGGGATTCTTGCTGTTTAATTATTGCAGTCAATGCTGCAGGGATTCTGCTGTTGTCTAATTATTGCAGTCAATGCTGCAGGGATTCTGCTGCTGTTTAATTATTGCAGTCAATGCTGCAGGGATTCTGCTGCTGTTGAAATATAGCAGTCAATGCTGCAGGGATTCTGCTGCTGTTTAAATATTGCAGTCAATGCTGCAGGGATTCTGCTCCGGATTAAAAATTGCATTCAATGCTGCAGGGATTCTGCTGCAGTTTAATTATTGCAGTCAATGCTGCAGGGATTCTGCTGCTGTTTAAATATAGCAGTCAAAGCTGCAGGGATTCTGCTGCTGATTAAAATTGGCAGTCAACGCTGCAGGAATTGTGCTGCTGTTTAATAATCACAGTCAATGCTGCAAGAATTCTGCTGTTGTCTAATCATTGCAGTCAAATCTGAAGGCATTCTGCTGCTGTTTAATAATTGCAGTCAATGCTGCAGGGATTCTGCTGCTGATTAATTATTGCAGTCAATGCTGCAAGGATTCTGCTGCTGATTAAAATTCGCAGTCAACGCTGCAGGCATCGTGCTGCTGTTTAATAATCGCAGTCAATGCTGCAGGGATTCTTGCTGTTTAATTATTGCAGTCAATGCTGCAGGGATTCCGCTGTTGTCTAATTATTGCAGTCAATGCTGCAGG